>NC_092861.1:85447881-85549441 GCF_032062135.1 Pyxicephalus adspersus | reverse complement strand
ACCCCAAGGGAAGGACCTGGGTGACCTGCGAGCAATGTAAGTGAAATTATTAGTCAATACTTTGACCCGCAAGGTCATCTCGCAGTCAGCTATTGCTACACTGTTTCCCTCTCTAGGACTACAGTCCTTCACGTATCTACAGCTGAACTCCTATGTAAAATTGGTGCTTAAGGATCTATCCTCCACAGATTGGTTCAATTTATTGGACAAACTATGGACAGTGCCTAACCCGGCTAAAAAAAACCATCACTGAACTATACAACACCTCTAGAACTGTGTTAGATTATGAAAACTTAAATACTGGGCTGAGCTGATGGTTCAAACATTTTCCAGAGCTTACCCTACATGATATATTAATAAATTTTTGCAGAGCTTGGAAGGCATTGTCCTCTTCAATGTATAGGGAAATGACTCTGAAACTTTTCCACCATGCATACATTTCACCTAGGCATTCTTACCAGATGGGTCTCAGTCCTTCCTCGCAATGTTTAAAATGTGGCATCTTGGAGGCAAATCTATATCATATGCTGTGGGACTGTCCTAAAATACGTTATTTTTGGAGGTGGGTTGCGATGTATGCACTCCAAAAGTTGGTAAACTATTTTTCATTAACCCCTAAATAGGCAATTTTCGGAGAAGTGGTGTTTCATGATGCAGAGTTTGCCAAAGGCTGCAGGAAACTTTTGAAGATAATTTCCGGTAGCAAAGAAAACCATTCTCCATTACTGGATTACAGCAAACCTCCCTTCACTTGCACTATTTTTGGAAAAACTGTGGTTTGTTTTTGAGATGGAATGGGTTGAAGCTTCTCGGGACAAGGAAACACGGGCAGAGGGTTTTTTGTAAAGTATGGGAATCATACATAGCTACATTTTTTGGATACGAGAAAAATACGAGAAAAAGAGTTTGCAAGACCTTTGAACAAACAGCATGGTATGCCCACCGTCTTTTGGAAAATGATCCTCCAATTGTTTGCTGATAGTTGTTTTGTTTTGTTTTTTTATGCTCCTAAAATTTGTAACACTAGCCATTTTTGATTGTAACTTTGTCAACCGGCGATTCCATGGTTCGTGATATTTACTATACCACAACTTTACTGTATTTGTAAAAATACATAAAAAACCCAAAAAACTGGACAACACTGTCCTAAATCATGAGTATACAGAACATAAGTCATAGGGATGATTGGTAGTAACAGTAACAGTTCTGCTTACAAGTAGGATGGGAGATTTGAGCATATGTCCCCAATGTGCCATTAAATCTTTCTGATTGTGTTAATTTAATTTATAATTGGGTAGTAAATCTATAAGTTTTACCTTAACTATAACATAACAGAGACATTCAACATTTTTGATAATTGTCTGGAATCATTCGGCCATACAACAATGGAAATCTAACTCTTTACTAATATCTATACTAGGAATGATGCAATATTTTTACTCATTGTTAGGCATTTCTGAATCTGTACAGTGTATGTGCAGCATAGTGATGAGGTCACTGCCACTTTTACAGGGTAATAACTGTCATGTAAGAATTTGGTGCACACAAAAGGGATTTATATTCATTGTGGCTACTGTATATGCTAGAAAATAAACTGATCCTAATATAAGTGAAGTGCAATTCTACCTGAAAGAACAGAAAAAAAAGGACAAAAAATAAAATCACATGCAGTCTATCAATCTTCTCCCCACTATTTACAGCAGGGGTGTCAAACTCAAATACACAGAGGGTCAAAATTAAAACATAGACAAAGTCTATTTATTGAAAAAAATTAGGAAATGTTTCCTTCTCTATGGATATAAACCCATTTCATATGGAAACAAAGAGGTATTGCTTCACATTCAATCTGGAACAAGCTTATATTAATATTATTAAGGGGCCAGCAAATGGCATTATTGTTGGTTCCAGATGGCAACAGTTTTTTATACATTCACATTTTATATCAGGACACAGAATTATATAGTGGCCTGACTATAAACTGAGATTTGTTTTCTGATGACATTTTCAGGTAAAACAAAATCATGATTTATACTCAAGTATACATGTTTCTGTTCCTAAATAAATGACTCCTCTCAGAGAACACTGGTGTAGTTAAAACTCTGAGAGATTAGTCACAATAATATGACAATGGGAAGGTTAATGTTTAGTGCACCCCTCCCTGAACTTTAGTTTAGTAAGCCTTTTGGCTGAGATAAGTTGGCCAATGTCTGGCTACGTACACACGTGCAATAGTTCTCGTCCTATACTCGGCTCAGTGCTGATATCGGACGAGGATCTTGCGTGTGTACAGTGCTCATCGTCCATTGTCCAAACAACCAGCCTGGAAGATCCACTAACAATGAACGATCGTAATGCAAGCGAAGGTAGGACAACTCAGCAGGGTGCAGCTCCGTCGTTTTCCCCCTCCCCTCTCTATAGAACAGAACCGGTCTTGTATGTGCGGAGCTTGTTCATGCATCATGCATTGGAAAGGATTGCAAAAAAAGGACCTTTCCAATGACAATTATTGCACGTGTGTACCTAACATGTGACTGATACAGGAACAAGTCTTGAATGGCATACTGCTTATTAAGTGAAATAGGTATCTAGTAAATATTTCAATAAACTATACTAGGACAGGGTAGTCAGAATGGACATCGCTTATATAGTACAGTTTCAAGTATGCATTTTATAGCAGAAAACTTTATAGAGTATTATAAAACAATATAGGGAATATAATATCCATTTATCAACATCATATTCTAAATTTAGGAAAAAAAAAATATCATTTATTTAGTTCACAGGTCATGTCCAATAAACATGTATTGCTGTATATTTACTATAAACACAGTGTTTTACCAACAGTTTCCTGAGCAGGTGCTCTGACTCCATGGTGAGTTGCGGAGAAAGTTCTCTGGCCTTTTTAGTTTGCTCACGAGTGAAAAATCTGGAGTTAAGAATAAACTTTCTAATAGTATGATATTATACCAATAAACTTTTGTCTTAAGAAAAAAAAAATAGGCCAGTTTAACAATACTTAAAATTTCATTTAAATAAAAGGTAAAGGTTGGTATGCAGCAGTGTCCGTTTTTCCATGAATAGCCAAAGATATCACAGGACAAATAGATGTGAAAATGATTGTGACCTTCTGGTTGTGGTTTATGCGTTGGAACATGGAGAGAGCAGCCAACTTCTGCTAAGTAAAGGCTTGGCTAGATGGAGACAAACATAGAGCTGTCCTCCTCCAAGATCAGTCACCTTGGAGTGTGTGTTGTACACATAATGGTTGTCAGCTACAACAATCATCTTATGTCTGTGGACTATTTAAAGCATACCTGCGATTGGAAAACTACAACCCATTGTTGTCTTTCTGATCCTCTTTAGATGTTTTGTACTGAAAAATACCAACCAGCTTACAGACTGACAGCTGTGGACCATTTATTTTCAAGCTCATACTCTTTACCACTGGCCCAGGATTGTGGTGGGCTTTAGGTTGCTCTAAATGGGGTTAGAGTAAATTTGCACAAGACAGGAAATATTTTTAACCGCATTTAATAGCTCGGTATAAAAATGTTATTAGTAAAACAAAATTTCCAAATATTTAGCAAAAATTTGCATTCTGCAGTTGGCTAAAAACATTTGTCTTTTGCTATATTTATTAAGGTTCTTTCATAAAGATTTCTTCAACACTATATTTATGTGAACAGTCATAAAAACTCCATGTAGTTATTGCAAATATTCAAATGTCTTGATTCCACAACATACTGGCTTTCTGTCTGTGTTCATCATGGGAATTATACATTTTATGCCTGGCATAGGACAAGGTCATTTATACTGTAGGAGAAGCTACCACAGGCCCACCTGTCCAGATGGCCTCCAAAATCATTTGCAGATATTCAGAAGGAGAAGGTCAGGAATACCTTTTTAATAATATGTATTATCAGTGGTTCAGTTTTTAGAAATGCGTAACCACAATCCTACATACCAGACCTCAGGTCTCCATGACCCTCTACCATATACATGCAAAGCATGCTCCTGGTTAGGATTATTCTCATTTTCCCACTCTGAGAAGAACATATGAAACTTTTGTTTGTGGGTGTAGTGGGTTTCTTACACTGTATAAAAGTCCTAAAGTGAAACTAAACTAAAAAATAAATACCCTCACTTATCTTCAGATCCCTCGATCCTGTCGGAGATGTCTTTGACTGGGTTCTGTGGCATTCCGCTATCCATCTTCATTACTGTGCATGCGTGGGGTCGGCATTTTGCTCCCTCAATGTATTATTTTGTCCCTTCTGCGCTTGCACGATTTTGGGTATGCGCAGAAAGAGCAGCCATTAGCCTCCTGGGATGTGTGACTTAGATATCCCAGGAGGCTCTGTGCTCCCATTCTGTCTTGATCGCTTTGAAAAAAAGGGTGTTGCAGAGAAAAAATTACATTTTACTTTTTACCTTACATAAAAAGGGTTGTCTACCATTTTATGTAAAGTAAAAACTTTGGCGATAGGTCCGCTTTAAGTCTTTAAATCCTAACAAGTAATCTAAAAAAAAAAAAAAAAAAAACAAACATGTACAAAGCCATTGCTGGCTTATGATAGATGACTGACTTTTCTGCTTACCTTTTCATAAATATTGTGAGCTCCTGATCAGATGAACTAAGCAACTAAGAACTTCTGATTTCTTTCTGAACTTGCAATCCATATAATTTCCAGTTCCTGTCTGCAACACAATGACAATGTATCACCTGAACCGACTGCTGCTGGGTTCACAGCCTTTGACCATCGTGAATACCATGTTCATAGGGGAGCCAGAAAATAAAGCCGAGGCTGCACACCGAGCTGCAGATTGGCATACCCGAAAGAAGAAGCAATGGCAGCACAGGAGACATATTGTCATACATTTCCTCCATTTTAACAACCAGGCAACTAGCATTTTCATAAGAAGATTAACATTATGTCTTCCATAATATTCTCATGTTCCCAGATTATTTGAAACAGGAGGCATTGCACTAGCACCTGAACCCTTTTACCTTACATAACACCATCATCTGAGCAGAAAAGGATATAGAAAGCTGGCTTCCATTTCAAGGAAATAAACTTGCTGCTGCAGATTCTTAATATATTGGGCTTCCACAGTGAACGTATTAGAATCCATTGTCTGTAAGAAATAATAATAATGATAAATACACAAATTCCATGCATACATATTCTGCATAACATCCACCTGTCTCAATGTCTGCTGTGGTAATGCTGCCATCTACCGGCTATTCTACAAATTACAATGGTTCTATTTATGTTTTTAAGTAGAATATAATAAGTATACAAAGCTTTGAAGGTGAAAACAGATTTCTTTGTTTTAGTTCCCTGGCTAGTATGTGTATACAGCAAAAGAAACGTTTTTTTCTTTGCCTAAAGGCAGTATACTACCATAAAAAAGCAGCAGAAGCTCCGGCCTTCGTGTCTGTTGCAGGGACACAATGAAGGTTGCCTAGGCAGCAGTCACTTCCTGTGAGGGAGGAGATACACAGCATGTGCAATGTAACACACAAACACATCTTATAGCAACTCATACACTCCTACTAGTTAAGAATACTCTTATAATAAAATTGTCCTGCATCTAGTTCAGTGAATTTACTAGCAAGTACAAATAACTTGATGATCTGATTTAACATTTAGGCAATTGCAGACAGATATTATAAGACATTACCATCTTACTTTTGACTGGAAGGCACTATATGAAATTATATCTTTTCTCCAAAATAAAGGAAGCTAAATGACTTTTTCATTCAATCTTATCTGGCAAGAATAACATCCAAAGTAAACTCTCTTCTTATGCACAGTGTTGTTTCCTCTTTATAGTTAACCCTCAATTAACCTTAAATTGACTTGGAATTATTATTATTATTATTATTATTAATAATAATAAACAGGATTTATATAGCGCCAACATATTACGCAGCGCTGTACATTAAATAGGAATTCTTTTCTCCCTTGCAATCCAGATTTGCTCCTTCACAACTTTTACCTTTCACAAGAAACTTGTATCAGTTTAATAGTTATTGATGTAAGTTCTCTTCATACTTTCTTTTACTTAGTTTTACTAAATAAGTGGCCTTCTATTACATAAACTTTATTTTCACAAATTTTTCATTTTCCAGGGCGGTCACCCAAATAAAATAATTAGACCTGTTTTTAATAATCTCTAACTCATAACAGTAAGTTCATCTCCTTTAACTATCATTGGAAACCATATTCTTAAAACCACAATGTTGCCTTATATATTATAAAATTTTTTAAAAATCATGTTGCTAATACATTGATGTTATTACTGTGTCTGGTTAATATAAGAATCTATTTGTGTGCCTTTGCATTCTTTGTTTATTGGATTGATATGATGATGATGACAATTTACATGGTTTGTTGATATGGCTATATGATATGAATGATTGCTATGATGTAGAAAATGATACATTATCTCATTTCAGTTTACCATCTTCCTCCAAATCCCCCGAGGAAGACCTTTGTGGCAAAGCGTGTCGGGAAAAGAGATTTATGACTATAGAATCAAGTACTCTTTTGAATGAACTCAGTATATATTGTGCTTGTATAGGTGCAGCAATATATATTTTAATATATGTATTTATGTTTTTGATGATTTTCTATGCAAATGGATTTTTATGTTTTTTTTTTTTAACTATAATAAAGCAATATTTTAACCCTATGTGCCACTTTAAAAGCCTACTCTCCCCCTTACTACTTCCTCCTATCCCCAAGTTAGAAACAAGCATGCAAAATTGATGTCACTTTATAGGGGAGGCAACCCTGGAAAGGTAAACATCTACATTTATAACACCGAAACTTCTACATTTCTTCTGTGATTAAAATATATTTTTTGTAATGGTTACCAGTATTGGCAGGGCAATACCTGAATAATTCAGCAGGCCGGATACAAGAAGCAGTCATAAAGTCAGTCAATCTAGGTAAGTATCCTCCTGAACCCGCTGGTGGGTGCACCGGCCAGAGCCACAGCCAACCTGTCAGAAGGTCCAGGGGTTGGGGGCCTCTATCTGTTATACAGCATCTTTTCTGTGTATTAGGTATAATACAAATGACCTTGCGTAATCATCAATAATTATAAGAAAATACCATTTTGTTTTTGTTCTATAGTTTTACATGGATCTGAGAAAATTATGTTTAAGGACAGCTAAGCTCTCCTTTTACAGTTGTAAGAGTTTTGTTATCATTTGCTTGTATGTTTTATTCTATGGTGCTATTGATCAATGTACCGTATTTTTTGCTGTATTAGACGCACTTTTTCTTCCCCAAAACTGGGGGGGGGGAAAGTTGGTGCGTCTTATACGACAAATAGCGTGTTTCCCCGATTTTTTATAAAATAATTAAAATAAGATACTCACCTGATACCCGATCTTGTGTGTGTCTCCTCGATGCTGGCTGCAGTGTGTGTCTCCTCCTGGCTGCAGTGCAGAGCGAAAGAAGCCGGCACACGCGCCCCCGCTATTCTGAACCAGGAAGCACGCTGCTGATCCCTGCCCTAACGGAGTTACCTGGTTCAGAATCTTTTTTTTCTAGATTTTCCTCCTTTAAAATTGGGTGCGTCTACCGCGAAAAATACGGTATATGCCACTGGCATGTTAATCTTGGGCTATCTACTTTGTTTCAGGGCTCCTTTCATTCCAACACAACAGGGCATGAATATAGTTCAGATGTTTTCTTTTAATTGCAACATACTTTTTTTGTTATCATCTCAGCCAATCAACAAAGAAATCGATTCAATGGGATTGTCACCACCCTCCCACCTCACCCCATTCCTTTCATAATTTTATTTTAATTTACAGTATAAAAGTTAGAATTTTAGAGTGGTGTACTGTCTATCTTATTTCTTTTAGGGTAACATTTACCTAAGGTTGCTGAGAAGAAGTTGCAAGGATGGGAGCAAGGCTGAACAAAGAGACATAGATCAATGGATCGGGTAATGACATTTTGGCTGGAAAGTCAACAAATAAATCATGAAGTCCTCTTGCCTTTACCCAGAACGGTCAGTCTGGGCTTGTAGCAATTGTAATAGAAAACAACTACAACAAAAAGCAGAGAGCTCCCATCCACACTTTTGCAGTTTATAAAGGGGTATTCTTGCCAATTTTGTTGGAGGACAGTGTTTTACATGATCACTTAGGCTTGGATTATAGGCTTTTGAAAAATGGCATCTACTTTGTCAGGGGTTCTAATGATATAAAGGAGTCAGTTCTATTTAATGTGTGAGTCTTCTGTAAGATTGTTGGTGTACAATGTTTAAAGCTTATAAGTAGATGAAGTTCAACTTAAGTTGAACTTCAAATAGGAGTTTTGTGGCAAAAACTTGTCCAGATTTGTTTTTGTTTATTAGACTTTTACATTGTGCATTTTGTGGTGGGGTTATAATGGATGTGTACAATTTTATACAGATGCTACAATTTAATGTCACTACCTCATTTTGCTTGAATTACATATTCACAGTCAAAAAAGTAAGTCTGTCATGTTCCTTTCTGATGTTTGAGAGAGTCATGAAGATATTATTCATCTAATTTTTTTTTTATTCATATACTGTCCAGTAGCTCTGATAATTGTCTTTCTTTAGGTAACAATGGTTATCCATTGGTACTTACATCACCTGTAGCTGCTCATTACATTCATTAAAACAGGCAGGAAATGTTGTGATACCCTCTTTGTAATGAAAAACACATTAGATAGGTCATATTTTTAAAGGAGTTTTCCTGCACATGTAACAAATAATGGTTTCCCTCTTTACAAAGTATTTTTGCCACCACATCTGTCAACATCTTTAAAGTAGCATTGCAGCTAACAGGATAAGGTAGATAGTGATGGAACAAGGGAACCTAGAGTCCCAGATGTACCCAGAACTTCCTGTACCACTAAATTATCCCCAGACAAGGATTTCCCTTGTTTACCAAGCTGCAGAATAAGAAGGATGTAGAAGTTATGTAAACAGCACTGCCAATATTTATATATTACATTATACATTTTGTTATATAGTTAAAGCCATAAATATTTGGACACAGACAACTTTTTTCTAATTTTGATTCCGTACATTACTACAATTAATTTTAAATGAAACAACTCAGCTGCAGTTGAATTGCAGACCTTCAGCTTTAATTCAGTAGGTTGAAAAAAATATTACACAAAAATGTGAGGCCTTTTTTAACACAATCACTTCATTTCAGGGGCTGAAAAGTAATTGGACAAATTAAAAAGCTGAAAATTAAATGTTCATTTCTAACACTTGGTTGAAAACCCTTTCCTGGCAATGACAGCCTGTAGTCTTGAACTCATGGACATCACCAGATGCTGGGCTTCCTCCTTTTTAATGCTCTGCCAGGTCTTTACTGCAGCGGCTTTCAGTTGCTGTTTGTTTGTGGGCCTTTCTGTCCGAAGTTTAGTCTTCAACAAGTGAAATGCATGCTCAATTGGGTTCAGATAACACGGACTCGACGCTGGATGAGCACAGCGGGACCAGGTAAGTGAGGATTTTAATGTAGGGAGAAAAGTTCGGGGTTAACGATAATTGCAACTTTTTTTAGTACGGAAAAGTGCGGGCTTAACGGTTGGGAGGTTAATTGATAATGACATAAAGGAATTGCCCACAGCAGCCCATGAAATAGACTTTGAGTCAATTGTCCAATTACTTTTGAGCCCCTGAAATTAAGTGATTGTGTAAACAAAGGCTTTAGTTCCTCATATTTTTATGCAATCTTTTTGTTCAACCCACTGAATTAAAGCTGAAAGTCTGCAGTTCAACTACATCTGAGTTGTTTCATTTAAAATTAATTGTGGTAATTTACAGATCCAAAATTAGAAAAAAGTTGTCTCTGTCCAAATATTTATGGAGCTAACTGTATATAAAATGAGAGTCATCCTGATAGATATTGGGAGGGTGCTACTAACACCCACAATAAGTATAATTCTTCAAGGTCTCAGGGAGTTAGTGGACAGGAGTAGGTTTTCACTAAGCATGGAACTCTTTAGAAGGGTCGTAAGCAACACAGGGACCAGTGACAAGAGCAAAACAAGCATCACATTTGAAAGCTATGAATCCAAAATATTCAATTAAAATAGTTCCAAAATTCCAATTTGACTAAGGGGCTCAAGCCTGTCCCCATTGTTGGGACATAGGAGTTTATTTAAATCAAAATCAAATAACCAAGGGCACCATATATCAATGATATTTTGAGGGCAAATGATTTCATTTTCGGTTGGTTGTTACAAGCTGGCTGTATAAACTGACATTTATATCTGGTAACCTGCCATTTGTTTATATTTCTTTTCGTGCTAAACTTCCTTTCAGGGGAGATGACCATGGCTCCCCAGGCTAAAGAATGAGGAAGCTAATGTGTTCTTTGTTATGCAATACCTTGGACTCTGCAGTACTAGCAAAGTACAGATTATCATTAAAAAAACAATGGGGGGAGAGAGTTTCCTATGCCATTAACATCTTTCTGACAGCATGCCTTTTTTATTATTATTAAACTCTGGTTAGAACTGGAGAAGAGACTGGACCAATGACTTGTCCCATGTCAGATCACTAACACATATTACACTAAAATCTTTTTTTTTTTTTTTTAGAGTGGTAGAGGGATATATAAAATAATGTATCATATCTGGGTATATATTTCCAATTCTCATAATAAAAAGTTACAGAGTAAAAAAAAACATTACACAAGCTTAGTCATTACAGAAAACAACAAATGGAGGATCATTAACACCAAAGGTGTTAGGTGCAAGGTGACAGCGTATCCTAACATTTCAATCTGATGTTATATACCGTATTTTTCGGACCATAAGACATTTAGAGAAGGGAAATGAAGAAAAAAAAGATTCTGAAACAAATAGTGTCCTAAAATATTTTATGTGCATTAAAAACCAACAGCACAGTCATAAACACATGTAATCAACCCTGTAAAGTAAACAGCAGCATTTAGAACCATTATTAACAAAGTTTTTTTTTTTTTTGAGGTCTTCTGTCTTTTTTTTTTTTTTTTGAGGTCTTCTGTCTTTACCACTGAAGCGGGAAACCCCCAGCCACCTGGAATACTTGCATCACATATCACATGCCCAAAATGGGTAATACATTAGGAGACTTTCCTCTAATAAAAGAAAAAAAAATGCTCAATCGCATGTATGTGCAAAATCAGCATTTTTTTAACATTTGAAGGAAGAAATACCACACCTCATGCCTGCGCAGTATGAGTTCAGGTGACATGAGCACCAACCCAGTAGGAAAAAGATGGCAGCATTGGGCGAAACAGCAAGCACCAGAAAAAAGGCAAATTTAACATAATTCCTGCACCAAAATAGCTGTTCTCTCCACACAATGCATGGGCAATGTAATATATTGTAAATCTGCTCATATCTATAAGTGTTACTCCATTTTCTTGGGGGAAATAAAGAAAGCAGATTCCAACTCTTCTCTGTTCAGGGAAAAAATATATACAATGACACAGGTATACAAAAAAAACTTTTATTATTTTTTTTAAAGGTTACCCTGACCATTTGTTTATTCAACATACAAGTCTTTTTATGTTCAGCATTTACTACAAGGCTATTTTAAGTCTTTTAATAAGGTGGCATGTTAACGTTCATCTACCTCAAACACATATCTACTCAAACCAATATATCAAACAAAAACATTCTGGGCACGGTCATACATAACTAACAGGAAAACAATTCAGGAAATAAGGCACTACAGTATATTGAAAACCAAGTATGCAACAGCTGTGTGTATCCATATACTAAATGTATATATACACATCTAAAAACATACTTCAAGCACCAAATGGAAGCCTATGGAACCAATGTTTGTATTCAGCTAGAAGCCATGGTTAAGTCATGTGCAATTAATATCATTCTGTAAAGTGCAGCTTGTACAATATAATTAAATAAGTTACATTAGAAAATGACGGTGTGTAATGCCAAACATAAATATGTTTAAAGTGGAACTCCAGCCAAAATACACAATGTAAGTACACAACAGTTGTATCTCTTAAAATACTAATAATTTTGCTAGTCAGACTTGTCTTCAATAAGCCCTGGCCAGGATGGGGAAAAATTGTTACTAGTTTATGAGATTTGTGTCATTGCTCTGTCCCGCTCATTATGCTGTTAATCATCATCAATACACTACCATTTCCCATCCTCCTGTACATTGCCTAAATACCTTCCTATTTTGTTCCCGTTACCTTGGTAAACTGGCAGCACGGAGCAATGGCAATAACTCCTTTATAACTCTGCTCAGCATGATTCCTACTAGGCAGAGACAAGGGGGGTAATAAATGTATTTCAGATAGGTATACTAGCCATAATCTAAAGATTTTGAATGAATACATAACTGTACTATTTTGTTTTCCATGAAGTTCCACTTTAAGTTACAGTACAAGAGACACATTTGGTTTATTCAATAAGCAGAGTAAAAGCACTAAGTGTAAAGTGGAGTATACCATAGCAACCAAAAGACACATTAGTTGGATCAGGAAAGTACAGATTGTGAGCCGTTGCCTTTTGGTATTGCACTTCAGACTTTACTCCTGCACTGCATTACTGAATAATCCAAAAAGAAAATCATTTCCCCACTAAAGAGTAAAAGGCATAAACACAAGCAACAATGAACAGTTTATACCTGAAAAAGCATATATATTAAAAACATTAATATATCTACAGATCAGTTTTGCTTAAAGAAATGTGATAAGAAAAAATAAAATAGATATCTGTGATGTAAGTGCAGGCACCATCAGATTGCAGTATGGTTACATGGATGTTTCTTTCTATGTACTGGAGGCCATAACCCCACTTCAATGCTCTAGAAGCCAGACAAACGTCATTATTGGGTGCCCATTTCATAACCTGGTTGGAATTTGAATGCTGACTTTACAGATCTCTTGGGGTGCTTCTGCGGATAGTTACTACGCAAATCTAAACCCAAAAACAAAATTTTAATATATATCGCAGCTTACAAGTTAGTTTTTATGTTTTATGCCAGGAACATGGCCAACAGATACAGAAAAGATGTGTTGAACTTTGTAATTTTCTGTGCAAAACACAATTTTTTTTATCTTTTTGGGTAAACTACAAATTCTATCAATCTTCCATGTAATGAAGAACAAAGACAGGCATGTTTGAGGTTCAGGGTGTGCGACAACCAGGGCTCCAAAGATAATGTGTACAAAAAAGAGTAGACAGGAAGTGTGACATTCACAGGATAACCAAGGAAGAATAAAGGGAAAAAACAAATGCAGACAGTACATTCAATGACTGGTAGGCTGCAATATATTATATTTGTTTTTGGATTGAGAAATGGTTTATTTATATTTTTATGCATTTGTTTCCTCATCACAGGTTTACTTAAATACATCCATGCATACAAGCCACGGATTCCAATAAACAGAGCTCTAAGGGCTGTTTTTGCTTTTTTTTAATTGCTAGCTAGGAAAGATTCTCCAACACAGATACTCACAGAACACTATAAGTGGCCATGTTGCAGCCCTTTCACTGCCAACCTTTACATCTAAAAATGTCCAGTAGGAATATAAGGTCTGAGTATTATACAGCTCCCCCTTGACAAAGGAAGTTGGGTAGCCTATTTTGAAATTGTATAATTTAGTGATGTATGACATATAAAAAAAAACAATTTTTGTTGTTTTTTTATTGTTAAGGTTACAAATATAAATGACTTTTGGTTGGCAACCTTACTGTATGCGAGACAGTAATTTTTTCATTTTTTGGGGAGATTTTTAGTACTCAAAATGCTTTTTACTTGCTCTGGAAAACGCACAAAAGTCTGCACTTGTATGGTCAGTATTAAACATTAAAACAAAAGGTGAATGTGATAAAACCTTAACTTTTTTTCTATATATTATCCAAATGATACATCCACCAGCAACAGTAGCTTTACACATTTAACAGGAACTTCATGGTACTTAACGGCAATAAAATAATTACATTTTAGGATTTATTTGAATTAAAGGGAAACACAAGGAGAAAAAAAACATAACAATACACACATCCTAAAACAGAAATATTTAGAACTTTTCCATTTATGTTAGGAATGAACTTGTTTAAAAAGGTCAAGTAATGCAGATTCATATAAGTATTTCATTTCCAGATCTTGAAGAAGTTTCACTATAGATAAATATAAAAAGCTGTAAGATGACACCTTGAATGTAAGATGACACCTTGAATATCATATCATGTATTTTCTATATAATCTTACAGTTATTTGGCGCTATGTCAAAACAATTATAACCTTGAAAGCAAGATTCACATTTTTAACAAATAAAAATGACTAG
The DNA here is from genome assembly GCF_032062135.1 of Pyxicephalus adspersus. NCBI lineage: Eukaryota > Metazoa > Chordata > Amphibia > Anura > Pyxicephalidae > Pyxicephalus > Pyxicephalus adspersus. The sequence goes on along the minus strand of NC_092861.1, from coordinate 85,535,109 downwards.
AAAATAATCATGGAGAACCTTTCAATAAAAATGCACATAAGAGTTTATTAAGTCAGTGCACTGCAACGTAGTGACTTACCTCCTAACACATAGGTTGGTTTACATATGCATGCTAAAAGGTACCCACAGATACAAAAAAAAAATATTCAACATACCATTTAAAGTTTATGAAATCCTACAATCAAACATGAACAATGGCACGATGACAATGAGAAATGACTGAAAAGCTTCAGCCTATTGTTGGTAACTTCAGGAATTCTAATGTGATCACTTCTATGCCATTATAAGCATCAAACACACACATATGGACGAAGACCTCCTAATGTCCGTGGGTACCTCAGCACAATCTGAATGGGAACAAATACGAAAGGCAACAACAGGTTGTCTTTTCTGCTTAAGACAACAATTTTATGTACATTCTGGCCCATAACTGCACATATTGTATTGTATTAAATTCAAGATTTTATTTTGTTTTGTTATTTAAGGAGCGTATGGCTTCCAAATGGGACTTTAGGGTAGACTAGACTAGAACATCCTTAAAGGCAAACATTGAAAAAAAATCAATAATCATACACTTTTTTTTGGCAAAAACCCTATACCATGGCATCTTCAAGAAAAAGATTCTCATCAGTGCTGCCATATTCTGTTTGCTTTATTATAACGTCAATGTCTCAAATAAAAAAAAAAAATCTGGATTCTCCTTTAATGCGAGATATAAATACTATTTTTAAAAATGTACACTATTGGCAACAAACAGGATGTATGTTTGCATCAAAAGACAACTTCACCTATGGAGGCTGTAAAATTGAATTATCCATCAAAGATGATGGCATCATCCAAATTCACAATACATATACAGACCAAGAACAAATGAGAAGATCATTAGCGACCCATAAAAAGGTAAACAAACTGCTTTAACACTCTAAAAGAAATTATCATTGTTTTATTTAACTCTCTTCCTAGCAAATTACTGACCTGGAGCTATTAATGAGGGACTCTGGGTCAGATTGGCAATGGTGGCTCCCACATTTCTAACCTTACATGTGCACTATAACTATCTGATCCAAAATGATAAAGAAAGGTGCAATATGCAGACCTCAGGTGTAAAACTTAAAAGGCATGAAATAAATGGAAAGAAATTTTCATAGCAGCCATTAAAGAGGAAATAATCTCTGGAAGCTGAGCCCAAATAAGGAGGCAGAGGACAAAGTCTAGGTTTGCCTGCACAATGTCTCTGTATGAAGACAGAAGCAGGGGTTTTGTTTCCTTAAGTTAAGGAAGTTTCATGTTAAAAAATAAGACAATGTGTGAGTTCTACTTGAATTAGATGAAAAATATAATTGGCAATTAAAATGAACAACACTGCTGCTCATGTTGGCATTACCGCGATTGGCAACCTTTGTTTTTCAGCTGTAAACTGTCCTGAGATGTCACATAACACATAATTCAAGTAGTGGAAATTAAAGTATAAATGTTAAATGTTTTTTGGAGATAGTTGTGGCACCATTTCAATAGATTCAGCAATCAAATTCAATAATTTCTGAAACAAAAGTAAGAAATGTATTTTTTTCCAAATATAGTAAGAAAGTCAGAAAGTTTTAAGCACAACCCTGGCCAAAAACAAGATGCAAAATGGAACAGGCTAGTAAAAGATTAACTAAAAGAAGGTTTTGTTTCTAAAATCACAGATTTCCTCCATAATACTTTTTCCTGTTAAACGTTACCCTGCAGTCTGGTGGCCAGCATTATTTAAAGAGGACCTGCTGCTTCTGACCTGGTTATAAAAAATATGGATTGTCTGGTTGCCATTCTTTAATATCTTCTAATTCACTCATTCACTTGTTCCATGTGTGAGACAGACACTACTGAAACCAAAAAGAAAACAGCTTTACAGCCAGGTAACTAGTATTTTACAATGATTTCAGCCATGGCAGATTAAATATTCTTTCAGTGGTAGGTCTTTAACTTTTTTCCTCTGAGCCCATGTGGTCCTGAACCCACCCCGGCATGCGATTGGACACTGATAAGTTCTTCTCTCTGTCACTCTTTTTTCTCCACCTCTCAGCAAACTTTGCACATGAACTAACCATTTCCTTTTGCAGTTTCTTCCCCTCACTCAATGAAAGGAAGAAGCTAATGTCCAGTCCGTTTTAGGTACTTGCACCGCATGCCTAAAACAACTGTGGGCACAACAGTTTCCAAATAGCTCAATTTATAATTTAAATTTAAGTAGCTAATAGAGATTTGGATTCTCAGCAGCTAGGGTACTCCAATAGAAACGAGTGTAATGTAATTATGTCTCCACTGTTCACAATAAATAAGTTACAGTGATGTCATTGTGTGGCTTTACAAACAAGATATTCAAGAGAATACACCATATGACTACGGCCATTGTAAAGTTTTATTCGGTGACTGCTTCACCAAGGAGAAAAGGACTCCAAATTGATACAAGGAAGGATAATAGTATATATAGCAAGGGTGGCTCTCAAAAATTCTAACCAGAGTTTTTTTTTTGCATTGCCTTGCAAGAATATTCAGTATTTGTCCTGTTTTGTCACATTACAAGAACAACATGCCCACAGTAAGGCATGGGGGTGGCAGCATTGTGCGGTGTTACACAAGTTACACAGCAGTGGTTAAATTGATATTGTTAAATGTCTAGGAATGCCCTAGTCCATGTCCAGAATTAAATTTGTAATCTATGGCATAACTTTAAGATTACACCAAGACGACCCATCTAACTTGAAAGAGTTGGTGCAGCCTCCCAGTAATTTACAATTTTATTTGCAGGTTGTAATACAACACAAAAGGACAATCACTGAGAAGAATGAATTACTTTGGCAATGCATTGTAATAATTACAGAGCTGCATTTTACAGTTTAGCTTTATTATCCTCCATCTTTTAATATTTGCAGTGTTCTGCAGATTTTCCCTTTCTTCCTGCCTCCTGAGGTAATAGGGAAAAAAATTCAGTAATATGAGAAAAGTTTGGAATGTTTCTCAGGATTTTATTGTTCTCTATATCCCCACTGAGGATTCCCCTTTTTCCTGTTCTATGGAGTGATAAAAATTCTTCTCTAAAAGGTATACAAATTGCAATAAAAACTTGGTAAAGGTTCCATCATCAACACCAAAGCTAGACATACACTATATGATTTTTGAATAAATAGACACTCGATTAGACAAAAACTTTGAATCAATTAAAAATCAACTAAAAAATAGTTCTGTTCTATCAATTATTTTGATAGATATTTGGGCATCAAGTCAACCAAATAATGATCTGAGAAGGCTTTATGTCAATTAGTTTACCATCGTATTGAAATCAAATTCACCTTTGTGTCACAACTGATATTTGCTAAACAAGAAATCAGTCCAATTGAACCACTGCAGACACATTTCTACTTTTGATTACATCATAATACTACAAATGGATGATAAAATGAATACTTGTGGCTGATAGCTAAGGTTTGATTTGTAGATTATATTGATCAAACAAAAATCAGATAGTATATGCCTAGCATAACGCTTAAGGTTCATTTTCATATACTTTGCAGACTGTTTAGTAGTTAGAATGAATCTGTACATCTAAGATGCAAACATACATGCCAACAGAGCTACTCATATTTGTTGCCAAACAGAACTGGAGTTTGAAATATTCAACACAAATTAATTATTCTACTATTAGGACACATCAGGGAAAGAAAAAAAAAATAACAGAAAGAAAATCCAACAATCTGTGCAACCTTTAACACAACCTTTAACTGATGCTAGACAGCATATTTTAGGGACTGTTGGTAGCAACAATGGATCTAAACATTTATTTATTCATATGATTGCCATTTAAATAACTTGAATAATGAATTCAACACAAGTATAGAACATCAATTATTTAATTCAGTAAGGCTGTGTAAAGTGCTGTGGCATCACGGCAATAACCACAGTCACCAACCAATTTTAAAGGAAACCTTTGGCCATGCTATGGACATTTTAATAATTACGCAATTTTAACACGCAGTAAAGGCTTTAAATACAAGCCCTCACTTGACATTAGAAGTTGAAGTGCTATGGGGAAATGCATCATCAAAAATGTTAAACTGTGGCTACTTTTCCCTTGCTAACTCAGGTAGAAGAGACCTGGGATTTATTCTGCCATCTATTTACAAGTAAAGAAATATGCTCCAAACTTGCTGCCTTTCTTTAGTTGAGAATGAATTGTTCCAGTGTCTGCAGCTAGGTAAAAGAGGGTGTGTTTTAATGCATTTTTACTTCTTGTTAATTATATGCCCATTTACATGCATACTGCTGCTCATTACCAAAGTGTGATTGATTTTGAATGGAACTCCAACACAGAAAACAAGAGGGTGCATGTCTGATTTTGGCTGTGTTGGGCATCATTTTTAACATATATTATTGTGCCATGCAACATAAAGTAACGCCCTGATATACTGTTAAGGGGCCCTTAATGCCCATAGCCTGGCCACAGAACCACATTATGTTTATTATAGTCAGATCACCAAAGACATAAGTTGCTAGGTTTACTTCACAATAAATATCATCACTGTGCTTTGTGGTGCATTATTAAATGCTGTGAATCTTCTCAGTAATGATTCTGCAGTAAAACCTCTCTGTTTACACTGACAGGTCCTCCCAGATGTCAGAAAGTTTCCCATTAAACTTAGTAGAGTACATTTTACAAATCTGCCCGATAGGGAGAGTAGCATAAATTATTTACCCCCCTAACTGAAGGATAAAAATGCTGCAACCTGCCTCATACTTTCATGTATGATGTTTTGCTATCCATATTAAAAATATGGCTTATTGAATAAACGGTCAGAGCAGCATACAAAGGAACCCTAAATAATATGATGCCTTGACCCCTTGCAGGTCCTATCATGCCTATGACATCCCAAGGGCTGAATTGTTTATTTATTGTGCTGAAAACACAGGATTGCTTTGCCAAAACACATTTAAAATCTGTTTAAAGCTCTGTTTGAAGATCTTAGAATCTAAGTGTATAATCTTGGTTTAAACTCCTTCATATATGGCTGTATTGTGGTGCAAACTGTGTATCCAATCAGGCTGGCTCTTGCACTACAGTTTTGGGAAAGTTAATATGTGTGATAAGCTTATTAATGAGGAAGTGGGAAATTAAAATAAATGTGAATATATTATCACAAGGCCAAATTGTGACTAGCTGATATATTGTTTTAGTGTTTTATTATACCTAATAATAAAATAATTGTTTATTTACCATCATATCTCCTCTCAGATATATCAAACGCAAGCTAGTTCACAATAAATTACCATTTCTTTTACTGCAAATGTTTGTTGTAATTATGTCTTACTGCTACATATACAGAATACGTAAAGAGCTCCACACGAACTTCAATGCTGATGATGCTTGACCAGGTTTGCTCCATACTAGAACAGGTTTCTTCAAGATCTCTTCAGTAACTGCTGTCAAAGATTTCCTTACATAAGTCAATTCTTTGACAAAGGCTTTAAAAGAAGAGATGGGTTTGTCAAGTCTTCATGTTCCAAACAGAGCACTCATTTGATTGTCTAACCAATGGGAATCTAGTCTTTAGCCTACACTTCTAGGAAGGGAATGGCAATTCAAATAAGTTCCAAAATAAACATACAAATATTACAAATAAAAAAGAAGCAGCAATTCTGGGCATATCCAGCTGGGAGTGCACCATGAAGAGGTGGCTTTATGGTCTGCCTTTGGGGGTGGTACGGAAAGCAATGCATCAAAAGGTACTGCGCTCTACAGTCCATCTTCTAGAATTCTGTGTTTTGATGATAAAGCACTCCAGTACACAGTATTATCCCCCGCAGGTCTGTTTCAAGCTTTAGGTGGTCCCCTATCTTTACCACGGCATACCCGTCCGTGTCCTTTTCCGTTTCTTTTTACAAAGGCAGTAGATAGGCAATCCAAATAACCCTACAAGACATAAGAGTTTGGGTTTAGTAGGCATGCCAGTTTATATTACCACTACAAATAGTATATTCATTAATAAACTCTCATACAGTTAAATAATAATTACAGGATTAGATTATCAGTATAACTGAGTGAGTCGAATTTCAGTAGGATGCCGATTTAAAGTCAAAAATAAAACCCAGTGTAAATTTGATATATTTACTGTCTGACGTAAATCTGTTTTCTATAATGTGTCTCTTCTGTATTATATCACTGAATTCTTCTAATAAACTTTATATTAAAAAAAAAAAAAACAGATAAATTCATTCCAGGCATCAAAACAAAACATGTTTTTCGCTTTACATACTGTTTTTGATCCAGTGCTGCAGAGATGAACCATTGCTCTATGTGAAGAAACAATGATTTCTTTCCAGAGGTCCAACATGTCTTCCTGCTGATTCGGAGACAGAGCTCTCCAGTCAGCAAGGAGAGTAACTTTGCTTGTCACAGAACTGTAGTTCTGACTAAAAAGGCAAATTTTTCCCTTAACATAGCATGGATCCCAGTCTGCAGCCTTTTTTGTAAGGGAAGGCTTTTCTACTCAAGCTGTAGTGACAGATGACAGTGACTGTAGGACATCTTTTGTTTCATGCATCTGCAACGTATTTATCAAATTGAAACTTAAAGCTCAATAGGATGATTAGGTACCCGCAGTAATTATATGGTTTTCATCAGTCCTATAGAGGTAAGTAAAAAATTCTATGTGTAGGGAGAAGTCATATTCACCCAAGATGCCAAGGTAAATTAAATGTCCCATTGACAGTGGTGACATTTTCATCCAGATTTCCCAGTTCTGACCAATTGCAAAGTTCACCATAATGTGAAAAAAAATACCTTAAAAAGTTATAATAACAGTGTAGAATTGGCCTTTTTTATGATCACTGCAGAAATAGCCGCTTGTTCTCACAAGTACGAGATTAACTGTATAGTCAAGAATTTGCCAACTGGTTGCTACAGTTCCTCTGAGCTAAAGATCCAAAGTCAGCATTTGCATTGCCAACAGCAACATGGATTCTGGAAACACAGATCACTCTGATACAAGACAATGTTGTGAAATAGATTTAAATATTTAATGAAGATTGTTTTGAACTGCCATCCAATTGTTCATGCCAAGATGCTTCAGAAACATACAATCACCATTAGCATGCACATGGGGGTTTGGTTCAGAGTATATCCAGAAACAGCAGCCTGACCAAGGGCTTCAGCTGCCAGTGTGCACAAAGCTAAAAATAGACAATTCTCAGATTACAGAAAATATATTTTAAATATGCTGAGCTTTTAAAAAGATGACCATACAAATATTAGGTATAATGAACAAATATAGCAGAAGGTTCAAGTAAATGATTGGTTAGATGGTATGAATTTCTTACATATGCACATGCACAATGGACTCTTGTGATAATGAAAGACCACAGGCATGTAATTATATCACAAGGAACAGACTTCTAGTATGTATTTCTTACTCTACATGGTGCATATCATGCATTCTTACCTACTACAACTGCAATGGCTCCCAAAGCCAAACCTAGGACTAGGAGCAAGGGTGTAATGAGTAACTTGCCGGCTGAAAAACAAGAACAGTAATTTTAATCCTGCCCAAAGCATTATGTGATTGTTAACATATCCCAGTGCACTAATATTGCCTTTCTCCAACCTAGGAACCAAGAAGTCCAGGATCAGCTGCCACAAGACTTTACTATATTACTGCATGCATTTACAACTGTGTTCATAAAAGCTGTAAACCCTCTAGAGATATTTCCTTTTTAAGTGTTTTGTTTGTGATCTTTTTTTTTTATATGACATGGGTCAGTCATACCTGCAGTTCCATTGGTGAAGTAAAAGAATTTTACTTGCAGCTTTATCTCCTTAAAGAAACAGATATCATTGTATAGCCACACAGGCATAATGACTCTATGGGGGCTTCTCTCTGTTCTCTGTTACAAACCAGAGCAATATGAGAAAATCTTTGTGATAGGAACCTGTCCACGTTGTTACATGAATAAGTCACAAGGAGACAGAGAATGTCCTTGTGAATGATGAATTCACTTTAAATGCTGATTTATAAATGACTGTTTTAAAGTGGCATCCTGTAAAGAAATTAAACTCAACATTTGCCAAGGTAGTATTTAAAAGAAAAAAAAAAAAGATGCCCAACCATATTTATTAATCAGGCATTTGATAGATAGAATGAACAAAACAGAGGAAATTATGTATTCCTGGTTCAGCCAAAGTTACTGGGGTGCTGTGAATACTATGCTTTGAAGCTGAACCACCTAAATCTATATGTTCTCATACAGAGAAAAATTTACCATACAAAGCTCTCCTGTGTATCCAAGATACAGCACCAGTGGTGGTCATTGCTCTTATATTATAGGTGATAATGTCAGCAAATGGCTAGATGTGCGGCTTCAGGGAGCTTGAAATAACCACCATGCTGTAATACAATTTAAAAGGGCATTGCAGTTACTCACCACAAACAGAGCCTCGCACTAATCTCCTTAGGTGCGGTCTCTCGGGGAGGTAGCGGTATTTGCATCCAAATACACTGAGGTTTGACGTATGGTCACCAAAGAAGCGCAACTGACGATATCGCTCCCCGCAACGGTAGCAGAAATTAGTGTTACACTGGGAACATGTCATATGATCACAGCCTTCTGTTCTCTGAATGTGGACCTGGGAAAAAAAAAAATCACATTATTAACATATAACAGATATTCCATTAAACTGGAACTAAGTCCTACAAAACATTTTTTTTTTTTTTTTGTGGGGCTGCCACAGATAGTGACTCCATGCCAACTATACACAGCTAAAATCTTTACTTTGAGCTAGAAGCCAAACATTTTTGCTTATTTTATTATTTGAAGGTCTTCATCAGTGTGATCTGTAGTAATGTCTCTGATTTGCCAAATCTGCATTGTACAGACCAGCCAGAAGAGGGTGCTTTAGCTTTAGTTAAGATTTCATTTTTTTATGCTATAATTGATATTTTACACTTGGCTTTAAAAAATACTGTTTTTATGAGCTTCAGTACATAACTCCTATGATTTACACATACTTAGAGATATTTACAAGAACCCTACACTTTCAAGACAAAATGTAGAGGCTGCTCTAACCATCTTTTTGCAAATAGTCATTTACTTTTAGGCATGCCATTTATTTTACTTACATGAAGCACTTAAGTACAGACTTAGATCTGTGCAATGTTGTTACTCCAGGTAAAAACAGATCGTGATGTGTTGTTATTCCATTCATTATACACCACAAAGCATAATAGATCTGTTGAACTGACTTATGGTGCACATGAGAAAAAATAAAACAACAAATAATGCGAGTCCATTTAAACCTGCATTATGGTACCTTTCACAATTGTGCAAAATATCATGGTATGGTGCACCATAATTCTGAATTTAGTGTTTAAAAGAAATAGAGGTAATTAGGATCTTGTTCTATAATCAAAGTTTTGTCTAATTTGGAGAAAAAGTGCCAGTTGCTGGGTGGAGGGGGAGATTCTTTAGAGATAAATGTCTGAATGTGACTGAAAATAATTTGTGTATGCAGCTGGTGTATATAAGCCCTTCATAAGCATCCAGGATGGGATCAGATGAGACATCACACATTTAGCTACAAAGAGAGAATGGCACCCCTTCTACCAAAGACTACAGTGAGAAAGGGAGCCAAGGAAAAAATGTTTGTCTGTAAAGAACCCTTCAATATCAGAATGGAACGGAGGGAGTGAATAAACAGGGAGAATGTGTGGGGAAAGCTTTGCTTCCTTTCCTCCACAGAAAAGATCAGCAACAGGCCACATGCTTTCATAACATGCACTACAATACTTTTTTGATCTACAAGTTTGCTGGCCACATATTGGAAAATCGAGCAGAACATAAAATATGTTGGCTGGTAACACAGTTTATATATATGTACTGCAACTGATAATATTAGGACAAATTCATATATATATATATATATATATATATATATATATATATATATATATATGAATATACAATTTTAAAATGTGTGAATTTCAGAAACACTGCAAGTAGTTATTTGAATGTGAAGGAAACAGTTGATAAACCATACAATACAGAACGTGTAATCATCCTTCCCAAATACTTGATCTCTTCTCAATCCCCAACTGTGCCACAATACAGGGTATTCCATTTTCCTACTGCTTATCCCACCCACTGCTGTAATCCTTCTGCTAATCCGGATTACATTTGTGAAGGTGACAGGGAAAAATGACTGGCACATGATCAAGCGAATACAATATTGGTTCATGTAGCCCAGGAATAAGGAATCCATTTTCCAAGACAGGCAGCTGTATTTTTAGCGACTACCGGCCCCCAAAAAATGATTAAATGCTGACTGTCTTTTTACATGGTTCCTAATTCATCTACCAGTCCATGAACCTGGATCTCTACCATGCCATTTATACGCTATTAAGTCTGTCTTTTTTTGCTGAATCCATTGCCTGAATTTTAACACATCATAGGTATATATAGTCATCCTCAGCATATATGTGTTAGGGTGCATTATCATTTATTCTGCCCCCCCATGCATAAAAACAGAACTAAATGCAGTTGTGGTATAGCTTACAACAAAACGAATAACACATATTCATTCATAACACATATTAACATAGAAGTCAATCTTCTGAGCAGTGTTAGTGCACTGAAATGTCCTAAAATGGTGTATTTTTTTTTACATTTATTTTTAAAGACTGGTGAGAATGTTTAACCTGAATGGGTAACTTTCTAAATTAAAAAATGAAATATGATTTGTTAAGCGGCCAATGATTAAAAATATTGGTCTGCTCACATATTGGAATACTTCATAACAAAGTTGTAGAAAACACACGACGATCACCTTGTGTTGTATCTAGACACAGAACGCCTCCCAGCAAACATTGGTAGCAATCAATAAAAAAGGGTGTTTACTATTTCACCATCTGATCAGGACTGCTCTGGAGTCGGATTCATTACTAAGGATTCCCCACCTGCTCTGATCAGATGGACCTCAAGGGTTTTTTTTGTTTTTTGCCTAAGGCATTGTGATACTGTAAACTTCTGTCTAAACTCAAAGGTGTTGCTAAAACAAAAGCCTCTATCTCAAAGGCAAAGCAGTTGTCAGTCCTGTCCTTCAATAAATAGATCACATAAGGAGGGCACAGAGGGGAAAAATAAAACCACAGTAGACAGACCTGCTGTAGATTGTGGAGGAAGGGATGGTTAGAAGGTCACAAAAGGGCAACGTGTACAATAGATTAGTTTAGTGTTGTGGTAGAAAACACTTCTTATCCTTTTTTAGAAAGCAGATAACTACTTGTGGGCTTTTTGGAAAGAAATATTGTTCCCGTTTAATAAACTCTGCTTACAAAGCAGCCTTTTGCTGAAAAGCAATGTAAATTATTAATGCAAGAGTGACGTTGAGTGTAAATACAGATCCAAAGCAATCGAGCGGACAAAGCAGAACAGAGAGAGAGCGGCTCACCTATCACCTTCACCCTGTTACACAAGAGCAGCTGAAAGGATTCAGACATGGAATGTTGTGACATATCTGCATTAAAAGAGCAATCCGCTGACAGATGCTCATATGAGAGGAAACGGACATCTAGGAAGTCAAGGTAACTCTATTCTTAAGAGTCCTAAAATGTTAACATGCTGACCCAGCGGAGAATCCCAGCAAGTATGATAACACTAAGTCTATACATAGCAGTGCACAAGATAGCACCCTGTTAAGGACTGCTTGTGTTCTTCTTTCCTGAAATCCCAAAGGAATATGTGCATTAAAAAGAAAAAGTTGGTTGTTTCAACGTACACGCTCCTATTCCCAATAGTCTACTAGCACATCTTAGATTCACAAGAGTTAAACAATCTTAACTAAATATGCTTAATTAGTGTCACTTTTACCCTACAAGCCTGGCTACTTGCCAAAAAAGGATGATGGGGTTCAAAATTCAGAGCTGCCTTTCGGTATGACTGCTTTAGAAGAACATTCAAGGGACCAATAACCAATTACCAATTATAACTACTGAATTATTCTCATTCTTGTTGTTGTTTTGACAATGCTACTTTTCTGGCTTCAGTACTGCCTAAATCACTGACCAACAACAAGTAAGCACCAGGAGAGAGCAAAGTGCATGGCATTCTGGGTCACGTATAAACATTTCACTTTGTAGAAACGTTGGAAAAATCCCTAAAGTGATGGCCTCTGGCAAAATAATACAAATTATTATTATTAATAAACAGGATTTATATAGCGCCAACATATTACGCAGCGCTGTACAATAAACAGGGGTTGCAAAGGACAGACTAATACAGGAGGAGAGAACCCTGCCCCGCTTACAATCTAGTAGGTGGGGGAGCCACCTAACATTTTATTTGTCCTTGGAAGACTGGCTCCAGAAAGGTTACTCTAGTGAAGCTGTTAAGTGGCTTTGATAGGAATCTAGTGTTGCAAGACGCTATTTATGCGCCTGTAGCTGTTACAATGCTACTTATTTAAAGTCTAAATCAGGAGACTAGGCATTTTATACATGAGGAGGAGGAAAATGACTAACAATTCACATCTGATGAAAAGTCTGAATGCATATAAAAAGGGAAAGCTGAAATCCCCTTTTGTGGGACACATCAGTAGAGTAAAACAAAGGGTTTATCACCAAAGCTCCCAACGTTTTCCAGAGAGCTCTATTAGTCAAATGCCTTTGAAACCCCAAGCAGTGTGTTCCTTTGGTAAGGAACTAAAAAAGCACTGCAAGTTCCATGTGATTCACTACAATCCTAGTTTACTTACATACATGAACTACCTAAACATGTAATGACTCACCTTACATCGAGGACATTTTTGGGCATTTCTTTGCCCATGTTCAATCTCATTGGCCCAGTGACGTAATAGTTTGTCCCCTTTTTTGTACTCTCTACAATTAACGCCTTCATGCCAGGGAGAATGGCACTTAAAACACCATACAAATTGGCAAGACGGGCACTGAACCTAAATCAAGACAGAAAAGCAAAAAAATGTAAATTTAAGCAAAGATACCATATAAGAGGGATAAATATTTTTAATAAAATATTAGGGGCACTTTACAGAACTCATAGTCATATCACTAATTGTCCTACAGAGGGTGATTGCGGACACAAAGACTTTATTCCACTGTTTAATGTTCTATTTTCTAAACACATGCCAAGATAGAATAGATACAAAAAGAAAAGAATAGTTCCCCTATAGGTGTGATGTTTATTTAGACCATAATTGCCTACATACAAATTATTAGATTACTATCCATAAATCAACAAGAAGAAAAAGATCAATGGAAGTAGTAGTAGAAGGTGGCCATGTTTCAGTATCTTTCACAAATTAAAAAAATACCATGCTCAAAGGATCTAATGTTGAGACTTTGATCTGGCCTATCTGAAAAGTATTACAATAACATTGTATTTACTCAATTTAAAGTATAAACTGGAGTGCTTACAATTACCTAAAAAAAGGGAAAATACATTAACTCGAGTATAAACCTAAGGCACTATTAACATTCAAAACAGTTATCAACAAAACTAACATTAATAGAAGTTATAAAATGAATAAAATTCACATGAAATAAGGGAACATGTGACAAGGACTGTGAAGGATTTGGAGTTAGTGCTTTTCAAAACTGCCTGGTGCCTCATTTAAAAAAAACAAACAGACCCATTATTAGGCTTAGAACCATTTGCAGCCCCTTGATACAGGTATGCTCATAGTAAAGCTTTAAGAGATGAAGTAATAAATACTGTTTCAGCGGTTATGGCTTTGTTGATAACTCGAGACACATGATTATTTTTCAGGGGACAAGGCAATTACATGATCAGAAACCATGCTTACTGGTTTCCATTTATTAGTAGAGACCCAAAGCCATCAGTAACAGCAGGGTCTCAGAGCTTTGAGCCCACAGAGCAGCATACATCTAGTTTTAAAGCAGGGGTGTCAAACTCAAATACACAGTGGGCCAAAATTAAAAACAAACAAAGTCACGGGCCAAACTTGAAACTGAAATAAAACCGCTACTACAAATCCCTGCGTCAAGAAAACAGTCCAATGCACGGCTTAATGTTATGAGTGGCTGGAACTCCCTCTTTACTGAAATACCACCGCTACTACAATAACACTTCAATGCGGGGCCACACATAGGCAGAGAGGCAGCTGGTCTATAGACGCCAGTGATGCCGCTACTACAATTCCCGGCATTACTTGCGCAAGTGTTGTAAAGGAAGAACAAATTACACAAGAGAATGAGCAAGGAAGAGGTTTTTTAAATGTTTGCTTCAGTCATGACTTTAACATAGTATTCCATAGCTGACTTGGTATCTAGCACTCTTGCCCCAAATTGCCTGCTTTAAATCTTGACCATTACACTATCTTCATGGAGTTTGCATGTTCTCCCCATGTTTGTGTATTTTCAACAGGCACCCTAGTTTGTCCAACATCCCAAAAACATATTAATAGTTTAATTAAATTATCCCCAAAATTGGCATTAGACTATAGCAAAGACAGTTAATTGCATGACTGTGACCCTGAGCAATATGTCAGAACTATATAAATATATTGCTAATAATAATTCCCTGTTATAAGAATTATTCCAACCAATGAATCATTGTAAAGATATGTTCTTGTAAGGAAATAAAGCCCTGTAATAACCACAATCAATATACAAAGTTTGAGTTACATCTAATTATCTAATTTATTCTGTCCATTTACTGGGTTATGTAACTGCTCTACATACCTAAACCTTACAACATGCTGGAGTTATGTCAATAGGTTGTTATGCTAAAAATTAGTATGATCCCTTCATAATCCTACAGGGAATGCGTTCAGTTTGGGTCTACAGAAAACAAAATCCAAAATCAGCTCTGTTCATTTAGAAATCATTGTGGCTGCAGAAGCCAAACTGATGATGTCTGATAGTGGCATTTATGATTTTGTAAATATCACATAGTGACTTCTCTCCCAGAGTCAGATCTGTCGTGTGCTCCCCACCCCCCTTTATAAGCTATTACCTTTCTTTAAGATGACATCTGCTCTCAGAATGGATGCATTTTTTAAATAGAAAGTTGATTTATGCTTTATGATGATAAATCCTATACAAAATAAACTGAAGCCATGATGTAACTAGGTAGACAGATGGCGTTCAAACCTGTTCACAACCATTTAGCCTGTAATTAAACATTTTTCGTTCATTTCCAAGCCACTTCCACTAAAATTAAATAGCTGTTAATTCCACAGTAATCCATGGCCTACTTTTAGGATCACTAATCTGAGTGTCATTGGCTACACATGCTCACTTTGAACTTGTTCTCGGATTTGGTCGGAGTTGGAATGTGACTCTTCCTTTTGAAGGTCGTAAAGTGCTTGCACTGCGGGCAGGGCTTGGTGCTGGAGTCAATACGGCTAAGTTCCAGGAAGTACTTGTACTTGATGATGTCGTCATGTGGCAGGCTGTATAGGACAGTGGATTCATCCAGATGTTTATTGCACTCAGTTATGGGGCATTTAATCTCCACTTGTCCAAGTTGCACCTGTAAATAAATAAATAAATAAAAATGAGTTGAATAAATAAAAAACACGAAACAAAATTTCAACTGGGAGAGAGGGCAACTAAGACAACCCCCGTAATACATACAGGAGAAAAGAGTGACAGGTACACACATTAGGCTACTAATGCTCAGTCCCTGTCCAATCACAAGTTGGGGGCAGGGAGTAGACTATGAACTCTTGGAGTTCCATAATATCACAAACGATCACTTCTATATCAAAGCTAGACAAAATGGTAGCAAACTTTCCCCTTTTTTCGAGGCCAGGCTATAGTACCTATGTAGTTGGCAGAGTCTTCAAGGTTTGTACAGAAGAGAAGTGTTGGGATTGTTGTTACCTTTTTATTGCTATTTGCATCTCATTTGATAATTTACCCTCACAGACATTCTGGTGTCAGAATGTAACAAAAAATTGCTGACAGGAAAAAAAAAAAGACAGCAACAAAAAAATATTTAGGAAGAGAAGAAGGAAGAAGATGGCGGCGCTCTGCGATGAAATGGGGACAGGTAAGTATAGCAGGGTTCAGTTCTACTTTAAGAGAATAGCACCATGCTGTAGATTATGGTGACCCCCTAGTAATACCCTTCAGTGTCAAAATTTTGTAAGGTAGCAACAACTATTAAATGGTTTCAGTGGGCGAGTGTACATCATTATTGGTTGCAATATTTTCTCAAGGACAGCCCTAGGACCCAAAGTTTGGGTTAACACAGAAATATGTAAACTGTAAAACAGTTTTATGATGTGTTTACAAACCAACAGTAAAGGTCATTCCAACATCTCATGAAAGATTTCTTATCAGATTAAAAACCCTGCCTGAACTGGTAAAATTAAGATCTCACAAAGAGTCAAAGTCAGTATGTTTAGTGCTCATCATGGTTGTACATTTGACAATGCTATACATGACAGGCTGGGGTCCTGGGAACAAAGCAAAGACTTACAGTGGGATTTGTTTATCAATTATATGAAGTATAACATTTAGGGCTACATATAGCAGCCTTTAATAAAAACAGGTATTTTATTATTTTACAGTTAAGGTGTTTTTGTATAAAAAGCACTTCAGGCTGTACCATCTCAGAATGAAAAACTAGTCATATTGCATGACTATATCTAAAAAGTACAAATACAGCAAGAAGGGTCTAAAACCTTTAAATGAAAGGGGTAACATTCTTTTACATAACCATAAAAACATTCATATTCTAAATGAACATAAAGAACTGCCATTATCCCAGAACCTCCCATTATCCCGAAATGGGAAATAATCCCCTTGGGATATATGATATAATCAGACATGTGAACACCTACTATGCTACATTTAGATCTGAAGATTTAATAATATCTTTTGCATAGAAGAAGCCGAAACGTACTACAGTAATTTTACAAGCATTCACCAATAATTGCCAGGCATAAAGTAATGTAATGTTTCATTTATTAATACTTAGTAAAGCTACAGATAGATGACTACTCCTCTAATCCTTAAAACACATTACAATAATGTTATATAACAGAGGACTGCACAAGTATGCAGATCTTATGTCATGTCAAATTCCTGTTATCTGGTAAATGCAAACATCTATATGATGTTAACATTACAATATTATTTTCATAATCATTGTTTGGGTGGAATCTAGTTTGCAAGTCATGTCACTCCTACACTATCCTAACAAGAACTTTGACATAAACATAACATGTTCATAGTTTTTTCTATTTATGAAGTAGGAATGAAAATCTGCAAATAAGCCAATGCTCAACCTAGTAAGCCAGAAAAATGTATTTGTTGTGTCCACCTCAGCTTCAGAAACCATTCAAACTTTGACACCTTAACATGCATTGTATTAAAGTGGGCATTTTTAATGTTTGAATAAACAATATACCAAATCATCCATAAAAAAATCCCTTCAGCTTTTTGGACAAATGGCCGCTGATCACATTAAAATATGAACAAGCAGGCTCAGAAGCTGGCTAGGCCAAATTATGTCCAATTACAATTGTCCAAACAAGTTTAGCATTTTCCTTTAAGAAGAACTGATTATCATTAGGTAGAGACAAGAAAGGCAGTAAGAAGGACCGGTCATCAATACTAAAGATTCTTCCAGCAGCTCATCTGCCCCTATTACTGACTTATCATGCCTTTGTTGCTCTGTACCTGTGCCGAGGAGAGATTTCCTTCCCAGCAAGTCTCCAGCAAAGAGAAGAGCGAGTAGTATAGAGAAACATATTAATATCCAACAGTATAATCTGGCAAAGTCACAGGGGCTTGCCAAAAAAGTTGTGAACAACCGACAAGGTTCTCTAGGAAAAACAAAACATGTTATACCCAACAAAACTATAAAATAGGAAATACATGGTAAGTTTATACAAGTAAAGTACTAAAAGTAAATTAAACAGAATTTCCATTCACATTACCTTTTATCATAAAATCAGTGATAGCCACTTCCTGTGGAAGGGTGGCTACACCATGCCCCCTTGATCCTAATGTATTCTGGATGTAGCCACCCTCTGCTCATTACTGCTACAGACTACACATCACATCAGCATGCCAATGCATACAATGACTGCATATATACATCAATATTTGTTTTCTTTGAGAAATCAACACTTGTTTAGCAACACTAGGTGTTTGACTGTGGTTAGTATACCACAACTGCTACAGAGAAGTGTAGTCATAGATGAGCAGAAAACACAGCCACAAAACACCACATGCATTGTTCTTACCTTCTAACAGGAAATTTGAATATACAGCAGCCAATGGGACCATATAGATGCTACTAATATAACAAAGCTTTATTATAAAAATAACTACTGTGGGTTGCTTATATGTAAAAAAAACAAAAAAGGCCTTGAAAGCGTTTAATGTTTTGTGACACATTTAACGGTGGATTTTTACAAAGGTCAAAACTCATCAACGTTGAGTGTTGTTGTTTTGCATGACATAGCCCAGTAAGAACTGGTGTGGGCCTAGGCAGGTAACTCATGACCCACTGATGTCCTGCTTTAATCTGTTTATCTCATGTTATATTGACATAATGAGTATGTCTAATGTTTTAACCTGAAGTATTGTCCTCTGCACAACCTGACATGGAGGTTTAAAAGCTAAGTCATTCTTTAGTCATTCATAATTACATTAGATGCAAATGCACAAAAAGGAATCAGTACCAGCTAGACAAAGCAATCCAATGAACAAGAATACATATTCAGTTAAAGAGTCATAATAATGCATACAATCCAGTATGTGTCATTGCTTCTATAGGATGTAAGTGCAAGTCATACCCCAGCATTAAAAGCGAATGATTTGTGTTACAGAAGATGACTCTATTGAAAAACCTGTATGTACTAGAAATAATGTCTTTTCTTGAATAGAAATGGTAACATTCATACAATTGCTACTAACAAGTTTTTTTTCCCATCTTTTCGTGCACTGTGAGACGTTCACATTCAAAGGTGGTGATTTAGGCTTGTTTAGCAGCCACAGTACCTGGCCATCTTGCATTGACTGAGTTGACCATTAACACCTTTGTACACCAAAGTATTCTACAGTCATATGTGAGGCCATCTGTGTGACACGTAAATATTGCCTGAAACTGGGTCATGCAACAGGAAAATGATCCCAATCACACCAGCAGATCTACAAAATGAAAAATGTGTTGGAATGACCTAAATCCAATAGAAATGCTGTAGTGGGAGCTTAGGAAAGCTGTACATATACAATACCCAGAGACCTTAATGTACTGGAGCAATGTGGTGAAGAAGAATTCCTCCCAATGATGTGAGAGACTGATGGATTCATAGATAAAACAATTAATTTAGGGTATAGTTGTTATAGGTGGTTTAACATGCTCTTGAATCATAAGGTGAACATAGTTTTTTCCACACATGGCTTTCCCATATTGACATTATTTATATGGTGAATTTGCTTTGTTGTTTTTTTTATGTCCCGATAGTTAAAACCTTACAGTTGAAAGGGGGTCTAAATATATAAATATATATATATATATATATATATATATATATATATATATATATATATATATATATCAGTGCTCAACCCAGACATTTTTTCAAGCTGGGTGGCAGCACCTGTATTGTGAGCAAATGCTTCAGTAACCACCCAAAAACAGCCGGGTGGGTGCTAAAAAGTGCCGGGTGGTGCGCCCAGATAAAAGAGCCTGGGGAGAACCCTGTAAATATACACACACACACACACACACACACACACACACACACACACACACACACCTTTTTAACATGAGGGAACCCTTGAAACTACCTTAAGCTAGGTACACACTTCCAATTATTATCGTCGGAAAACGAACGACGAACGTTCCTGCACGATATACACGAACGATCGTATAGCACCGATCCTGCACATAGAGGTAACGACACGATCGTTCGTAGATATTGTACACACAATAGATACGATTGTTTGAGCGATAGAGGAACTATGTGCACGACAGGAAAGTGAACGGACGTTCGTTCATCACGCATGCTCTGAACATGGACGATCAACGAACGACCGTACACACGAACGATGTTCAACGATCGTCGTCCAATCCGATCCGCCGGTCCGGTCATTCGTTTCCAACAACTTTCCTCGTTCTTCGGCGTCGTTGGTTACTTTTTTACGAACAATTTTTTTGCCCAATCGATCGTTCGTCGTTCGATTGGAACGATAAAAATTGGAAGTGTGTACGCACCTTTAGACTGTGGTAAAGAGATATGGCTATGGTAGGGACATTGGATTGTGAGCCCCTTTGAGGAACAGCTAGTGACATGACTATGGACTTTGTACAGCATTGTGTAATATGTCGGCACTATATAATTACTGTGTAGTAATAATAATAATGATCATTATTCATAATATTCATTAACAGACTGTAGGTTTTAGATATGATTTTTGGAAATGGGTCACAATTACCTGCGAGCAATCAAACTTCTGCAGAAATTATTAGCTTTCTGGTATAATGAAGAATGGACTACTACTACAGTACACATATACATCTTGTAAATATCAGGTCAATTCTTTACCAAAATAACTGTGGTTGTTATAAAGAAAGCAGACCGAGTAAACTAAAACGAGTAATGAAATATTTTAGCATGGCAAAAATCTTACACTTTTCATATTAAATGCCGCATTTACATGTGGTATCAAGGGAAGATCAAAGCATTTCTGAAAGTCTCATAAAATAATAATTAGCACAGCTTTTGTTACAGGCTGGACATTTTAGATGTACTCCAGGTAACAAGAGAGCTGTCTAAAAACAAGCTATTACAAGCTTTTAATCTCTCTCAGCATAGCAGTGACAGCCAACTTGTGTAGACAGGTGGGTTTAATGAAACCAATCATTAATTACTGCTATGAAACCTCCTGGCAAGAGTCCATTACATGGAAACTTTGTGGCTTCTTCCTGTACATTGGGTATAAGATACTGGGGGTCATAAATACACCCTAGCTAAAAGTTACACTTTATGGGTATGCAAACAGAAACATACAGCTGCAATGTATAATGAATATAAAACATACAGAAAATGCAAATTCCAAAAGTGGAAGAGTTCTAATGCATTTTTTGGTTCTGCAGTTTGTAGAGGATTGCAAAGGTTAAAATAGAGGACCTCATGTGTGATCAACTTCTGAGCACCACTTATATATAGGAATAGATTGGGTGCCACCACACTGCAACTTTATCTATGAAACCCCTAACATAAAAGAGGATAACACATGTAACACCTAGGAATTTCCTAAAATGGTTCTTGTGTTAATTTAAATATAATAAAGTCCAGTTCTGTAACCACCTTCAAAGTTTTGAAGTGATCATGCCACATTGAGGGCTTTTTGTAAACCATCCTTCAGGTCTTTTTCCTGAGCAGTGAATAGGTAGAACTTTTTTGATCACTGGTCAGAGGATATGTTGGCCTGCTACAGATCTGTGCTGTGTAGGAACAGCGGCCTGACTCTCCAGAATGCCGACAGGACCGGGGACTTTTAAACATTACTGCAACACACTAGTTAATTAAATAAAAAGCCAGCACTCACTATCTACAAACTTGTTTAAGGAGGTCAATCAGAAAATAGTAAAGCCATTGCATGTAATATATACATTATAAACAATAGCAAACTATCACAATGGTTACTCCTGCTGAGTCTTCTATATACTATTTTTTTAAGGACTTTTCTATACATCCAAAACTGACCCACCAATAAGTGAATAAACAGAATTTTCACCCTTATCGCCCTCACTCCTGTGTTCTGCTGTAGACTACATGGCGTCACAATATGATCTTATCCAGTACAGTTGCTGTCTTCAGCCTTAATGTGACAACCAAACAGCTACAAGAGTAAAGCTGCGTACACACTTGCAATTTTTGTTGTTGGAAAGGATCTTTCACGATCCTTTCCAACGACAAGGGGCTGCAAGTTGCATGAACGATGCTGTACATACAGCACCGTTCATGCTCTATGGAGAGGGGAGGGGGAGAGCGACGGAGCGGCACCCTGCTGCGCGCTCTCCCCTTCCCTTTCATTACGATCGGCTGTCGTCCATCGTCCGTGGATCCGGCAGGTCGGTCGTCCGGACGATGGACGACACCGACTGTACACACGGAAGATTTTCGCCCGATAATTGGCCGATGCCGATTATCGGGCGATAAAAATCTGCCGTGTGTCTGTAGCTTAATGCTGGAATGAATCTGCAGAGTCAATCTAGAAGCAGCCACCAGTTTATATGTCTTATTAAACACTCTATTAAGACATTCTCACAACAAAGTGTTCCAAGGGTTGCCGTTATTGGAAAGGACATCATTGTATTGCTCAAAATCCTTGCATCAGATGCCTATTTTCATATACTGTGCAAGCCCATATAACTGAAATAAGACATTCTAACACTGAGAAAACATATACATACTGTGTGCCTTCTAAATTTAACCTTACAGAAGTACAGGGATGCAGTATAATTGCACAGAGTGGAAAAGCACTTACATAAATATGCATCAGTTTACACATAAGCTAATGGACTTTTAGCATTAGGGTCAATTTTAGAAATACACAAAGAAACGACAACATAAAATGGAAAGAAAACGTAACGTCTGACATCCAATAATTGAACAGTGATTCAATAAAATTAAATTTTTTTATAGCAATCTGTGGTAGATTTGCACAAAGCTTTATCAGAATGGATCGGAATGACTAGATAAAGTCTACAAGTATATTTCATCCTTTAGTTTAAAGCTGAACTACAGCCAAAAATAAAATAAAAATGAATAGTCCAATAAAGTTCCATTTTTACAAATGAATGATCAGGCAGATCATTATTTCAGAAAGGGATAGACAATGTCCCTCTGTAATAATGTCTTACCTGCCTGATCACTCCAGGTTTCTGGAGACAAAGCTGAGCTGTGCATGCGCAGTCACATCATAGTCACTAGATGGCCTCAATATAATATCATTTTTTTTATTAAACCCATGTCCTCTGAACCCAGGTCATTCTGGACCCATTATGGACTGTAATTGAGCAGTAAAAAGGAATAGCAGCAGCGATAAGTTTATTTCCATTATTCTTTTTTCTACTCTTCGTAAAAGAATGCTTCTTGTTGACACATGAAATGACTGATTCCTTCACTACTTCTTATCCTCTCATTCCATTTCTGCTCTACAGGTTCTTGAAAAAGTAGATAGTAGGTTTAGGTGCTTACATTTCTTTAGAATACAATAAAAATATATATATATATATATATATTTACACACACACACACACACACAAACCAAGTCAACGTATATTTGCCTTCATCTTAAAAACACACACACACATATATATATATATATATATATATATATATATATATATATACACACACATATACATACATATACATACACACACATACACAAACCAAGTCAACGTATATTTGCCTTCATCTTAAAAACAATCTATGATTTGATNTATATATATATATATATATATATACACACACACACACACACACATATACATACATATACATACACACACATACACAAACCAAGTCAACGTATATTTGCCTTCATCTTAAAAACAATCTATGATTTGATGAAGAATATGAGAAATTGCAGCTTGCACAGTATGGCATAGTCCTGCTCTTTTTTGCCTGCAGAAAATTAGTAGCAGCTGGATAGCCTGAATTTCTAAATGAAGCCTGAATATTTCTGGGATGGGAGTGGGTAACAGACCATTATATATTATGAATGCTGAATGCACATAATCTTATAAGCCTTTCAGTGAAGTGTTAGACCAACAAGCCCTGGAAATCTAAAATGTTTTCTCATGTTGGGATTCTGTGGCGATGTGAATACACTAGTCTATGGACACTTAAAGAAAAAAGTCTGAAGCTCAGCCAGGGGAATCTGCAAAGAATTTATTAATAAGGCAGTGGGTCACTTTCTCCGACTGCCAATTAGATGTATTCTCATGCAGGGTTACCCTGGGGAGATGACAGCCGTAATACTTTTTTTATGCAAGAGGTCTTAACAACTACTCGGCTGACGTTAATTGCTAATAGTGATGTTCACATGTTTAACTATGAGCCATTAAATAGTCCTCTTCGTCTGAGTCATGCTCACAGGAAGCACCAGAACACAGAAAATTACATTTATTCACAGTAGCAAATGCATAGAAAGGAGCCAATTATCTCATAAAGGTTTTCCACCAGCCACCCAAACTCCACGCAACAAATTATATAGGGCCTATTTCTGAAGAACAGCTAATTTAGATGTAACATGTAAACAAATTATTAATAGTATCCAAGTTTTTTTTTTTTGTAATATAAAGAGAATAAGTAAAGCATTCATCAATCATACACAAAATAACAAAAATTGCTCTGAATTATTATACATAACCAAAACTTAGGTACTCACTGAGGCCCCTAAAATAATTTTCAGGTGTCAAGTAACCCCTGCTATAATAAATCAATGGGTAAAATGCTGTTTGCATTGGAAAGCATACCCCCCATACATTAGATGTCAGAATGCCAACTTTACACACAGCTAAAATGGTCCATGGTTTCATCCAGCTGGATCTTTAAGTGTTGTCCCCAGAAATATGGAGGCATCATCTTATGGGAGGTCAATCAGCTATAGATCAAGCAACCTCTGGCAACTTCTGAAAAAACCCTGGTTAACAATGGCCAGTCTAGGATATTAGTTAGGCCAGTGTTTGCCAACCTTTAGGACCTCAGGGACCACTAAATCCACGGTATCCGGACCGTGCATGCACAGGGAGCCGTGTGTCACTCAAAATCCAAAATTTTCTTGCAGACCACTGGTTGGCGACCGCTGAGCTGGGAGATCTTCTTGTAGCTCTGTATTTCATATAACAATGTGGATTAGGCTTTTCCATCAAGATATTGCGGTCACTGAGCTAAATGAAATCCCCGCCTTATACTTTAACCTGAGCATTGTGTTTTACTGATATTTGAACATTGTTTTTCAACCGCTTCTAACTTTCATTAAAATAATAAATCTAGGAATCCTGCCATAAAAGGAGCTTTTTTGTCATACTCTGACCGCACTTTGTTCTGTAGCCGTGCTCCTACATTTGTCGGGAGCAGTTGCTGAAGTGAACTCATGCAGAAAGGAATTGGCTATTAATAGCCTGCTGTAGATTAGAGGTGTTGATATGGAACAAAGGATAAAAAATATAAAATATATTATTAATAATAACTATAAATCATTACGTGAAGGTTCAAATCTACTTTATCCATCTCCCAGACACAACCCTAACACTTCATACAACCCCTAAAGTGACCCATAAAAACTTTAGGTATAGGAAAGCATCCACGCTCAAGGGTTTCTGTAACAAAACTATACATTAAAAAACAGGTAAATATGACAAAACATCATCATGTTATTTGCAAAGATTTTTAACACACACACACACACACACGTTAAGTAGAATTAAAATGTAAAAGTAAATTAAGAGGAAAATCACACAATAAATGACTAAAAAAAAGTATGGATATACGTCATTACTTTTTTTTTCAAGCCACAGAACAGGATTTGACTCTCAATCATCATTATAAACTTAGCAACACATTACCACATTGTATATTTCCAGGTAACAGAGATACACTACATTTTTAGATCACAGTAATAGTGTATAAATTGTGATGTTGTGACTACCTGGGTATTTAAAGCTCTAAGGAGTTTCTTAATCTTTCCAGGTAAGAAAACGTAGTAAAGGATGAACAGAGCACATCAATCACCTGTCACACGCTAGCTAGCTATATATAACTGTGTATATACACAGATTTGGTCAGTTTTTTTTTTCACACACTACATAATATTACACACACACACACACACACACATATATACATACATATATATATATATATATATATATATATATATATATATATGTGTATGTGAGTGATATGAAAACAAAATTGTCCCATTGATGGTGTTCCTTTGAACAGTGAATGGACATCTAAGCACATAATTAGGTCGTTGCACATACATACAGATAATATGTCTGTAACAACTGTGACTTGTATTTAGAAAGAAAAGAACACCAACTATTTATGTCACCAGTCCATTGTTACTACATAAAGTCTCGTGTTTCTGGTGGATATTCATTTGAGACGTGTGTAGTGTGAGCTGAGCTATAGCATATGGTATAAGGAAGCAATATGAGTGTATGCCACCTGTCCTGAGGAGTCATGTGAAGGGAAAGGTCACAATCTTCCCTATGAAGAAGACGTTCTAGAATAAGTCAGTTCTGTGTTGTTTCTTCAATTGCAATATAAGCAAAGCTAAACATTCCTGCCTTAAAACTCCACCGGTTATTAACAAAACGGCAGGCTGTGTTTTATGACAGATAGGATCCAATAAAATCTGAATTTCCATGACAATTCTGACCTATGAGATATATTTGCTCACAAGTTGTACTGAATATTTACAACACAATAAAATATTGCCAGACCAGGGGGGTGCATACCTGATTCCTAAATGTTAGATTCACCAGTGTCAACAGATTTTAGTTGTTCTGTAGAGAAGATTATGGCCTAACTGGCTTCTGCAGACTGCCTAATGAATTCAGACAGGCAGGGTTTTTTTTTTTTATGACAAAGATTGCTGAAGCCACTGAACTCAGGTGATGGTATCAATGATGGAGCAATACAAGACAACAGAGATCAGGGAGGAGAGATTATTGCAGAAGGGACATCGCCTGTCCCTTTCTGCAATAATGACCCACCGGATCATGGATTTTTTAAAAAGTGAAACTTTAGTTCTACTTTAAGGAAATGAACAACAAATTCAATTAAGTGCATACTAGGGTGGCAGCTGCATGTACTATTAATCTAATATTGGTTAAACCTATTAATAAAGAAACTGAAATAATGCCTGGGGAGACAATGACCCAGTTTACCTCACTCCAGACACATTAAAAAAAGTTCTATATTAACACACAGCTTGTCCATACAATAAAGGCGCAGTGACTACTACGCCCAAGTTATGCTGTAAAAAGGTGAATGCATTTCTAAAGGCCTGCAGTTGCTTAGCAGCATTTTTTAAAGATGACACTATAATGGAAAATGTTTGCTGTGAAATATTAAAAGGTACTTTTCTACCTTTTTCTATAGATTTCTTATGTCACCAAGAAGAGAATGGATTTCCCCCTGTCATACTACCAAGTATATCCAAAATTAGCTTCTGGAGGCTGCAGCTGGTTAGTTAAAATCAAATAGAACTGCTTACCTTAAAACAAATGCTTTTACCATTGCTATCAGTCTCTGACAAATATGGTCATTTCCATCAAACATACTATATTATCATACTGCCCAGGGTACACATTAGGAACGTATGGTATATGCTGGCTGCACACACTAAACAAAACTGAATGTGTCCCACGTCCCCATTATTATCCTTTCATGAGTCCCAAAGCAAACCTTCAACCACACTTTCACTTCACACTTGGTTCTCCAGTCAAGTTCATTGCCTACACCATTCCTACTGCCTGCTGATGTGATTTCCATACAAGATGCTTGCCATGTCCCCATTTCCCATGTATCCCCCAAGTCTCACAAAGCTTTATCTAGTAGAATGAATAGAAACAGGACCTTGGTATGGGATGACAAAACACTAAGTGGGTAATGATAGTATAATTAGTAATATTACTAATGGGTAATTACATTTCTATTATTATTATGCAGATCCACAGTATAGTGGCTATTAAAAACATACTAAGCCATGTTTAATAAACAGGATCTGCTTTATTAAAGCTATAAAATAAATAAAAATAGACTATGGATAAAATAGAATATGGCAGAACCTGGGTGATCCAACAAACCTAGAATGATTCTGGTTCAGGATTGAAAACAATCGTCAACCAAAAGCAAAAGATTTTTAGAAACTCCATTCAAGGTTTGTTAGATTAACCAGGTTCTCCCATGACTGTATCTTTTCCAATCTTTGAGAAATACCATAGCAGTCCAACTACAAATGCTGTCCTAATAAATAAGTGATATTGGCTGCCACATTTTAGGTTTTACAATCAATGGAGACACCCTCACACATTCACTGTTGAATTTAAGAATAGTCATGACACATTAGATCTAGATGGTGAAAATGTTGAAATCTCTACACATGTTTTATCAATGGCCTGGATTGATGAAGGCTTTCCTAGAGGTAACAGTTAATTTAACAAGAGTTCCTTTAGGGGGTCACATCCCAATGAAACATCTCCATCAGTGAATTGAACTAGTTTGCTAGGAATGTATTTAGTTTTCAGTAATCTGGATTGTCATCACAGTGGTCAAAAGTCCATATGTAACAGAAGTCCTATTTGTTTGTCATGCAGGACTATAAACTGATCACAGCCCCAAGGGTCATATGGGTCACGGTGCTCAGTATGAGCTCTTGTAGCAGCTGCACAGGGGTCTGCTTGCAACAATCTGACAGAAACAAGTTAAAGTTCCCAGGCCAGTCACTCAAAAGTGGTATTTTAAAAACAAGTAAAGTATGGGGCTCAGTCACCAAAAGGATTTGAACCAGTTAGAAAATAAGACTAATCCAGACTGATGGTCATGCCATGAGTAGAGACAATAAAAGTTCACTAGCACAATCCCTACAATACCCCAAAGCCAACTGTTTTGCTGACTGTTCATACATATAACAACTAACTTGCAGGCAAGGGACCAATGCACCTATACTCACCCCACATTGACAGCAAGACAGGAAGTAAGCATAATTCCAAAATTGTTAACTGTTAGGCATTTATTATCCAAATGGAACATCTGTTCCAAGACAAATGTCTAAAAGGAAATTGCCATCATTTGGTGGATATTTTCTCGCACTGTTGTGTAAAAAAAAACAGCTTTGGGCAGACAGACAGAAAAAAGGACCCAGTAGGTTTTTATTCTTCCCCCACTATCTGGAGAGAAAAAAATGAACAACTAGTTTTCATATTTCAAGGTTACTGACCTGGACTAAGTACACAAATCAAGAAAATCAGATGTCTTCCAGGTCAGTGAGTACTCAAAGTATTGAATAAAAGAGATTGGCATGGTAGGCAGCCAATGAACATTCTTATAGGGAGTGGTTAGCAGAGCAGCTTTCTTACTGTAAGCGATCAGGCAGGTGAGAACAGTAACTGCAGAAGGGTCATCACCTGTCCCTCTTTGTGCAGCAAACACCTGTCTGATCGAAGAACAATAGTTCCACTTTAACACTTAATGCTTTTTCTGAACAGAACACCTCCAGTTCACGCAATGATAATCCTATTTATATTAATAATAGTTATTAAAAAATTAATTTAGGTAAAAATTAATATATAGTAAAGCAGTACAGATCTTATTTGCCAACATTCTTTTAGGCTGAATACATCAAGGGGCTTTTTGAGAGAGTGAAATGCTGTCCCATATCAAAAGCCTCAGTACTTGTTGAATCATTACTTCCACATCTACAGAATGCTGTGTCACCCAAGTGATGTAAACAGAATACAACAATTATTAAATGGCGCACCGATACTGAACACTAGAAGCGTACCTCTTCTTTCAAGGGCTTCCATAACCAAAAGGGTTCCATAACCAAGGAACTATGCATCAGATTAGCAGCTACAGAAGTCATAAAGTATCCTCATGCCAGAAAGCTCAGTCATAATTCACTGCATAAATCTTTGGAATAAGATTTAAAAAAGCCTTCCAAAAAATACAATTTAGGCTTTTAGGAACTATAACTGCCACTGGGGCAAATGCAATCTTGCACAATATACAAAGATATTGGCCCATATGTATATACAGCAATGAACAGTGGATACTTAAAAGGAATTTTTGGAATGTATATATTTGTTATTATTGCATAGGGCACCTACATCTCAATGTAAAGTGCATGTAAAGCATTTTTTATGCTGGATCAAGTGTGGTAAGGGTTGGACCTGTACGTACAGCATCATTCTTTTCTTTGCAGAGAGAATGAGCAAGCTGCACCCCGCTGTGCTCTCCTCCCCTCACTTCCATTGAAGTCATCCATCCTTGTATTGGGCAAGAGTCATCTGAAGTGTGAACATAGCCTTAGGCAGAAAGTTAGACTTGGTATCATAGTAACAGGTGAGGAAAAATCTTCCAAAAGGGACACAATCCTCCTGGGATTTAACTTCTCTACAATCACAATTAGTTTACTAAATTCTTATCACAGCACACCTGGAAATTTACACAAAGTCTTTACACAAGTCTGCATACCTAGGAAGATGTTACCGCTTGCTATCTTACAGTTCCACTATACAGGGGTTTGCAAGAAGCTTAGGTCAAATACATACACACATTAGTTTTATTTAAAACACATTCAAAGATTTGTCTATGTAAACTAAGCTGCACATATATATGTCTGGGTTTTGGATTTAATGATTTTTATGATAACATATGTTAACAAGGCTGTAGTGAAAGTCATTACCCTTGAGACTAAGGTAGTGGGCAGCATTGAATACTTAAGATGTAGTCAGGAACTTTTTGTAAATACCAAACTTTGCCATTCCCTTACTTTGGTCAGGCATTCTATAGAAAAGGGTTAAATACTAAGAAAAAATATATAGCATTGTAGTAAAAAATACTACTTGTAATACAAGTAACCAGCGATGTCATGATCTGAAACAGGAAAATAAATTGTGTCTGGAAGCAAACCAGGCTGAGCAGGGAGAAGAAAGAATGAACTTAGATTGGGTATATATTTTGTTTTTCTATAACCAATAATAGGCTTGCATACCACAAAACATACCCTACTTATCAACAGCTCACCTTGAATGAATGGATAAAAGTGAAATTAAAATTCCAGGAAGGTTATTAATAAATCACTTTATCCAATCTGTATATTTGTTTGTAAACAACTGAGTAAAGGCTAAACTATCCTCTTCAGTTTTAAAATATATTGTACCAATTAGTTCAATTTGGTTCGGACCTGCTTCAGGATCGCGCTATCCAGCAGGATTCCCCACAGCTGGTGTACCGCTCACTGCCAACCCAATTCATTCTCTATGGAGAATAAGGAAGCGGTAAAAACACCACAACCTAATGGCGAGTGTGAACATTGCCTTAGGATGCCAGCCTTTGTTGTCAGCAAGGTCCAATCTACACTTGCCATTCACAACATTTTCAACAGCAAGGCCGATCAAATCAAAGCTCTAAAAGCCATAAGAACATCACCATTGTTTGGAGACATTTCATGCATTATAAAAACCTCTGACAATTAGTATTTCAACTTTCCACATAATAATGCGTAAAAATCCTCACACTTGCACTATCATACCCAGGTACCGGAGTCTGGGTCAAATTTAAAACATTAGACCTTTTTACACACCTATTAGAAAACCAATATGTATATCCTGAAAATACTTGGGAGACATTTTTTTTAGTTTTTCACAGTGCTGCCTCTGCAATTATTATGAAGACTTATTATGAAGACTTAGGAAAAAGCTGCTCCCAACAATACTATTGGAATAATTATACATGTATGGATGACTATAGCCAGCAACTAAATCCAGGAATATGGCTTCATATTCAAAAGCAATTATTGTGTACCTGGGGTTGGAGCTGGACAAAAATTAACTGACTCTGATGCCACAACCCTATTCAAAACCATGGAAAACTCTGCGCACAGAGAACACAAGGCAATCTACTGAATGGTGCTTGTTGTAAGTTAAATACTGCATTCTGCGCATACAAAGCACATATAACTGGAATAGTGGCACCAGGTGGGATGGCATTCCCATTAAAGATTGTTCTTTTACACATGGGACACTTGACAACTATTCCGCCATACATAGCCTTTTGCTCCCAAAGGGCATTCTGCAAGCTGTGGTTTCGGTACATAGATGCCCCCACATCGAGTATAGCAATAATGGCCTCTTGGGTGGCATCAATCATGATGTTACCTACAACCCATTAAAGGCAGCAAAGAAGAAGCTATGTTAGCTTACAACAGCTATGAAATGTTGCAAGAGTCTTTTTGTATTAAAGCTAGTGAATGAGGATATAGGTCAGAAATAAAAATTAAATACAAATACTTACAAGTAACATGACCTTATGTTTTTCCTTCCAGGATTTGCAATACTACACCCGTCTACCCCACTCCCTTCTCATGGTAACCTGATAATGTGGAAACATTTGGCCTACTTTTTTCATATTCCAGAAGACACATTGCTCTTTGGTAGTAAAGAAAATCTAATATCCTGTATTTATAGCGCTGAAATAATATGTAGCGCTTTACAAAGTCCATAGTCAGATCACTAACTGTCAGAGGGCTCACAATCTATGTCCCTACCATAGTCATATGGGTTATTTAGGGTTAGGGGGGAAGCCAATACCTAACTGCATGTTTTTGGAATGTGGGAGGAAACCACAGTAACCAGAGGAAATCCACTTGCAAATAGTGACTTGGGACCCGGGGCTCCAAAGACAAGAGTGCTAGGCACTGAGCCACCACGCTGCCCAATATTGTAGTGTACAACTACATTTGGCCCATAAAACACATTATGTGCATCAATTACACACACTGTATTCATCTATTCAATCTGTGTGATATTAGAGTTAATTGTTCAGTTTTAGGTTAAGAAATTGCCTAAAAAAAAATCACAGTTGCCTGCCTGGGACTGCACACACACAAAGGGTAAAGCAACATAAAATATGTTAAGTGTGTGAAACTAAGGTTGCCATGTTCCCAATTTTTAGGATGTTTCTGATGTCTAGAGGTTAACAAGCATTGCTAATAGTTTAAATCAGATAGAAAGGTGCCTGGCCCTTCTTTTCTGCTGCACACCAGGGTTAAGGATCTAAATATCACATGGGCACAAATGCCACAATTAGGAGGTGGAGGGTGGTGGGATTATTGCAGGCACTCATGTGAAACACTTGACTCCTGAAAAAAGGTCATGCGTTAAATTGGCAGTACACAGCTGAAATCTATAGGTAATATAAATGATCTGAGCATCATTAGCCACGTTGCACATAGGACTCCATGGGGCAACCTACAGATCTATCGGTTGCTAGTCTAGGAGCACCTAAAATTTCCTAAAGCTTTCTTACTAGGTGTAAGGAAAAATGTTACAAAAGTATGTTTTAAAACTACACTATCAAATGTATTAGTCCTTCAAAGAACTGTCACCACAAGCAGATTCACTTTCATAAAGTGATGCACCTACAAAGAACTAAAACTTGTCTGAATAACATTTTCCTGTGTAACAATCTGCCTGATACGGTTTAAACAGATTAGACCCTGGTCACCAGCACAGAAAAGCAAATACTGAGGCCAGTGAAGCGAGAGTACAGTATGGTACACATCACCTTTTGTTCCAATGAAAAGCAGTTTCTGGGGCTGTGCTGCTGTTAGGAAACTCTTTGTCAAAGCACACGACCAAACAATTACAGCCTGATAAAATGCTCTCATGGCCAGGATAGAACTGTAACATTTGTTAGGAGCACCAAGGGTCACCAGTCTATTCAGCTGCTAAGGAATGTAACCCATCTAAACACATTTATATTCAGGCCGCCATGGGAAACAGGAGCTGCTGTGTAAAACCATTCACATACCAACTAATATATATTACAATGGCAATCCATTATTTTTCCCAGCTTATACAATTAAAATATACAAGTGAGGCTCTTATTTACCTTTAATATTAAAATCTGAGAAGATATAGAACAATTATAGTTAAGAACAACTGCAACACTGCATAGGTTCCTGTGAAAATTGTCGTCATATTCCTATTTCTGCTGTCTAAAAACAGAACCGATTTTTCTCATTGAATCATAAGGGAGAAGTGATGAGTCACGCACACCGGGCACAAGCTTAAATGAGCAGAACTGATTGTTAAAGATACAAACGGGCTTACTGAACAGCACGGAAACTGTAAACATAGGGGCTGACCGGTAGTTCTAGATAAACTGTACGCGCCATGGCCCAGACTTATCAATCTTGTATATCCACTGCATCTGTGTTCCTGAAGTTCTGATCTTATTTATCTATGGAGGGACATACATTTATAAATATGACAATGCAGATTAAAATACAAAATTTACATTCTACTTAATTTACAATTTTAGCCAGATTGTAACAGATTTACTAAATTTATGTAACGCCCATTAAGAGCATGGAATTCATTAAGCCTTAACCATAACAGTGCCTAAATATTTTTAGGCTGGGTGGGAAGCAATTTTAGGTGGGTGACAGCCTCTGTATTGCGATTCAAATCTTCAGCAACCACCCAAAAACAGCCAGGTGGTCACTGAAAAGTGCTGGGAGGTGAGCCCCTCTAAAAGGTGCTGGGCAACAACACTATATGCATATATATTTTGATAGCATAGTGATGAGATGCTTTTTCCCTCATGCTGGTTGGGTACTACCAGATCCACAGGTGGTTCTTTCCTGACACATGTAAATTACCCATGGTATCACACATTACCTTTGTACTAATGAACATGAAACTGCATTTGAAATGGGCATTAATCAGGTTAATTAACAACACTCAAATGCTAATTTGTGTGCCTATTGGCTGAGCAGCAAGTGGTTTTAAACCAGGGCCTACATGGGTGCTTTTTGGGGGGTTTTTTTGTCACCGTTACACTATTCTGATATTAACTTCACAGGGAATACTGAAATGAGGAAAACTGTCCAGAAATCGTTTAAACAGCACAACTCATTTCCAGCTGCCATTTCTGATTCAACTGTCCTATTTAAACAAAGAAAATATAGTTTGATACATTTTTTAGGCTGATCTTGTTTTTTCTTAACCCTTTAAAATTTACCATTTCAGGTTTTTAGACACCGTAGTTTAAACTAAAGTTGCAAACAAACCAAAGTATTGTGAAATTAAATTTCGGAAGTCCTATGATCAAAAGCCTTGTGTTTGCGTTTTTCACAGCTTTCCACTAAAATAGAGAACAGTAAAACTCTGGATAGTTTATATAATTTTGATTGCAAGGATGTGAGAATATATATTAGCACTAAAGGGGAAAAGAGCTGTAAAATATATTGATAAACTTTCCTTATCAAAGACAATTTATCAAAAGGCATATGGAGCTCAGAAATCCTGGAAATAATCCATTTTGTTTTTCCATGCCATGGAAACCAGTGATATACATAGGTCTGTTTTAGTTACACTGGCTTGTAGTGGACACCAGATTTGACCTTTTAGCTGTTCTTCAAAAAAAAGGATAGCAAGTAAAAAGAAAATCGAAAGGACAGACATGAATAATTAACTTTAAAAAAATGTTTTAGGATTCTGCTGTAAAGCCGCAATAACCTTTACATTTCAGAATGGCCAACGTTCCATTTTTATTTAATGACTAACCTGGTGGTTTAACCCTCTAACCTAGTACAGATGATGGATATGTCTTGGTAGATTTATTTATGTAAAGTGAATCTTCTTTGAGATAAATTACAAATTACAATTCCAGTTTACATGCTTGGCTATCTTTAATAGTGACATTCTTACCACCACACTAATATATTGTGAGCTGTGAATATAATAATTATAGAAGGGCCTGAAAGTTCTAGAAGTTATTTCTAAGATTGGAAAGTTATTTTAAAAGTTCCCCCATGTTAAAAAGGTTGAGAAAGGCTGCATTAGGGAAACAACACATCCCCCTCCACAGATATACAGATATGGTGTTACTGGAAAATCATCATGTAAGAATAAAAGAAAAACTGCTTGAAATAAAGGGAACAAATGCAACAATCAAATGTAAAACAAATGTTAAGTCCAATATAATAAATATTTGATATTGTGTCAGAGTTTAAAAACTGAAAGCAAATTTAATGATTTAGTTTTTAAACTGTATATTTGTATTTGAGGCCATAAAAGACGGGCAATCAATAAAGATTTTAGAAGTCTAACCGGACAACCTCTGAGTTTAAGATGTGTCTAAGGGAATCTGAAATTCCCCAATTCAAGGTCTGCATATTGGTTATTGAAGGTGCAAGATATACTTTTTAAATAAATAATGAGTGAAATGCTAAAAATGATAAATATAACTTTACATGTAGGGGGAAAATATAATATACACACACTTTTTCTTTGTTTTAATCAGCATTTAAAAATAAATAGGTCATTATAGGTTTAGAAACAGCCAATAATGACTGCACCTAACTAGGCTGACCTAAGTAAATGACAGTAATAGCATCACACTCATCACATACATATGGCAATACTAGCCCATAGATTTCCAAATGCAAAAGTGGAAATAAAGAACACGTTTTGTATTAGAAAGCTATGAACACAAGAGACATACATTATATTTATTGAACATTGTAATGTGCTTCATAATATGCTGATGCTATAGAAAGTAAATAAATACCGGTACATTTTGAAATTAGTGATTTCATTTCCCCAGCATTAGGTCAGGAAGACAGATTGCAGAGGCTGACTTTTTATCCAATGGTCTTCCTCTTTTCTAAGATTTATATAATGATGTTTAGACTTAACAATTATTATCAGGAAAAACTGGTTTGATTTGGATCTTTTGAAAAAATCTGATGGCAGGTCACAGCCTTATCAACACCTCCTTGTTTGTGTACAACCTTAGTTTTGTGCCTTCAGAATTTTTGTTTTATCTGATAAAATTCTAAGCCTACACCATCAGGTATGTAAGTCACTTTGGAACAAAAACGGTCTATTATTAACTATAATGTGTGGAAGTGCAACTAGAAAGAATAGCTTGGCACAAGCAGGGCTGGGATATTTATATGCAGAATCTAAATTTAGCAATTTAAAAGGTGCAGGATAAAAGAACCGGCCTTACCTGCCTTCGGTGCACAGCTCATTTAATTATTTACTTGTTTATAAAGTTTCTGGCAATTCTCTAAATTGCCACACCTCATAAAAAAGAAACTAGTTTCACAATAACACTAAATAACATAGTCCACTCACTACAAGTAATGATGGATAACAAACAGCTTTTGATGGCCATCAACGTGCCAAATTTAATCACAGATGAATGCGTATTCATCAAAACTGCAATTTTTGTTTTACTTCTATATTAGATAAGAACCCTACGATATCTACAGTCTTCCAAAGCCCCCAGAAATCATTTTCAGTATTTATGACCACTACAGTGCCAAGCAAAGCCACGTATGACTATGGGCCATGGTTTGGTTCAGCTACTCACTAGTAAATTACATTTTACAATCGTAACCCAACTAACTTAAAGATAAATACACATTTTTGTATTTACCATTCTGTGGCTTCACCATTATCATACACAATCCTAGGAAGCATTTTTTCAAGAACATGACTGTATATTCAAAATGAACACAGGTTTGCTTTATATACCAATGTTCACTATTGTAAGTGAACAGCCTCTGCTCCTTTGGTGCACCAATCGCACTAAATGGAGTTTGTATGTTGCATCAGTTTTTTCTGGGTTGTCTGGTTTTCTTGCCACATATTAATAACTATTTTTTGGCTGAAAAAGTATAATTTTTTTTGGATGGTTCCCCATTGTAGTAGTAAAAAAAAATTATATGATAACACAAACTTAGTGGACAATTGTCTCTTTTTCCGCCAAGTTTATTATGTGACTATGGCAAGATGGTCCTGTTATACAACAGACTTGTAATGATATATGAAACCCTGCACAGAAGCGGCATGCATCTGGACAATATCAAAATTGTGCTTATGCAATCCAAAGAGAAACAGGTTTTTCTCCATGATACACCCTTGTGTTAGGATGGGTATATAATGCCACAATGACAGGTTAAAGCAGACAGACTAGATCGCCCATCCCAAAACAGAAACATAACAACATCTTGTGTCTCAAAATAACACAAACCAGGCAGCACAACAGACCCCCAAGACTAAAAAAAAGAAGAAGCTTTAACTGTAACACCTACATGAGGTCAATGTAAGGCTTTAGTCGAATAGTAGACATGTGTGAATAAAAGCTAAGTATACGTGTTCTATGGCAACCACCCCCACCTTAATTTACTACTTACCAACCCTCCCCTGACTCCAGTGAATACAGAGATGTAGGGATTGCTGTTATTAAACTCCAGCCTGGGTCTTCCACCTGCTCTCTGTGCCTGAGCAGGCAAACCCTACAAACTCCTATGGGGGAACTTCCTGGGCAACTTTTGCCTTGGGAGGCAGCCTCAAAGGGAATTGACTGCACAGGTAGAGACAAAAGGAAGAAAAAGTATGATGGAGCGAGATTTGCATCTGTACATGGCCCTGATTTGTGCTAATGTATCTGCAGGCCTCAGGTTAAGAAAAACTAATTTGTAATTATTGATTTTTACATAGAAAGTTGCAAAATTGACAGAAGGCTGGTATTTGTATGCATTGCACAGGTAAGCTTCCTATAAGCAGGCAGACTTCCCCCTCCAAGAATAAGCGGGGAAGAGTCATTCGCCTGTGTTAAAAAGTGTTGGGATCACAACATACTTGGCTGATGGTAGGAGGTGACACAAATGTACACACACACACACTTTTCGTTATCTCTTCTAAGTGAGAAGTGAATTAGAAGGAAGGATCAGTCTTGCAAAACATAGCTTAATAGAAACCTTTAATATAAAAGCTGTCAATGCTTACTCCCTTTACTAAAAATACATTACATTCTTTTTAAATATGTTATAAAGGAAACTTACCATTTTGCTACAGTTGATCATATTGATAAAGAACCAGTGATCAAGTAACACACTGTGCTACATTCTCTTAAAACACCAGATTTGAAAGGGTCAATTAGATTCTGTTTTCCGCGCTTGGATCCTCGTACTTTAATTGGCAATCAAATTGCTCTATTCACTTAAAATAAAAACTGACTGTCATGTTTGGAAGTGGTAAACATAGCTCATTCACTTTCATATACCCCAACCACTTTAAAAATGGCGAACCAAGTGAGGGGAAAAAAAACCCACTGATCTCTATTTTGCTATTCAGCACTATCAAAGTGGAGATCTATAAAGTGATGATTGCTCTGATTGCCCCTTTATAAATGAGTCTATAAAAGTAGTAATGAAACTGCTGGTAAATAATAATGCCAATTGTAAGTGACAATCATGTCAGTTGCTCTACACTTTTGACTGGAGCAAATACAACAATACCATTAAATTTTTTTTACTGCGTTCCAAATGTCCCCCCGCTAACAAAACAGCCCCATAGAAAAAAAAATTTTGCTTCTTTCAGCTACCAAACACTTTGCCTTTGCTATCTGAAAAAGCAGATGCTGTGTAAGTAAATATTCTGCAACTTGCACTATTTAACTGCAAGCCCCACTCAACTTTGTTACCTTGGAAGACAGGAACAGAACACACAATAAACAAGTCTATCAAAATGGTTCAGTTCTGCCCTAAGAAATGGATCCTAAAGGGAGAACATTCTTTGAAAAAAACCTGCTTAGTCATATCTGATAACTGGTCACGGCTACCAAAAATTTGGTAGTTTTACACAATTATCAAACATGTTAGATTCTGGTAAAGAAACTGGTCTGGTAAGGAAGTGGAGTTTTGTATATTGATAAGGAAATGGTTATCCAGCCACACAAACTTTACCAATAATTTTAGTGTACTGGACTGGGTATGAAATAAATGGACTGTTTGTAATGAACGTAATGAACGTAATGAATGTAATATGAGGACCAAACAGTGTGGGCAGCAGTAATTGAAAGTGTGTACTAAGACTTTCACTTTTGTTTATAATAACTGCAGCTGCACAAATGATGAAGATACATAACCAGTGGCTACTATCAGCAACATGTGCAAAAAAAAAAAAAAAAATTATTTTTCATGGACAGTTGATATTATGAGAAGATATTTTCCCTTTTCCCTGACCCTCCCACATCTTCCCAATGTAATGAGTACTTTAACTGATAAATAGGATCAAACGGGTGGTGGGTGTTAGGTAATTGGGTCCAAACTATAACAAATGTTTTTCCAATCCCACCACCGCTGCCAGATCATGGCCGGGAACAGAGGACTCTGCAAAGTCCTGACCTGTAAATGTACGCTGTGTTTCGACATGGGACTTCCTTAGACTTGAGTCACATAAAGGCAGGCAGTTCCAGTCATCAGGTAGCCTGGCCCAATCCCTTAACCCAAGTAGTAGGGTTCATTCATTTGAGGGTAAATGTTTATCCCTAGGACAAGATATAATTGAGTAACTATTTGCCACAAGAAATAGCTGGTGATAAAGGGACTGGCCAGCCACGATATTAGCAAGATTGTTTGCCCCTGTATGACCCAAACTACAAGCTGGCATAGACCTTTAGGTCCTGCGTACCCACTGCTGCATTTTTTCTTCCTCTCTGGGCCTGTCAGTGCCCTAATCATTGTGATATAAGCAGGGCGAAAAACAGCATACTTTGGCCACATGAGCCAGTCTCAATGACTACCATCGCCAGACTATGCTAGCCACTGGGCAACTAGGGAAGCTGCGTTAGTGATAGTACTGCCAACATAAAATTCAAGTAGATGGGACAGGAGAGGACAAAGGTGTCGGAGGTGAGAAATGGCAAAGCTTCTACACTCTAGCTAGCCAATTGGAATGTTAAAAACAAGATCCACATTGTTAGCCCTCTTGTACTTTCACTACATTTGAGTTGGCCTAAGCAAGAGTCAGATAGAAATACATAACATCATATTCATTGATGGCTATTTGTCACTGCTTTCTCACAAGAGTCACACTTTTTTCAGAACAAATAAAGATTTGTCATTGTGCATCATTCCCAAAGTAGAAAGAGTAAATATTACCGTTTACCTGGGAACTGAGACAATAACGAAAGGACAAGCACATGAGAAATCTGTGGTCAGGCAGAAAAACACTAAAAGTTGGTCTGGGTTGATGTTTAGGTTTATCCCATGAAAAGAAGCAGCCAAGATATGTGTTGGCTTATTAACAGAAAAAACACCATCGTCTAACCCGTCAGATCACTATTCCCATTAGGAAGCTTTGATCTGAAATCTTACTGATCCAGTCATCTAACATCCGTTGACTATATACATCCTTTTATGTTGTAGTTTCTGGGGAGCAATCATAAATAACTGCCAATCTCTGCTTCTGAAACCATTAATGAGACTCCTATTAATTTACAAAAAAAAGGTAAAAGCAAAGACAATCAAATATTTTAAATGTTTGCTTGCAACAATTTTCATTTCTATAATTGATTTTCTATTCACCTACAACATGCCTTTGAATCTGCTAAAAAAAAATGACTTGTTGGTTTCCTAAGACAGCCCCTAAACACCAACAATACTTTTTTGAGTCACTAACCAGATCAATAAAATGGGGTCGGCAAGGTCAGCATACATGTTTTCTCTGCTCCAGTTTCCTTTAAAACAAAACATAGTGACTTCCAAGATCGCAAATCCTCTGTAGTCAGGTAGACCTTTACACTTAGCAGGGGTTAGTTGATGTGTTTATCTAAAAGACCTAACTGGAATCTGTGAGTGACCAGAATTAAAGTGTACTATGTGCAGATATTAAACTAGTTACTACAGCAGATATGTATTCATTAAAAAAAAAAAGTCATTAATAAAATTTAACTACATACATCTGTTCTAATATAATTTGCCTCTACCTACCTGTACAGTGGAGATCAGAATAAAATAGGAATGGGTGACAAGGCTCAACCGATTGTGGTGAATGCAAATGTGATGACAGTGAACATGCTAAAGAGACAGAACATAAATCTGCCACATTATAGGCTGGGAGTACAGAAAAGAAAGAAAGAAAGAAAAGAAAAGGTGGTCAAAGAGGATTGCTGGGGAGCCACGTATCAGCCAAGGAGTCGGTGGTGAAGTGGCGGGGACATGATCCTAAATCTGTTATTGCTGCAGGGCACCAAACAGGTAAGTCTGTACTATATTTGTAAAGTATACTGCGCACATTTGCTGATTTTGGTAGAAGCTCACCACCACAAATGACTTCTATATACCCTTTGCCCTTGAGTTCAGCTTTACGTAAATAGAACATAATGGCAGTTGCAGTTACATTAGATATCCATAATGTTTACCTCTGACTCTAAAGTTTACCCCCATGAGAAGGGAGATTTTGTTTGAATTGTCAATCATATAAAACAAACACATAAAAGCCCACTACCATTACACAAATGTCCAGTGCAGTCCCGATTCCCTGCATCTATCCATGTAACACACATATGGCATTGTGTGCAGAAGCACCTGTTCCAATGCAAGCCTTAAATCTTTATGTGGGTGATGTCATTTTTGAATAAATTAAAGTCTTTCTAATTCTGGCATATTTTCTTGATGTTGGAAATTTATATTGAGCTACGTGAAATGAGAGTCTTGTCACAATGCACTGCTTATGTCCTCAGCCTTTGATTAACAGTGTTTAGTATCAAAAGACCTGAGTGCTGTTTGGATGATTCAATGTTTGTGCACATTGATGTAAACATTTTACTATTTTTTACATGACTTTAAGAACATGCGCCACACAAAAAAACTAACACATTTCTAGTTTAAGTCAAGTGAAGCTAACTTTTTTCTTTTTTTTACTGTGCCATTGTCCAGCAGTATGCCGAGGTCCAAACTGCGCTGGTGTCTGGTGGTCCAACATGGTTCTTAGGGACCAGGTTTTCTGTGATCGCCCAAGGAAAGTAGGAGACTTACAAATAATAGGGGATGGCATGGGTGCATGTGATCTTTATAAAATTTAGTGTTGTCAGAGTGCAAAATTGAGTCCTCACTGGATCATTAAGTCAGAGCTGTGGCTCTCATATCAGGAATCCTGTAGTACATTTGGACTGTTTGGTGGTGATATCCGGTTATGTTTTAAACCAAGGCATAGCAAACATTAAACTGGGTTAAATGTTGGATAACTTAACTTTTTCCATCAAAATGATTTAAAAAAATAACTTTCAGATGATAAGAAGGTGTATGGTGCTGATAATATAGGCATGATCTTGCATGACTAGACTATGGGGTTATCGGAGGGTAGGTTAGATCATCACTAAACCTATACCTGCCTGCACCTGAAGGTCAAATAACCTCTGCAGTAATATTAGAAAAACTGCTGATATTTGTTGTAATTACGTATAGATAGCATAGTTCCGAGACAGATCTTCCCACAGACTCAAAATCCAAACCAAGCAGCCCAGATATGATATGTCCATCAAAGCCTGAAGATCAGTGGAAGAGGAGGCCAGATAGCAGTATATTCTTACATTCTCAGCACAAACA
Source organism: Pyxicephalus adspersus (assembly GCF_032062135.1). Taxonomy (NCBI): domain Eukaryota; kingdom Metazoa; phylum Chordata; class Amphibia; order Anura; family Pyxicephalidae; genus Pyxicephalus; species Pyxicephalus adspersus. The sequence continues at coordinate 85,491,913 of NC_092861.1, read as the reverse complement.
TCATTTTGTGTAAGCTCTACTGTGAGGCACGCCGTATAAAAAACGTGGGAGTCCTTTACGAACCCAAAACAACCAAAAAGTGGCCCCAAGGCTGGATTCAAACATCTGCTGTGGTAACATGCCCAATAAAGTGTACCTAAACTCCAAATTTTTACTACATAAAATAGTATAGTATATAGTATAGACAACCCCTTTTAATATAACAAAAAAATGTATTTTTTTTTTTTTACGTGCAACACCTTTTTATTTTTAAAATATTGAAATATTCTTTAAAATATTTTTTTTAAAAAAAAAGGGGTAGCGTACTGCACCTTTGGGAGTGCAGAGCCTCCCGGGATGCGTGATGTAGATATCCTGGGAGGCTCTGCGGGCATGCGCAGTGAGATCCACACCCCCCTCATCTATGTCACCCAATCTCGTGCCTGTGCAGTGCAAGCTTGGGTGACGTGTGAAGAAGAACCCAGAAGTAGATGGAACGCTTAGTGCTTATCCCATTGCCAGGCCGAAGGAGGATAAAGTGATGACGTAGGACAGATTGAAGAAACTTCCTAATGAATCAACAGATCTTCGGGGATTAAAGGTGAAAGTGATTTTTTTTTTTTTTTTTTACTTTAGTTCCGCTTTAACTCTGGCACCGTGTGCTTGATTTTGAAGTGATGGTACCTCAAAGCACCCTGCACTACAACACACATATCTGACACTGGGTGCTGCACTGCCAAAAAATGCAACAGGTGTGGTATTTTGTGTGCTCAAAATGAGTGGACTGCATTAACACATGCGAGCATTAACAGGTTAAGGTCTTGCAGTAATGAGTAAGCCTGGAACTGATTATCTCTATGAACCAATACACACAAGGAGTGGTATGTTTTACTTAAAACAATTTATCATAACCACAAAAATGGTGACTGTAGCATTCTAAATAAAGGGTCTTAGATTGTTAGCTCTTCTGAGCAGGGTCTTCTCCTCCTGTATCACTGTCTGTATCTGTCTGCCACTTGCAACCCCTATTTAATGTACAGCGCTGCGTAATATATTGGCGCTATATAAATCCTGTTTATTAATAATACAAGGTAAAACGCATCAGGAAATCAGCATGTGAATAGGTACTGGATTTTCATAGAAGAGCTCCACTATGAAGTGTAAACCTACAGAAGTTTGCTAAAACAAATATTCTCAGGGGTGACACACACAAACCAGAGCAGCTATAGATAACAACCCCCTATGAGCTCGGGTATCCAGATAAAAATAACATCCCCGCAGTTCTGAGCTAAATGAACAAGGTTCATTGGCGAGTGTGAACATTACAAAGTTTATTTTCCAATGTATTCACATCCTAAAATGTTTTTAAATATTGCAAGAACTCCCATCAGATGTTGAGCAATGTTTTGCTTTTAATTACAGCTTATACTTATTGTGATTTCCTTAATGTCAAACAAACAAAAAATAACCAGCCATTAGACCACTGAAAAAAAGGAACATGTTTAGTGCAAAAGAAAATAAATGTCCACATCCTCAGACATTATCTGGAGTCATGCTGTGTGCCTGGGACATGTTGTTTTACTAGCAGAAGAAGATAAAGAAGTCACCACACAGGAAGTGACCCTGCCACCAAAACCAAAGGGGATAGCTGAAACTAAAAACACAATAGTAAGATCTAGATGCAATTAAAATAAACAATGTTGTAATACTATAATATTTTGCAATATTATCTGCTGCCTTACAGTGTTGTGACACTGCGGGTCAAATCAGAGTCATTTCACAAAAAACAAATGTCTAAGGAGCTGAATGACAACTTAGGAGGTATATGGGGACACGGCTTGAGTCCCTGATAACACAGCCCTACAAAAAATGCAGTATATATAAAGCTACAGATGACTATCAGAGAATGCTGACTTACTAGAAGAACCAGACTGGCGACATAATACAGAAATGGTTGGAGTGTGGGGACATGGTGCAGAAGACTGTCAGAGATAAGGACTGGGATACCTGGGACTGCTAGAGACCACTGACAGACATTCCTATTACAAATTAATTTCCCTACTACTAACTACTGGGGTGAAGACTGCTAAACACCACTGAAAGACTGCTTGAGACCACTGCAATTATACCCCATACTACCAAATACTGGGGTAAAGACTGCTAGAGACCCCCGCAATTATACCTCATACTACCAAATACTGGGGTAAAAACTGCTAGAGACCCCTGCCATTATACCCCATACTACAATCTTCTGGGGTAAAGACTGCTAGAGACCATTAATAAGGATCCCACTACTGCTAGAAACTACAGCCAATAAAGTTCCAAAATGCCCATGGCAATTGGGGTCAAACCTGCCGAAAGACTGCTAGAGGCCACAACCATAGCAGCACCTTAACAAATCAATGCCCCAACTACAGAGCAATGGGGTCCAGACTCCTAGAGACCATGGCCACTACAGCGCCTTATGTGTTCATGGCCCTCTTACTGACTCCTGGGATCCAGGTTACACAGCAAGTACAAAAGGGCCCAAGGCTGGGCCCCAGGCATCTAACTAGTACTAAACAGTGCCATACACCTGATCTGGTAAATAGCAGACAAATACACAGCGAATGAACATCAACTGACAAGTTGTGGCATTAGATACTGAAATCACAACAATATTGGGTGGACAATCTACTAGCAGTAGAGGGTGAAATAACTTCATCACAACAATCCAGAAGAAGAACCAGTGATGTCAAAGCAAAAAAGTTGTATCAGACATGTTTTCTCGAATAACGTTGTCCAATTTATCAAACTAGGACTAAAATGATGTGATGAGTGGCGGTGCCAAGAATGGGACATTATACACATTAGACATTCACCCATTGTGAATGTCCAGGGCACAGGTCTACACATTGAGGGCTTTGTAGAAGATCATTACCTGAGAGCTGAGATACCTCTTGAGACATTCCTCACAGACCCCTTTCTTGCAGCAGGACAGGGGTTTGATGGATTTGTCCTCCAAGCACACCCGGCAGCTCATCATCACCTTATGGCTGGCATCTCCCAGGCTGCTGATCAGGAAGGGGCTGAGCTCAAGCTCCAGGCTGGCAGGGCTGAGGGCCAGTTCACCATTGTGCCGGTGCAAGGAGCTCCGCGAAGGCGTGTCTGGCAATGTGCGGGGCTCCTCGGGGTACAGAGGGGGGACGTCCCCAGACAAGTCACTCTCCACGCAGTATACAGTGCAAAGAACGCTACATCTCTTCTTAGGCTTGTGCCCCAGCGAGCTGCCCATCATCACCTCCCGTGTAAACCTGCCCGGGGCATCTATGGGCTGATCCTGGGGGGTGCGGGGTACATTGTCCATCTGATCTCTGGGCCCCCCAGTATCAGCACAGGGGTCTGCCAGCACACCCCCATCCCTGCACCCATCCTCCTCCTCCTCCTCCTCCTCTTCTTCATCTTCCTCCTCCTCGCTGCTGGCGATGTGCATGTGCTGTGTATGCTGCAGCTCCTCATGCTGGTCCCCCATTCCCAGCGCCCGTCTGCCCATACAGCACAACAAGTACACACTTCTCACACACTTGTGCTTCCGGGTCCCTCCAGGGGCCTCTCCCCCTCTGTGCTACACACAAGGCACTGCTGTCCCCGGGGCTGGCACGGCACTACACCCTCCTGTAGACAGAAGCCCCCCTGGCATAGCCCCTATGTGCAGGCTCCCCGGCTCCTCTCGTCTCCCCCGAGCATTACAAAGCGGCCCTGGGATAGCATAGCAGCCAGCATAGGACTGAGGGGGCGGGGCCAGCCTGCAGCTGCTAGACCAGTGTGTTCAGCTACTGCCGTATTCTCTCTACTACACCGGCCTGACATTCAGGTGTAACCGTAATCCTCGCACACACCAAAACAACAATGTCTTCTTACCGTATTCCCTGGAATAAACTGCTCTGAAGGTTTGTTTTCATGCTAGTTTAAAGGAGAACTGAACTTTTAAGGCAGGAATGCCTACACTTTTTTTGGCTTGCAAGCTACTTTTAAATTGATCAAATATGATCAATAATAACTTTGTGCGCGGTAGAGATCAACGGGATCTACTCGTGCTGCATTTGCGATTTTCCGGTAGATCGCAATCCACGTGTTTGCCACCCCTGCTTTAAAAAGTAAAACTTTCTGCTTATTGGGTCCATTGTAGCAATAGGGACAGGCAATGCAACAAAATTAACTTACCTGTCTGATCGCAATTATTTTAACGTATACTCATCTGTCGGTGGCAGATGGGTCCTGGTTGAGCTAGATTGGCCAGGCTGGAATGAAAAAGCTGATTTCATGCAATGCCCATGAAGTTCAGCTCAGTGCACCGAAAAGAAAAAAGATTGAAACAGGTATATAAGTGTGTTTTATTGTAGAGGAGACATCACCTGTCCATTCTCAAAGTTTGAATGCAGAACTTTGGATCTGCTTTAAAGTCAGGTGGAATATTCTGATAAATAAAAAAAGTGTGAAATGTCTTATTCATCCTTTTATGTAGTAAGTTCTCCAGAGATGGACCCCCTCTGTCTTTGTAGAACCAGCCTTATAGGTAAGGTATGTCCCCTGCTGGGACAGACAAAAAGCTCCATAATAGGCAAAGATCATGCTAATTTCTGATTGGAGAGCTCTGTTTCTGATGTGTCAGACCTCTGCAGGGAGACCACTACTTCCCAACATAAATCAAAGATTCCACTCTGCAGCTTCTAAAGGAGATATTTATTAAGCTGGTTTAAAATTAATGTTTACTTGGGCTTTAACCAATCCTTTACTTTTGGAGTACCTTTAGACTACTATGCACAAAATTAACACATTCATTTTGTGCTTTAGCACATCATATTGCACAGATGGTTGCTACTGCTGCCTTGTAAATAATGGTGCATGTATGTTAAAATATTAATTGCATGTATGTTAAAATATATACATTGTGGTTTGTCATCTAGATTGATCGGGCTATAATAATGCAACATACAATAGCATGTTAGTATTATTGTGCTATTCACAAAATTTATAAAGTGACAATTACACCCATTCATCAATTTATAAGGACCCATGGGGATCCTGTATGATAGTGGCATACATGCATAGGAAATAGTCATTATTTAAATATCTTGTTCGGCACTGATACATGGCTGAAAGTCATTTTAATAACAGTTTACCCTGGAACTAACAGCTGTGAGTGGCAAACAATTAATGAAGCTTTTGCTCAAAACCTTTGAGATATTATAGTACCAACATTCTCTACATTCCCTGTTTACCTGGGTACTAAATGTTTCCTAAACCTGGCCAGGCATATATACTTTTAACTATAAATATGCCCCCCTAATGTGGTTTGCATGCACATGGGAAAGCCACTGCAACCTCGAACCACAAGCAAAGTCTTTTTATTAACTCTGTTCCCCTGTGCCAAAATGCTAAAACAAATCCTGCAAGGACTAAAAGTTAACAAGACATTTATCTTTCCCTGGCTTCCACACTTCAGGGGGTGAAGTCACACTACTTGCTACAAGATCCCAGGGAATGCTAAGTAGCCCAAACTCACAAGATGATGATTGAACACAGAACTTGAGCGTGTTCTCATGAGATCCATTTATCACTGAAAGAAGGGTGACGTTACCCTTGTTCGTTAATTTAATACATTTAAATATACTTTTTTCCTATAGGCATTTTTCAATTAGTTTTTGCAGTTTTAGGATGGAGGCAATTAGATTCTCATTTAAACCTTTAGATTGCAGTGTTTGTAAGGTGAAAATCCAATATGCTTTGCAACATTTTGGCTTTTGGTGCGTATCCTCTAATTTGCTTAAACTCACATCATCATAATTTAACAACTCAATGACTGTAATCTCCAAGGCTTTATTCAAATTAGTGTGTTGGTAACAAGTTTTACCACTGCCGCACTGCAAGGTAAGGCACAAAGCTACATTTTAAATATCATCCAATGCCTGCAGGCAGCACAGTGCAAAAAATTGGGGTTAATTTATCACCATACACATATGTGAATCAGGTGTGAAGAAATTGGGTATGTGCATTACAATATGCATTGCACCGCAAAATACTGTATTGATGTGATTGGGTCCTACATTATGGTTTTCCTTCCTTTCTACACTCCTTTAAGGAGTGTTTCACTTTTGGCTGATTTTACGTACACCAAGTGTTAAATGTAAGTGAAAGAGAGAACTCCTGGTTAGCACATTAGACAAGGGTAATTTCCTTCCTTACATCTATCCGGTAGTATGCTGGACAGAACTATGTATTGTGGCTTTTGTGCAGCCCTCTGATTCCCCATTGGTTTAGCCATGTGCATGCACATTAGATTGTCATGTTACACACTGCACACTAATGATCAGATCTTCCTTATGACTGTGACACACACATCAGACACCATCCCCCTTAATGAGGACACAGAAACTCTCTATTGCCTGAAGGTTGGTTTCCATGACTAGGCAAGCTTTACAGACTTTCACAGGATAATGATCTCTGGATAGATTATTTAAGGCCCTCTCACACTTTATGTGAATTGAGGTGTGCTGTGTTATGGCAACTCATGTATTTTGAACAGGTTGGTTTAGCACTTCAATCCAATAAAAGCCACAACAACAGCATGACTAAGGTAGATTTGATGAACCCGTTCAAAATTTCACCAGTACCCCTTCTCCCCCACCAACATTACCTTAATAATCACACTTACACTGTTTTGTGGTAAAAACTTTTAGCCACAGCAGCCTATTTTATTGCTACAACCAGGAATATCAACATTTTACATACACCACTAAAACAACAGAACACACTATTTAAAACATTTCCACATTTTCAACATTTAAACATTTTAAACATTTTCCGCACCTTCAAACAGTTATAATTTGATATTTTAAAGGTCCACGAGAGTACCCCCACTTTACTAACTCTTCCTAAGGTACCGCCGCTCAGCCCAACAGGCTCCCAGCCACTACCACACTGGCTTGGGAACTGTTAGTGGGCCTTCTCTTCTTCCTTCTTGCCCCCACGACAACCCAGTGTCTTGTGAGGCTCCACTGGCCCCGAACTCCATACTAGAATGGGTTCGCATTCCCCTGTTTATTATGAATTTTTAACTTCCATGGACCAACCAAAGAACCGCCTACGCTGCTATGACATACTTATCCCAAATGCCTTAACTACAGGGAGGGAGGGTGGCCACTTTCCTTTCCTCAGCTATACTTCTTCAAAATTTACCTATCCCCTCCAGCTAGCCCCCCTTTTATCCTTTGCCCTTTGACCCGCCCCTCAGGCCACTATCACACCCCCTCACCCACCAATCAATTTAAAACAAAACAACTACCCCTTATTATACCCGCCTGCACAAAACACCAAGTCATGTGGCCCTTTATATATATATATATAAATAATATATATATATAAATAATATATATATATTATTTCATCAGAATCATTTTTCTCAGCACAATATGTGTGATTTGGTGTATTGTAGCACAGGTGTGTGTACACCCACAGCATTGGAGGCGCCATACTAAATGAAAGGGCCCTGCAGCACATATAGTATTACAGGTATTGTTACTTTATAAGTTCTCTGCATTTATACTGCTCTAATTTGTATCACAGGCTAATACTGTACACTCTATATATTCTTTCGGCTATTGTTAATCCTTTCTTATTGCATTTGCCTTAATCATCTTATCTTTATGGTGTGTAAGAAGTGATTGGAGTGCACACAACTATCATTCATTAAACAATATAAACATTAATAAAACAGTTCTTTTCAGTGAAAAAAGTCAAGTACTTTCAATTTCATGGTATTTACAACAGGAGTAATTGCTTTTTAGGCAGTTAATTCTAATGCAGCATTAAGAGTTTGCCCTCCTTGCCCTAGCTGCACAAAGGGGAAAACATAAAAAATGTCTAAGGGAAGCACAGCCAATGATGCTCAAGGGTCTTCCTGTCAGTCCTATAAAAGGATAGGCTCTTCCTCATTTCCTTTAGCAGCAGGGATGCTCCTAAAATACTGAACATCACAAATATACTGAGGTGTGGGTGCTATTCCAATCAGTAGTACTCTAAAACTGCCCCAGAGGGTAGGTCAATTACATTCTGGGCCCAGTGGCAGTGTGGTGACATCTAGTGGTGAAAAAGAAATTATATGGGCAACAGTTTCACATTGATCATTTAATGACTACATTTATTCTTCATTAGAGCTGGATCCAAGCACCTATGTGCACATTGATGTCTTAGCTCATTTTCATTTTCAGCTTTTTTTCCTAGTGAACATCACAGTGCAGTGTAACACATAGGGCTGCATTTAAATTCAGTATGTTCCATTTATGCTCAGAACACATTAACAAAGTGGGCCTGACTTATTAAAGCTCTCTAAGATAGGATAAGATAGACTATCATGGGAGAACCAGGAGTAGATTTTCCAAAACTATTTTGCTATTATTTGGCAAATGTTTTTAATCCTGGACTGGATCCATCGCAGGTTTGCTGGATCAACGAGGTTTACCCATGAAAGTCTATATTCTCCAGTCTTGAAAAGCTTTCATTATTCAGTCCCAGTGTGTTGTTGTGAACTAGGCTTATGAGTAACAATGAATTTGGTTTATCAATGCATTGGGATTTCAATAAACACTTGCAGAAACAGAATATATATATATATATATATATATACACACATAAAATATACATAACCCTCTCTTTGCTCCTCTAATGACCTACTAATGACTTCCTCACTCATAACCTCGTCACATGCAATACTTTTCAAGAGCTGCCTTTTCCTATTCGGCTTACTCCTACTTTCTGCTCATTTAAAAGAGCCCTCAAAACCCATTTTTTTTCAAACTCGCCTTCATATAGTCCTCTGTCTCTTAAACCCTCACTACTTACCCACCATTCCATATCCTCCCCTCCTATTGGGCTGTATTTATTAAAGCTCTCCAAGGCTGGAGAGGATACACTTTCATCAGTTAACCTGGGTGATCCAGCAAACGTGGAATGGACCTGGTCCAGGATTTAGAACATTTGCTAACAAATAGGAAATTACTTTAGGAAATCCATTCCAGGTTTGCTGGTTCAACCAGATTCACTGATGAAAGTGTATCCTCTCCAGCCTTGGAGAGCTTTAATAAATCAGGTCTATTGTGTGCTGCTCCCCCACCTCTTAGATTGTAAGCTCTTTCAGGCAGGGTCCTCTCCTCCTTCTGTGTCACTGTCTGTATCTGTCTGTCATTTGCAACTCATATTAATGTATAGGGCTGAGTAATATGTTGGTGCAGTTTAATAATAATAATAATAATAATAATAATAACATATATTACCCATAGAGCTGCACAAAAATTGACACAGGCAAGTTGCCTACTGTACACATGATCACATTTATATGTCAAGCTGCCACTGATCAATTCAACCATTTCTGTGTTGTTTCTTCACTAGAACGAAGATTATGATGAGTCTTGGCCAGCAATGGTCTGCTCTAGAAAAGATTGAGTTGTTTCTTTGGGCTCCGTAGTAATTGATAGTGACAACCCGGGTAATGTGTTATATGCATTAGTATAAAAGAAAAAAATTTATGCAGACAGTCTTCAACCAATTTTGCCAGTTACCCAGAAAACAGATCATATTCAAGCATTATCCTTTACTTTGCACACCAAAACTTTTATTCTGATCTCCTACAGACTTGGCACTCCCAAGGGTATTGTGTGACAAGTTGTATTCACATTTTAGTGGTGCCTTACAATGTATTAGTAAACACACATTTTAACATTTATTCTAACTCTAGTTTCTGTAATAGTGGCTTATCGTTCCCTGAGAGCTATGTGCTTGACCTGAATCAAGCAGAATCAATCATTGCGGACAATATTTGTTGAATAGTTGAACTTACCAAAACATTTGGCATCCAAAATAAATTCTAGAATATGCATTTAGGCAGATACAATATGATGTGGTAGATAGAGGTATTTGAGGGTTAAAAGAAATATTTATCTCCTTGCCTCAATATTATTTTACTTGGAAGAAAGAAGGCAGGAGTTTACAGTGAGACAGGAAGTTACCAAAGGTGGAGATAAAAAAAATGAATGTAACCACAGATTACAGCATAACGATAAACTTTATGAAAATACAGAAAAAACAAATAAAATAGCATTGCTTATATAAAGAAGTAATGCAAGGTGTGTTGCATTAAGGCCCTCATTGTGATGTTTTATTTCCCCATGAATGAACATGAACATAACATGAATAAACTAGAAAATCCAAACCTCTTTTGCCAACTACAATGCACAAAATGGGCCTGGTTTAATAAAACTCTTCTAGACTGTAGAAGATAGACTATCATTGGAGAACCTGAGTGATCCAGGAAACCTGGAATAGTTCTCCCGTCACCGAGGTTCTCCCACGATAGTCTGTCTTATACAGTTCAGTAGAGCTTTAATAAACCAGGCTCAGTTTTGAATGGTTTTAATAAATCAGGCCCAATGTGCAATGTGATGTGTTTCCATAGGAGTGCAGTAGTATTTACCAATGAATAACCTAAATTTTTACTATAGCACAATAGTCTGAATATTCCCCAAATTATTCCTCAAAATTCTTTGTATCAAACATGTGGACACATTCAAAAATTATTATGCTATCCTTAAGGGAATTAGAGGGGGATTTGTTTTTATTCTTTACATAAAGCAGTTACATTTACATTGACTCCCATTCTTCCAGGGTTCCTATTCTTTCCATGGTGTGTATATGAGTCTCTTATTCATCACTCTCGCCTCCATAATCTCAGCTTCACTCTCCTATGACAGGTTGTTTTTGTGGAGTAGTAAAATAGCATACACTATAATCTGTGAAGTGTGGAAAGGATTAGTTTAAAGGCTAACTAAACCCAAAATAAAACAAGGCAAATTCTTAAACCATCTGACCTCCCCTGCCATTTAGTACCTGGTAACAGATTGCGGTCAGATTATTGCCTACCAACTGCTTCCAGTCAATTACTCCTACAAGAAGAAGTCCTGCTTCCTCATGTAAACACCATGAACCTGATTTATTAAAGCTTTCCAAGGCTGGAGGCAGTGCAGAGAGATTTAAATGACTGTAAATGAGCCAACAGCCAAATTGAAAGGAAACATTTTAAATTACAGTTTATATGTCATTTTTAATGTAATGCAGGATGCTGGGAAATGTAGTCCGACATCTATTGTTCTTCCTACACATCAGTATGAGATTGTCTAATAAGTTAACTTAATAGGCAAAGCTAGACCCAAATTTACTGGAGACAAAAAGCTCAAACTGGGATTGTCTTAAAAAATTCAGATACTGCAATTCAGGATTCAGCAATTTAAAATTGGCCAGTAGCCGGACTGTTTTTTAAGGATAGATGGCCAAGGGTTCCAATGACAAAGTTTAACAGGTGTTTAATGTCTTACTACAGGAATTATGAGACCAATGATGCAGCAGTGTAAAACTGACCAGCAGAAAGAAAATTTTAATGGGCAAGACTAGGCCCAAACTTACTTAGAGATAAAAGACACACACTACAAATAAATAACTTATTTCAGAGGACTTTTGGGGCTCTATTTATAACACGGAAGAATCTGACATTCCCCCAAACATTCCCTGGTGGGAATCTATTACTGCTAATAAACTCATGGACCTGAAGATTCTAACAAGGGAATGTCTGATGTTTTATAAATAGAGCTCTTAAGCTACGTACACACTTCCAATTTTTATCGTTGGTAAACGAACGACGAACAATCCTGCACGATATCTGCGAACGATTGTATGGCACCGATCCTGTACCTACAGATAACGACACGATCGTTCAAAGATATTGTACACACGATAGATGCGATCGTTTGAACGATACAGGAAGTGACGTGCATCACAGGAAGTGAGCGAACGTTCGTTCACCGCGCATGCTCAGACCATGGACGATCACTGAACGACCGTACACACGATAGATGGTCAACGATCGTCGTCCAATCCGATCCGCCGGTCCGGTCGTTCATTTCCAACGACTATCCTCGTTCGTCAGCGTCGTTGGTTACTTTTTTACGAACGATTTTTTGCCAATCGGTCGTTCGTCGTTCATTTCCAACGATAAAAATTGGAAGTGTGTACGCAGCTTTAGTGTAAAATTGTCCAGTAGAAGGACATTTTTTCACTGGGATGAGAAATATAGTATGCAAAACTTTTATATTTACTATATGGGTGATGGTGAAGCTTGGCCAGTAACAATAGGTGATTGTTTTAAAAAGAGCCTTATGAACATAATAAAAAAATCAAGAAAACAAAAAAAAAAGGAAGCACTGCCACTGCCACCCCCTCAAAAAAATGAATCTAAAAAAAGTAAATATACAATAAAGGTTCTATAAAACAGGGTCAATTGCTGCCTTTAATATACATGGACCCAGAAGAATCCCATGAGGGAATGTATGAGAGAATGTCTGATTCCCTGTTTTATAAATAGAGCCCACAGATGTAAATGCAGCTTGCTGTTGCTGTTACTTGATTACGGTCTTTTTTATAATCGTTGTCTAGTTTGCTAACTCTTTAATATAAAAAGTAGTAAAGTATTATATATACAATATATTATAATCAGTTTGTATGTGTTCACCAATTATAGCTGGCAACTACTGAAAGAAGAATGGAAGTTAGTGATCTGAGAGAGAAAAAGCATTGTTGTGTTAGGAATAGGTATAGTAGTATTCCAAAATACTGTACAATGTGCTACTGAGTTAACTCGGGTACAGGTGTTTTGTCAGGAAAAATGTGATGATGTGGGCAGTGATATTTGCAGGGGTCCTGCTGATCCAGGGACTGGGATGTTGCTAAGTAAGGGGATGATAGGCAGTGATATGTGAAAGGATTCTGCTACATCAGTAAATGCAGCATATAGATATACCCAGGGACATGCTGCTACTTAAAGCATATCTAAACTCAGAATTTTCACTTTACATAAAATGGTAGACAAGATCTCCCGCCTGGGTCGGGTGACGTAGGATGAAGAACCAGGAAGAAGAGGGGAAGCGCTGGCTCCAGGCTGGATGCCGAGACGACGCGGGACAAGATGCAAGACACCCCCAGATGGATCGGACTGCCCTGCGGGATTGAAGGTAAGCGTATTTTTTTTTCCAGCAGTTTTGAGTTTATGATCTAAATGATCTAAAATAACTCTATTACCAAATTGAGAGAAAAAAGTTAAGATCCTAGAATGCATTTTATAAATACTCTTTTTAATAGACAAATCAGTGCCCTTGGTTACCCATGCATGCCTTTATTATGTGCTCCTATGTAACGCTTCATGCAACATTCATTTTGAACCAAATTTGTGCTACTGTTTTTGTATGCACTAAAGATGTTACTAAAAACAGACAAGACTGCCAAGCTAGAATCCTTCTGTTATTCTAATATTGCTATGACTACAGACCATATGACATATGGCATATGAATATTGATATATTATTAATGCCATAGCTGTGGGATGGATATGCCTGAAGCCAATAAACACATTTGATGGAAATCACAGATACAAATATGACCCATATTTCCCATAAGGATTGTTTTGTGTTTTTTTTGAAAGAGGAAATTATTTTCTCTTATTATCTATTTTGAAAACAAGCGTTCACTTCCTTGTGTTAAGCTAAGCCCCCTTTTTTTTCGACTTTTTACCTTTACATTATGTATTGTAACCTTTTATAAAAACATAATTACCCAACTAGTAGGGAGTCTAAAAATCAGGCAGTTCACCAATGAAGGCTGCCTTATCTTTTGGATGGTTATCTGGAGGGAAGGCAGGCTACATATTGGTGACATCTGCCTACATTACTATTATTGGTATTAAACTGCTAAAGAACCCAATGCGCCAAGTGCTGTGTTGGCACTTAGAGGTGTCTGGCATGAAAAAAGGTCTTGATTCTTCACCAGAGATTGTTTAGTGATTATCAAATTCACTACTTAATAAACTTGTATTTTATAATAATCTCTAATGTAGAGGTAAAAAGATATTGCAAGTAAAGGTTATTGCAGGTAAAGGAAACAAAATTAATATCTTATAACGCACAATAAAGGGAATTTCCATGACAAAGTTCACTTAATACCTAAACAAACCTAATCTGTAAGCCAGGGTGACATCATTTGGATCACAACTGTTTTTCTGATCTGTTTTTTGAGTATCTGGGCAGAATTTACATTGGGCCTGATTTATAAAAGCTCTCCAAGGCCAGGGCGGATACATTTTCATCAGTGAAGCTGGGTGATACAGCAAACCTGGAATGAATTTGTTAAAATTATTTGCTAACAAATGTTTTGAATGCTGGACCAGATCCATTCCAGGTTTACTGGATCAACTAGCTTCACTGATGAAAGTGTATCTTCTCCAGCCCTGGAGAGCTTTATTAAATTAGGCCCATTGTGTTCATGTGGTCCTAGCTAAATGAATGACAAAGACCCAATCAGGTTATACCCGGAACCTAAATACTTGCTATTCACTTGACTATTGGATAAGTATTATTGTACCAAAATATAATTTTATAACTGAGTTATCAAGTTTCAATGCCCATTTTACTTCTGAATTACAAAGCTCCTGAACCAAACTTAGTGGTGGGATACATTTCCCATGAAGTGGAATATGTTAATGACAGACTTTGTTCTCTTGTAATTGGAATTGAAATCTCTTGGAATTTTGTTCTCTTGTAACTTCTTACCAGGTCAAGAATGGGGGTCTCTCTCAGTTAACAAGAGATGGGAAGGCCAACTCTAATCAACTCTGTACTTCCAACTATACCTTACTAGAGGCTACATTCTCCGTACACAATATATTGATTCTCTTAGGTACACATTACCCACATTTTAGGCAGCGGGTAAAAAGTGGCAATGTCCACACAGACCACACTGCTTAGCAAGAACAGCACACGAACTTAGTGTTTACATGGGTTTCCTTCCACATCCCAAACACATACTGAATTGGTAATTAATTTCTCCCCACAATAACCCTACACTATGTTTATGATCTATGCATATGGTAGGGGGTATTAGATTGTAAACCCCTCCAAGAGACAGTGACATGACTATGGACTTTGTATAGTGTTGCACAATATATCAGTGATATAAAAATTCATAAAAAATATTAATAGGATAATAATAAATTAAACCAATATTAGAAATAAGGATTGAGCTCAGATGGGAGATTTGCCACTGGGACCTTGAGTGTGGTTTTCTTCACAACTGAAATTAATTGCTTGATATATTACATAATTGCTCCCCTAGAAATAATTATTCAAATAAAATGAGTTGTATAATATAAAAATAAGACATACAAAATGTAAATGTAGAAAATAAAAATGTTATTTATGTATCCATCCATTCAAAAATCTATCCATCTATTGTACGTTTTTCCCATGTTTTTTAGGCTAAATGTTTCCATTAAGAGCTTTCTAAATGCCCTGATGTATGACTAATAAAATCTGTGTTTTCTGCTGATGTTGTCTCGGTCACAAGCATGCGTCACAGATCCCAAATGACAGGAACTCACCAGAGCTTTCCCTTCTGAATGACAGGCAGGAAAGTAAGCTCTTACAGGCAAACAAGAACAGCTGTTGCCTAGAAGAAAGAGCAAGCTTATGAGAATTTATCAGAAATAGCATACGTGGAGGAGGTGGATGATATGGTAGCAGAGACAGTAATCACGTGGCGATAGTCACATGGCGAGAATGACATTTATCAATTCTCTAGTCATAAATAGACAATTTTATAATTCTGCACTTCTTAAAACCTATACTTAAAAGTACATTTTTTATGTGTTGACTTAAACTTTTTTTTTTTACAATAAAAGGTTGAAAACTGTCACGTTGGTATACAGTCCAGTATAGATTTGCATCTCCTCCTAATTTATCATAAGGAAATATTTGAACACCACACCACTAAATATCTCCTGCCCTCTTTTCTAGACTTCTGTGGTCTATCTAGTGAATTTGTGCTAATAGAAACAATGCTAAAATTAAACAGGGAAGCAGATTCTGTCTTTTTTTCTGATACGAGATGTCGTATATGATTGCCTGTAATAGACAGAGACAGCTGGTGATGATAGGCATTGTGAGATCCTTGTCTTATGGCTCCCCATTTCACAAGCTGTAATACTATGCTACTACATTGGGCCTTAGAGCAGAAGTAGTTCTGAATCCTTTATATGATTTTGACATTTGCAGTTGAAAGTGTTAACTAAAGCACTGATCACACTATTGAGCCTTTTTGTAGGTACCAAACCTCTGGGGAATTACACAGGAAAAGACTGAATACTGGTATCAGAATGACATCCTGTGGCCGCCTTTAAATACAGGGTTAATTGCTACCTATTGTTCCTCTCTTGAAAATCTTCCTAGGAAAAACTTCCTTAAACTTTCTGTGTTGGTGAGTCAGATCTCGATCACCCAGCTCTCTCCACTGGAACCTACGTCACAACTGTGTCCTGTAATGATGTGGCTGCTATCAAGAGGAACCTCCATGCCCAACCAGACACCTGACACACCCCAAAGTGTGTCAGGCATAGAAAACTTTTTAGCATGAGATATTGAACTCCATAAGCCAGCTTTATACAACATAGGAGAAACAGATCCCCTGGAAAATGTGAAATCCCCACCTCTGGTTTATAAGAAGGATACAAAATAATAGTATCCAGTATTTTATATTTACCTGGCGAATATTAGATTGGTATACACTTTAATAGACGCAGGTAACACATTACAAGCATGTGTAGGATGAATTCCAAGATTATGTGTCCAGTTGAAAAACTTAAAAAAGTACCATAACAAAAACATGCTGCATCATCAATGTAATTTTTTATAAATATGTCACTTCATCATCATGCAAAATGCACTTGGACCATAGCACAGCTAGTCCTAACCTGTATAAACATGTAAAACCAACAACAAATCCTCCCAGCACAACATGGCATAAATCCTGTTTTAAAAATGATTAAATAGTTTATGTAAAAATAGATAATCAAAAAAGTAATTAACACTAGAGGGGGGATTCAAAATTATTACTCACACACTCTAGTGGTCAATGGTCGATTTATAAAACAGGGAATCAGACAATCCCTGAAACATTCGCTCATGGGAATCTACCAAGTCCATGTCTTTCAATGGCAGTAGTTGATTCCCATCAGTTTTATAAACAAAGCCAAGTGATGAATTTATAGAACAGAAGCTCCTGGGAGATGAACAGATGACGTGCAGAGAACATACTAATGTATGTGGGAAGCAGAATACCACAAAAAGAGTGAAAACTACTCAATGGCTGTTTTGCCTTTTCTTTACATAGTTATGCTTGTAGTTCTTTTTATCCTTTGAATTATGTTTGGCCTAGTACACATGAACAGATCTGCCGCCCTGCTTTGACTCATTTAAGAATGGCAATCAATTGACTGGAAGTCCATAAACGTGAAACACACTTGTACAGTAATCTGATCTTGGGGAGTTACAGTGAACAACAAGAGTTGTGCACTGTATGTTCATTCAATACTTACCAACAAGCACAGTCTTTTCACATTTTTTTGTTGTGAACCCAAATTTGGTCACACAAAACTGGTTGGCTAATGAATTTACTTGACTAGAGAAGTTTAAAATGCCCCTTGCAGGTAAATACCTCCATCCCCCACCCTTCTCCCCAAACCCTTTAAAAAACACAAACCATTATGGTTCAAAAATTGGCCGAATGACCGCTTTATTATACAACATATGAACTTTTTAATTTCAATATATATTAACAATAAATAAGCAAACAATAATAACAACAACAAAATATCAACCGCATACTTCAACTAAACTGACCCATTTTCCTCCCACTTAGGTTGCAGCTCCTCAAGGCTAACCTAAACCTTTTAATTGGGATCTGCACCGCGCTGATACGTTGGTCTCCAGTCGCACATACCACCGACTCAGGAATGATATCAGCTACCAGCAGATTATCCCATCACCACCAATCCCCCTCCAATCCCTGTTACCTATCACCGCTCCTGAGGTTCCATCCCAGCGATGGTCCCCTCACCACTTTATAATCCTATCCATACCCTGCCCCTGAGGACCCCAACGGCCACCACTTATGCTACCCAGGGAGGGACGGCAGGAAACCCTCCCCTGTTCCTAAATGTGACCTCCCCCCATAATCTACCCTATATACCCTTCTCCCATCTCCCCCATACTGACACCCCCTATAACCACCAATCACTAATAGGCCTTGCCCATCACCCCATTTATCTCCCAACCTACCTGCTCCCCCTTTTCTTCCTAGTCATGTGGGCCTCCTCATGTTTACTATGTTCCAGGGATCCGAGTCCTTCTTTAGATTTTTACTCTAGATTCAATCATTTTATTTGATGGGAAATTTGCTCAATAGTAAAAAGCACTCAATGTGTTCTATCAACTCTTTTATCTGTCATAGTCTCTAATTAGAAGGAACTGATATGATCACTTTGTGTTTATGTACAGATTTTATGTAATTTATAGAATATTTATCATGTGATATATAAATTATTTAGGGACATTGGGAGCTTCTGCCTATGCATTTTTGTGTAACTAAATGTTCATCACTTTGCACATTATACATCTGCATTGAAGACCTAGTTCTCCAAGTGGGTGTAATCCTTGTAGATCCACCACTTGTGCTAATTACACATTTATTGTGTTATTATTCATGCCATATGGTGTCAGTGTCAGGAGGATTTGTTCTGGTTTGTAATGTTGTTTGGATGTTTGTTTAGGGATTGATTCGCAATACCCAAGAGGGTTTTTTTGTGTTACAATGCAGTACAGCACATAGGGCACTGTGCATTATGCTGTGATGGATTACAGTTTACACTCATTTGGAATGTGGGTTGTGGCAACATTGAATGCGGCTAACATGTGGTTCGCTGTGAATGGACCCCAATTCTTACCAAATGTAGGGCTTTTAGTCTTTTTTTTTAGCCCCTACTGGAACATATGTGTGTTTAAAACATGCATATTCACACCTAAGGAATTTCCAGTGTGTGCTTAGTACCCAGTAAATGATTTATTCTATCTAGAAGGCTTTGTGCACACACACATCACTCAGTTAAATGGCTGTTTAAAAGGATCTTTCAATTAAAATAATAAAACAGATTTCTGGATAGCAGTAAAATGATTTAAACAACCTGCATTAATAATTGAAAACAGTGCTTTTGCCAGAAACACAACGTTTACAACAGAAGCCTATTTTATTCTGTTGTATATAATATATTTAAATCATTTTTTATTGTCTAGGTTTGCATGTAATAAAGAACAACTTGCCTCAATGAAATCTATATTTATTTTTTATTACATTTATTTATAAATGTTACTTTAATAAAAGAGACTAGTGTTGGTCGAAAAGCTCACTATTCGATTCGGCAGCTATTCGCTCGAATAGAGCAAAGTTTTTTTCAGCACTGTGTAGAGCTTCTACAGCCTCCAAACAGATGTAAAAAGATACATTATAAAAGGATACATAAAAAGATACATTATAAAAAGATACATAACACTATTACATACCCCTGTACTTCACATGAAAATTAAAGAGCACCTGTCACATCAATATTCGGCTAAAGCTAGGTACACACTTCCAATAATTATTGTTAGAAAACGAACGATTACGACCGATCAACGATTATGCACGATTATACTTGAACAATCATATTGTGCACAATTCTGTACATGCTGTAACAATTTGATCGTTCATATATAATCCACCAACAGTGTCCACACGCTAGATACAATCGTTTGAACGATGCAGGGAGGGACATGTAAAGGAGAAAGTGTACCGCAGAAACATGCACGATCACTGAATGGCCGTACACACGATAGATAGTGAAAGATCGTCGGCCAATCAGATCCACCGCGGCGGTCTTTCATTTCCAACGACAATTCTCGTTCGTCCGTGTCCTTGATCGGTAGTTCGAGGGTCGTTTCTAACGATAATTATTGGATGTGTGTATGCAGCTTTAGTCTACATGGACTGTTTCCCCAGTGTTGAACCTGAGGTTTTTTAAAGCCCATGTTTGAAGTCCCCATGCATTCCCATGGGCTAATCTACACCAGGACGTTTCCTTCAGGCACGTTTTTGAGCGTTATCTTAAACATGGCTTGCAACATTTAAAAAATTAAAACGCTGGATAAACCCGGGAAAACGCTTCCATTGAACTCAATGAAGGCTTTTTCAAGCGTTTTTAAGCTTTTATGAAAGCTTCCATTGAAAACAATGGGGGCTTTTATAAACATTTTTAGTAGGACTTTGGAATCTGGAAGCCCCCTTTAATAAGGAGACTCCCAGATCTCCACCGCCCTCTCCCTGGGGAATGAGTACAGGAGTACAAAAAACCCCTTACTCATTCCCTGAAAGGGTTAAAATATATGTAAAAAATAGGACAAGAAAGAAATAGAAATAGGAAATCCTGATGACAGCAAAGGCATCATCAGGATTTCCCTTTCCTCACCCAATCAGGGAGCAGAGCAATCAGCGGAGCTTTACTATGCAGACAGCTCTGCTCCCCTGATTACTCCAGCAGCCCTAGAGGAGCTGTGACATGTATTACATATACAGAACACATGTCACAGCTCCTCTAGGGCTGCGGGAGCGATCAGGGGAGCAGAGCTGTCAGCATAGTAAAGCTCCGCTGACTGCTCTGCTCCCTGATTGGGTGAGAAAAGGGAAATCCTGATGATGCTTGAGCTGTCATCAGGGTTTCCTATTTCTCAGCCAATCACAGAGCAGTAGAGGTGATGAATGGAGATAGTATCTCCATTCAACCTCTATTGCCCTGGTATTGCCTGCGGTTACAGCTAATTGAAGGCACCTGCTTCCAATTAGCTGTAACCGCAAAGTTCCCACGGTCCGGGAATCCCACAATGACATTATGATTCATAATGTCATTGTTGGATAACCTGTAAAAAAAAAAAAACAAGTTAAAATAAAAACACACACAAATTAAATTCATTTAAGATTAATCTTTATTTTTTTTTTTTAAACTTTTTTTTTTCCCGAATTTTTGCAGTCGAATCCCGTGTTTTTCGGGTCGGGTCTATCCGAATTCGAACATCAACACTAAAAGAGACCTCAGGTCTACTAGCAAATCCTAGTGAAATTGGATGGCCAGGAGGAGGGATTTTAGCAATGCTTTGTGCCATTTTACAGCGGCCAAAATGGTATTCATGGGTCGGGACAGACTGAGAATACCATAGACATGATTCACCTACCTAAGGCAGTGCTGCCGTTATGACCTCAGGAATGTCTTGTATAAACTTTCAGGACAGTTACACAACCGTTTGTATATGGCAGAAACAAAGTTACTGGTGCTGAATGGATGGGATATTCTGGGAACATTTCTCAGCAATGAAGAACTATAGAAGCTACAGCAGGATTGACTGGAATTCATCCTTAAACTTCTAACATGGAAATAACAATTATCCATGTCATTGGTAAATAGTTAAAGCTGAACCAATCATTACAAAATATTTGCAATAACATATTTTAATGCTGTTTTTTGAAAGTCTGATTACCTGGCGTAAACCAACATAGTCAGGTCCTAGAATAAACTAAAGGTACGTAATGCAGCTTGGTCCAGGATGTGTGCTAGCTTTTGATTGGCACCATGATAAGGCAATCAATATGCTCTTCCCCATGCAACATTTCAATAGTTAGGGTTTACTGCACTAAGCAACCAAATAGAGGCTCAAAGGCCCAAAGTGCTATTGCTTATTTCCCCCCCTCCACAACCCATATCCTGTCCTGAAGTCATAAGAAGAGAGGGAAAGATTATGCCCAGAGGGATTACACTCCAAAAACTAAAAAATAACTTGTAGTCAGGCTATGCTATTTAATCCTCACTGACCTCTGTAGATAAGCACACTTAATTTGGAGCAATTCATCCTCAAAGTTCACAGGTGAAGTAATAAAGTACCGGTAATTCAAGTCATTATCTCCGCAGCTCAGTTCCCCCTGCTACCATATCTGTGTACACTTTTATTCTGCATTGTAAAGACAGAATAGTTACTCCAGGAGGAACAGCTGAGAGAACTACTTCAGGACTTGTGTTTTAAACTTTAGGAATGAATTGCTCCACAGTACATGAACTTGACTAGAGTTCATAGTTACAATAACTGTTTTCAATTAAACTGCCGAAATGCTGACAAGGTAGAATACCTCAGTGTGTCATCTGGCCATCAGTTTTAAGTGTTCATGGATATGCTGTATTAATAATATATAAACATTTACTTTCCTTATTTTAGTTCTGATGAATTAAATAAGGACACCCTCCTATCAGAATTTTTTTATATTGCTTTGCATGGAATAGAAGTGTGTGTCTGCAGCCTAATTGGGAATCTCAGTGCTTATTGGTATACTATAGTGTAGCATGCTGCTGCAAATAAATTGTTTATGATATTGGCTGACAATAAAGGCAAAGGCTGGCCCTGTGATAAACACAAATGAGGACAGATAAAAGAGAGAAAAGCAGTTAACAGTACAACTCTTCTGGGTGTGTGTCTTTTTTAACAGCTGGTATCTACACATATTTTTTCCTGTTTGTGTACTGCGGTTTTCAATATACCCCTGGTGACTTTACAACCTGTTTTTCATAAGACAACAATATGGTGAGTTTTCTGTTCACAAATGCACAGAATTGGCATCCAAATGAAAGTAAGTGGAAAAAAACCCCACTATGCAACATGTAAAGCACACAATATTTTACCAAATTTACTTTCAGAACATACACAGGGCACAAACAACCAAAAAGCACACACAGAGCACATATTCAACCTGAAACAGCACACAGAGCACACAATGCCTAGGACCACACACACCACACAGACCATGCACAGGGCATGCAAATGGCACATACACACAGGGCATGCTGTTTCAGACCAAACACACTCACACCTAGAAATGCAGTCAGCACACGATGGGGCAGTCACTGATAATCATGAAACAATCACTAAAGATAGTTTTGGGTGACAATGGTTATTCTTAGTTGGAGGCATGTTGGAGACATGTTTGCTTCCCTGGAGAGCAAGGTCCCCTTCTCTGTAGCTGTAGGCAGTGGACAGGCTTTTCTACTCTGTGCTGGTGGTTTTGAAAGGAAACAAACTGTTAGACATTGAACACTTGATGCACTTAAAAATGTATTTTGCCAATGCCAATCTGGACCAAAGGTCCACTAAACTAAATCTAAATATAAAAAATGTGATCAGGCAGGTCCTTTATAGCAGAAGAGATATGCAATGTACATTCTGCAATAAAATAGGCTTACCTGCCTGATCCCAATTTTTTCTTTAACTTACCTGTTCTAACTGTTTCTTCTTTTTTCTTCTGCTCCTCTTTCACGTGTCAAATTTTGATTGGCCAAACTGGGATAACATAACTCCCCCGCATGCACAGCTCAGTGTATTTAGCACATAAGATTGGGAGCAGACAGGTAAGAATGTTTTACTGCGGAAGTGACATCACCTTACCTTTCTTTGTTAAAAACCCTGCCTTTTTGAAAGAATGGAATGCAGAATTTTGATTCCACCTTATAGCCTATGAAAACAAAGCACATTAGGATCCGGCTAAACCCATTTTAATCATTTGGAAGTTAATAGCACATGACCAGTGTAGCTCAGATCTTAGCCCCCTTTTATCCACTATTTATTCCAACCCTAACTTTTAACTTCCCCACCCACTTATCAAACCTTTTCCCCCACATCAAACCTCTGCTCAATCTTTCCCGCACTTAATTTTCCCCACCCAAAACTTTTCCCGAAAACTTTTCCCGCCCCTTTTAAAACTTTCCCACACTAACTTCTTATTTACATCTCTCCCCCCCCACCCCCTACTTCTTACCAGCCTCTCCCCCTTAAAAACACACAAACACCAAATTAAAATGGCTGGCAAGCAGCTGTTTAATAACAAATATAAACTTTTTTAATTAACCATAAATAACAATAACACCTTTAATAAATAACATATTTTACATGAACAAACATATAAATACCACATTATAACAGTATTACAAAATTCACATAACACTTACATTTCAACTTATGCTAACATATAAAACTTTCTTTAACACTTTTATATAACTGTGAAACCTTTTGTTTAAACACTGTGTCCTATTGCACTATTCCAGGTTGAGCTGCAGGTCTTGGAAAGGTAAAATCTGCTCCACCAAATGACATTAACCATTTTGAACCACACTGGCCCCTAGCCGCCCAGCACCGCCTCAGGGGCCCCACCATAACACCATTAATGGGCACCTTACCACTGGGTTGCCCTTCCAAATGACCATCAGGACTCTTACCCTTCTAGCCCCAACCGCCACGGCACTCATGCAGGATACCTCAAGCCTGAATGTTCCTCCACACCCGAAAAGCCCACTGCACGCCATCCTGCAAGCTGAGGAACCACAAGTTGGTCCCTTTGGCATTAGGGTGTACCCCATCCCTGCGCAGGAACTTCACTATGTCTTCTTCCAGCTCCCGATGGACTATCCCCCCATTCCTGGCCACAAATCTACCTACCTCCTTATTCACCTTGATCCGAGCCTTGTTCAACTTTTCTACCGAACGTGCCCCTCTCCAGGTGGTTCTTGTTATAATGTCTCACCAGGCAAAAAATACCGCCCGTAACTCTACTTTCAACCTCAGAAAATCAATCCTCACCTCCCTAATTAATTCCCGAATAGATCGCTGCCCTAAATCGTTACCCCCAGCGTGTATTACCAACACACCGGGTTGCAGATCCAGCTCCACAAATCACCTCATCTCTGGCACCACCCTGCTCTACATCATGCCACGGACTCCCAACCACCGCACGGTGGCCTGCTCCCTGGGCAAACCCAGCTGTCTGGCGTCTTGTCATACTTCTGCTCTTCTGGCCCCCCACAAGACATAGGAGTGGCCTAGAATCCAAATTAAACAGTGTCGCCCTCCTGTAACAAAAGAAAAGATAATAACTCCCCTGTACAATGCCCCACACCTATATTGGATGCAGGAAGACCCCCCCTCCCTTGACACTCCTACCCACCCTTTTTATTACAACAGCTGGGGCCGCACATCAACTCGATTCCCACCCACCAATCCTCCTAATCACGTTGTCCCCTAAGCCACCGGTTTAGGGCTTAAGTGCACCGGAGGCCTATGCCTCCAAGGCCGTAGCCCCACTAAACTAGCTACCTGGGAACAACTAGCAAGCCCCCCAATAGCTTCAGCCACCCTAGCTTGCAACCAAGCCTCACCTTGTGAGGCCGCAGCCGCCCTAAGCTGATCCATCAGGGTGTCAAAAGATGCCATGCTGATGTTCCTACCTTTGAATTCTTCTTTTTGTGGTTTGTGGTTTACAAGAATTTGATTTTATAAATCTGTGTGTCAAAACACAAAATAATAATATAAAGAAGATTTTGATAAATCATGCTCTGATCTCCTGACTTCAATAACATCCTAAGAGAGGCATGTTGCTAGCAGTGCCATAAGCCAAACAAACAGCTGCTAAGACAAATAATAGGGTGCTCCAAGTAACTGAAAGTAATAGTTTAATCATTAGTGGAATGTACCGATTTTGAATTGGATTACATGTGTTAAAATAAACCTCCAAGAACAAAAACTACTACAGAAGCAAGATTTATATTGCCTGAGATGATCCACATGGTCATCTTGGGTGATGTACAGCTGTCCTTAGGTCATTTATTGATCAGACTTAATCACGAATGACCGATGGCATATGACCTCTAATGATATTTTATGGCGAGGATACAAAAGAGGACTTCCTGCTTGCCTACCCCAAAAGAATGTAAAAATGTATCTGCCCAAGTGTGCGTATATATTGATGTAATCGGCAGCTTAATAGTGGTGTGTGAAACTGCATGTGATCCTGCAGCCTTACAACTCCCTGAGTTCAAACATTCAGTGTGTGTGCGGGTGTACACAGCTCTCTCATAATGGTTTGAAATTTTCAGGGTGCACGGGAACACTTATAGTTAGCACCATTCGCAATTTCAGCACCCCAGCTTTTACATATTTCATGATATGGGGATCAGAATTGTAAAATCTTGTGAAAATACAACATCGGGGTTGCAGTATTAAAAGCAAGTGCACCTTGAAATCCTTAATTAAAAATGCAAATTGAGGCCCCGGGGCCACTTACATAGAAAGGAGCATTGGGGAAGGGCTCCTAAATTTATACTTATTTCTCACAAATCTATAACTGTCATACTATGTTACCCTAGCTGCCTCTCTTCTTTGAACCCAAATTTCCCTAGAATGGTGGGGTGTACAAAGCCAAAAATGTAGGTGCAGTGGGGTGACACCTTTGGATAACCCCCCCATACTAAAACTTCATTACTATGCCAAACATACGGCCCTGTTACACATTACTGCCCCCTTCTAACACTTGAACACCAATTTCTCTGGAATGCAGGAAACTGAAAATGTGTGGGGAACATCTGTGGCTAACCCCCCCTAAACTTTTATCACAAAAAAACATAAAAAAAAACATAAATAACATAAAAAACTCTGCCCATCATAACAAAATTGGTTCATTGGTTCAGGTACTGGTAGGTAACAGGGCAGCGTGTTTTAATGGGCAGAATTTATGTAATGATGCCATGGTGATGAAAGTTTGGGGGGTGTTAGCCACAAGTGTCCCCCCACTTGCACCTATGATTCTGTTAATCTGCACCTCACTAATAAAACATGGAACTCTAGGGAGTTGGATTAAAATACACAGCACTGGACCTTTGGGACATAATACAAAATAAATTGGAAAATTTGTACATTCTAACAAACCAGGCATTAGAAAGTTGGAACAAAGTATAGGGGGTAGGTAGATACTGACACAATAGTAGGGGTTATTGGATACCTATGGCATAAATAACTAGCAGCTCTAAATTTGCAGTGTCTAGCCCCACCCAATCCTTTTACCACCTGGCTACATTTTCCCCCCTACCTGGCTGAAAAAAATTTCTTGGGAGAACACTGCCTTCCTGTCACAAATCTATAACTGTCATACCCTGTCTGTTTCTCCTCTCTTGAACCCCAATTTCCTGCACCTGTGAAAATGCAGATGCAGTGGGGGACACCTGTGGTCCCCCCCACCACCATTACTATGGCAAATAAACTGTCCTGTTACACATTACTGCCCACTTCTAACACTTGAACCCCAATTTCTCTGCAATGGGGAGGTGTAAGACACTGAAAATGTTTGGGGAAATAAATTGGGGATCAGGTACTGGTAGATTACAGTCATGTGTAACAGGGCAGCATGTTTTGATGGATGGGCCGAGTTTATGTTGTAATGATGCCATGGTCATGAGAGTTTAGGGGGTGTTAGCCACAAGTGCCCCCCACTTGCACCTAAATTTTTGTTTACCTGCACCACTTTGTTCTGGTGAAATTAGGGTTCAAGGTAAGGAAGCTGACAGTTTGATGGACAGAGGTTATTTATGTTTTAGGGGGGTTTATATATCTGTTCCCCACTTGCACCTAAATTTCCATTTTTCTGCACCACCCTATTTCAGGAAAATTGGGGTTCAAAGAACAGAAGCTGAAAGTTTAGTGTAGTATAGTATTACAATTATAGTTTTGTGAAAGGTAGGTAAAAAATGTGGGGACCCCACCCCAATGCTGCCTGCTATATAAGTGGCCCCTGGGGGGTAAAAAATTTGCGTTTTCAATTTTGGGCTCATGGGTGAAAACAGCAACCCAAATGTTTTTAAACTCGTGATCCCTATATCTTAAGGTTCTTTAAAGAAATTTTGGTAATTAGTAGCTATAAGAATACCGTGTACCCTAAAATTCTCAAGTAATTACAATTTAAAATTTAGGAGATTCGAAAGAAAGAACACAGTGAGTTGCCAGGCTGCAGAATATGACAAGCAGATCTTACATACATACAGGTATCCACACTATGGGTGGATACATTTCACAGGAAGTTTTTTTTTTTTGTCAATAGAATAAGGGCAGTGATAGGGGTGGGGGAGAAATACAGGTAATGGGGTGCACTGGTATTATTGGAGGGTGGTAAAGGGTTCAGCAAGGTTGAGACAGGTGATTGGGTGCACTGGGATTATTGCAGAGTGGAATAGGATTCAGCAAGGGTGAGTCACTTCACAACAGCAGAAGTGCACCTCATCATCTGTCTCACCCCCTCCTGTACCCCATATCATCACAACAATGAGAGGGCACCCCATCACCTTTTTCTTCCCTGCTGAACCCCATATTACCCTGCAATAATCACTGCAAGTCATCACTTTTCCCCATCCTTCCATATCCTCTGCAAAAAAACAACAGGTTCACCCCATTATCGGTCTTACTCTTGCTGAACCCCATACCACCCTGCAGTAATACCAGCATCCACCATATTACCAATTCCAGTGAACCCCATACCACCCTGCAATAATACCCGTGCACCCCATCACCAATCTTTTCCTTGCTGAACCCCGCACCACCCTGCAAAGCAATCATTAGTCTCACACTTTTTGAACTTTAAACCACCCTGCAATAATACCAGGGGACCCAATCACCTGTCTCACTCTTGCTGAACCCCATACCACCCTGAAATAATACCAAAGCACCCCATCACCTGCCTTACCGTTACTGAACCACATACCACCCTGCAATAATACTAGTGCACTCTATCACTTGACTTGACCTTGCTGAACTTTGTACCTCCCTGCAAAAATACCACTCCACCCTATCACTGGACTTAACCTTAAGGAACCCCATACCACACTTCAAAATTACCAGTGCACCCCATCACTTGTTTCAAACTTGCTGAACACCATAACACCCTGCAATAAAATCAGTGCACACCATCACTCTTCTCACACTGCTATTACTGCAGATGGCTATGGGGTTAGACAAGAGTGAGAGAGGTGATAGGGTGCACTGGTGTTATTTTAGGGGATATAGTAGGGTGGGGAAAAGAGAACACAGGTTTTTTTTTTATACTAGTGTTATTGCAGAGAAAAATGGGGATTAGTTAGAGAGAGATAGGTGATGGGTAAAACTATGTATTATTTCATGGTGATATGGGTGATTAGGAAGCGTGGGACAGGTGATAGGGTGCACTGATATTATTGCAAGGTGGTATGTGGATCAGCAAAAGTGAGTCACCTCACAACAATAGAAGTGCTCCTGATCATCTGCCTTACCCACTCCTGTACCCCATATCGCATCACAACCATGGGAGGGCACCCCATCACCTATCTCTTTCTTGTGGAATCTCATATTACCCTGCAATAACACCAGTATAAAAAAAACACTTGTCATCACTTTTCCCCATCCTTCTATATCCCCTGCAAAAAAACTTGTTCACCCTATTATCTGTCTTATTCTTGCTGAACCCCATACCACCCTGCAGTAATACCAGTGCACCTCATCGCCTGTCTCTTTTTTCCTAATCCCTTTACAATCCTGCAAAAATACCAGTGCACACCATCACCTTTCTCAGCCTTGTTAAACCCTTTACAATCCTGCATTAATAACAGTGCACCTCATCACCTGACTCACCCTTATTGAACCACATACCATCCTGCAATATTACCAGTGTACCTTCACCCTTGCTGAACCACATACCACCCTGCATTATTACCAGTGCACCCCATCATTTGTTTTTTACTTCCAGAACCCCATGCACCCTGCATCACCTATCTCATCCTTGCTGAACCCCATACCACCATGCAAAGGTAACAGTGCACCCCATCATCAGTCTCAAACTTCTTGAGCTTTAAAGCATGCCTGCAAATATACCAGAGGACCCAATTACCTGTCTAACGCTTGCTGAACCCCATACCCACCTGCAATAATACCAGTACACCCCATCTTCTGACTCACCCTTGCTGAATTCATATACCACCCTGCAAAAATACAAGTGCACCTCATCATCTGTCTTATACATGCTAAACCCCATCAGCCCCTGCATTTATACCTGTGCAACACATCATTCGTCTCACACTTCCTGAACCCAATGTAACTCTGCAAAATTACCAGTGCACCCCATCACCTAACACACCCTTGCTGAACCACATACAACCCTGCAATTATACCAGTGCACCCCGTCACCTGTCTCACCCTTGCTGAACCCCATAATACCAATCAAAAATACCAGTGCACCCTATGACTTGACTCACCCTTGCAGAACCCCATGCCACCTTGAAATAATACCAGTGCACCCCAACACCTGTCTCACCCTTGCTGAACCGTTTACCATCCTGCAAAAAAAAACCAATGCACCCTATTACCTGCTTGACACTTCAATTACCTTCACCCCATCAATGATCTCACTCTTGCTGAACCCCATACCACCATACAATACTACCACTGCGCCCAATCACCTGTCTCACCCTTACTGAGCCTCATAGCACCCTGAAAAAGTACCAGTGCACCCCATCACCTGTCTCACAGTTTGTGAACCCATACCACCCTGGAAAAATACCAGGGTACCCCATATTCTGTTTCAAGCTTGCTTAACTTCTAAACCACCCTGAAGTCATACCAGTGCACCCATCACCTCTATCACCCTTGCTGAGCCCCATACCACCCTGCAATAATACCACTGCACCGCATCACACGTCTCAAAATTTTTAAATCCACACCACGGCACCCCTTTAGCTGTCTCAACCCTGCTGAACACCATACCATACTGCAATAAAACCAGTGCACACCATCGCTCATTTCACACTGCTATTCCTGCAGATTGCTATTGGGTTAGACAAGGATGAGACGATGAGGTGATGGGGGGCTCTGGAATTATTTCAGGGGATATAGTAGGATGGGGAAAAGTGAAGACAGGTGTGTTGTATATTGGTGTTATTGCAGGGAAATATGGGGATCAGCAAGGGAGAGATAGGTGATGGGGTGCACTGGTATTATTGCAGGGTGGTATGTGGTTCAGCAAGGGTGAGACGAGTGATGGGATGCACTGGTAATATTGCAGGGTGAAATGGGGCTCAGCAAGGGTGAGACAGGTGATGGGGTGCACTGGTATTATTGCAGGGTGGAATGGAGTTCAGCAAGGCTTTGACAAATGATGGGTTGCACTTGTAATATTGCAGGGAGGTATGTGGTTCAGCAAGAGTGTGTTACCCCACAATAGGAGTGCACCCCATCATCTGTCACCACCTCCTGTTCCCCCAGGTTACATAACAATAGGAAAGCACCCCATCACCTTTCTCACCCTTGCTGAGCCCCATTTTTAGCCTACAATAACACCAGTATATAAAACAGTCATCATTTTTCCCCATCCTTCCATACACTCTGCAGTAATAATACCAGTGCACCCCATCACTCCTCTCACGTTTGCTGAACCCCATAACACCCTGCAATATTACCAGTGCACCCCATCACCTGACTCACCCTTGCTGATCTTCATAACACAAATGCAAAAGCGCCATCTTTCAAAAATACCAGTGCACCCAAATAACTGTTTGACACTTCCTTCACCCTCATTTCATCCTGCAATATTACCAAAGCACCCCATAAATTATCTCACTCTTGCTGAACCCCATTACCATTATGCAATAATACCAGTGCACCCCATCACCTGTCTCACCAATGCCGAAATTCTTAGCACCCTTAAAATATACCAGTGTACCCCATCACCTGTTTCACAGTTCTTGAACCCATACTACCCTGAAAAAATACCAGGGCACCCCATCACCTGGTTCAAGTTTGCCTAGCCCCCATACCACCCTGCAAAAATACCACTGCACCCCATTACCTAAGTCACCCATGCTGAATCTTTGCTACAACCCTTCAACAATATTTATTTCTATTTGCTATTACTGCAGGTGGGTCTGGGGTTAGGCAAGGGTGAGACAGGTGATGGGGTCCACTGGTATTATTGAAGACAGGGGATGGGGTGCACTGGTAATATTGCAGGGTGGTATAGGATTCAGGAAGAGTGAGACAAGTAATGGGGTGAACTGGTATTATTGCAGGGGAAATGGAAGTATAGGGAAAAGTGAAGTAAAAAAGTGAAGTAAATCAGCAAAAAATCAAATCAAAAACTGCAAACCGCACAAGGCCTCAGTAAAATTGCTTTGGAGATGCTCCCAGAGATGCTTCCAGAGTGGCGGCTCCTTAGCAACTGACAGTGTGTTTACATCTACTGCATGACGTCACTCCTGGCTGTCCAATGTCCTGATCGCACAGAGAGAAAAGAGAAGACATACTCTGGCGTGTTCTCTTTTCTCTCTGTGCACCTCTGCTGCTTCAAAGCGATCACATGACATCTGACAGCCAATCGAGCTGCATGTCATGTGCTCGCATTGCTTGTACACAGACTACTGTGTACATTTACCGGCATCTCATACAAACACCGCTGCGGACCACTTCCGGTCCGCGGATGGTGGTTGGGTGCCGCTTCGTTTTCAATAATGGATCATGTACTCGCGGCCCACTGAAAACACCGCCGCGGACCGGTAGTGAGCCGCGGCCCGGTGGTTGGGGACCGCTGCCTTAAGGGACCCTCCTAACTTGCAGGTTGGAGTCACAGAGGACCCTGGCAGGGCGCAGACTATGAAGAAATCCCCAAATATGGCAGAGCTCTGGGAATAGGGGGGTCTGGCAGGCAGGGTGCACAGCCCCTGATCCCTGGGAAGAGAGGACTACGGGCCTCTCTGGCAGCAGAGGCTCTTCATGCTTGGAGGCCCTATAGGAAACTGTGGTACACGTGGGGGCTGTGGCCGACAGGGGGCACAGCCCCGAGTGACCTTTAAACCCCCTAGCAGTAATCCCGAGTCACACTCTGGGCCACTTTTAACAAAAAAAAAAACCCACTTACCTTGCTCCGTCGCTGTCCCCAGCGGCCTGCTAGTCCCTGCAGGTCCAGGAGACACGTCCTGCTCCTCTGATCTCCAGCCACACAATGCAGCAACGATCTGCGGGGTTTCCAGGTGACGTCAGTGCATACGTCGGTGCCGGCGTACGTATTGGCGGGCAATTCAAAAGTTTGTATTGGATTCAATACAAAATAGCTGTTATGAGTCCAATACAAAGACATATTCATATATTATATATAAAATTATAATATATATATATTATACATGCTACTGTACACTTACATTACATGTTTAAACATTTTTTTATTTTTTTTAACATATTTTTGTGTTTTGTTAAAATTATACTGCTTTTTGCATGGAAACTTGCACAGAATTAGACCGTTAGGGTGGTTAATAGCTTCCATTAAATCTGTACATGGTCAGTGTTAAATAAGTGCACCCTCTACTGGTCAAAAGGTGCAACACTTGTAAGACAAACTACACAGCTCTCAAAATGAACTGCTAACTTTTATAGACGTATCAGGCCTGTCAACCTCATACCTTATTACTAGGTCACTAAAATGGAACTTATACATATATATACAACAGTTACTCCGACACTTATTTACGTACTTGGGTTGATTGGATTTATTTTTTCCTTTAGTAAATTTGTCATAAAAGAAATGCCAATGTTGGCTCTACTGATCAGGGAGAAGTATGTATGATCAGGAAAGCCCATGAAAAGTCAGAAGTCCTTACCTACATTCTTGTTCAGGTCTCTGTAATAAAGCGGGAATGACAGCTAACCAGTCAGTTAGCATTTTTAGAAGAGGTTAGCAGCTCCGAAGACCCTTGCTGCTGCCCCAGCATTTGTAACAAATACAGTATACCTATAGTGTTGTAAGCTCTCACTTGATGTAATGGTCTTGTCCCATATGACAGTGCTGGGTCCTGGCACCAGGTTCTGCATTGTAAGAAGACAGATGGGGAGTTAGAGGGAATTGGTTCTGTATAATAGTTAAAACGGGGGTTGGTGTGAGTGAGTTTTGCTATAAATGGCAGGTATACTGAAATTTTACTTTTTGTAGGTACCCTGCAGTGATGATGAATCCAGGACCCTCTCACCACTACACCCCTCAAAACTGCCATCTTAGCCACCTTAACCACCTTTATCTTGTTTGGCTATTGGATGGCCACTGATCATATAGCTTTGAATGTCTCTTTTGCCAAACATTGCTGCCTCCTTGTGACTTTTATTTAGTTTGGGTCAGCTTTAAGTATTGGTACCGGAGGGTTTGTTAGGAATAATTTTTCCAAACAGGTTTGCTTCATGGAATTAGTTTGTGTAACTTGGCTGCCTAGTTCTCTTCAAATATCCAAAACACATTTGCAGTTGCAAAGCCTAGCAAAAGAAGAAAAACATGGTAATTCACATCTATGGAAGCTGGTATGGCAGCAAACCCTCCTTGAAAGCTGCATTTAATGTCTAACAAAACTGCAGAAACAATAAGCATACAAACACCATAAAAAAAAAAAACAAACAAAAAAAAAAACCATTCCATATATGCCAGTATTAACCATATTTATTTGGGAACTTACTTTCACATACTGCTACTATTACTACTTTATTTGATATAATTTGTATTCTTTTTACATTATTGTGCAGTATGTGTATGCATGTGTATCTTGTGAGATTGCAACTGATACCATACATAAATGAGGTCTTTCAAGTGTGTGGATTTAGAATTTTGTACTTTGTTGTAATATATTGGGAGCTGAAGGGGTCCAGAACTTATTATTATATTTTGATAATAATGGAGGAGACAACAGATCAGCATTGGGGACATTAGTCTACATTGTTGTTGCAGATTTTCCCTGGTTGTCATCCTTAAAGGAAGTGAAGGAAAATCTACCTACCAGAGCCCTGAACAGCAGGAAAAACTCAAAAACTCACTCTGATCCTTTGCCTCTCTATACAAAACTTAGAATTGTCTGGATATATACTTTAAGGTTCTTGACTTTCAGCCACCTTGTGTATTTCTCATTTGCCAAAGTCACACTATACTGCTATTCCGGTAGCGCACACATCTTTGTTGTTGATCCCTTTAATGCTTGTTTTTGCCGCTTAAAAGCTTTGAAATATATATATATATAGAAAAAGTCTATTCGCAACAAACAGCTTTTTCATGTACATCAATTTCCTGCTGAGCCAACAGAACGAAAGACATTTCTTCAATGACAACAGGTCTATTAGTGCTGGCTTTGTAACAGAAGCCTCCCAGTGTTAGCAGATAATAAAGTTGTATGTTACCTGAAATAGAGTTAAAATGATGTCAGGACCTTGTGATTTTCTATTTAGTAAAAAGACTTCTAGGAAACAGGATAAGAGGCACAATGACAACATACGAAATTATTGTGTCCACCTTCCTCCGTAGAGGTTTTCTGGAGTAACCCATTTTGTATCATTTATAAAGAAAAATGTCCTGGCTTCTTTGTGTATCAATCAATGAAGGCCCTTTTCACTGTTATATTTTAGAGATTCTGTCTATATATTTCTCCAGACTTATATTTCAGAGCAAATGCATCAAAGCTATAATAAATATAGTTCTTATATTAAGACAAGGCCAACACATTCCCATACGCTGCATATATCTAGAAACTAGGTTTGCTGAACTGAGATAACACTTAAGAGAACAATGCAAACTAGGATATTATAATTTTATATATAACTTGGGCACACCTTACATATTTGACTACCAATTTTTTGCCAAGGACCTGGTCCACTGTCAAGGCTTACCACTTGTCATTCTCCCAGTCTAACTCCTCACCTGTAGTTAGCCCCCACTCAGCTTTAGAAGACTATTTGCACCATTCCAACACTTGGCAGCCCCCAGGAATATTGTGAGCAAAGGGTGGTGCTTGAGGACCAATAATTGATGGAGATTGATGGAGGACAAAGAGCCCACAGGAGTTGGTCAGGGACATAATGAGAAGTCCAGCAGAGAACGCGTTGGGCCTCCAAGCCAGCTGTCCGAGGGGGTAAAGATAAAGCAGATTTGGGGTCATAAGCAAACATTGGCCCAGGCAGCTCGCAATTGCCAGTTCCTAGTGAATGCGCAGTGTATGCTAAACTGTGGAGGCACCTTATTTTATGACAGCTAACATAAAAAAATGAGGGTTGGGTTAATGTTAGGTTAATTCTCCATTCAATTCTAAATATTTTATTACGAATATTTGTAAATCTCCTACTAAAAAGCCGTATGGTAAAGCTGAACTCCAGGCAGATATAAGTAATGTATAAATGTATTTTCTTAGTGTAAGTACCTGCATTTTCCCAGGAATCAGCCCTGTACAGCACAGTCTGAGCGTTAGAGCAGAAATCAGTACAAGAAGTCGAAAAGTTCATGTGTTGACAAGAAGAATGCTGATAGAAAGAGAAAGCAGAGTAATGGCGGGAATACCTCTGCACTGTGCTGCTTCTTATTTCACTGTCAAATTACAGTCATTGGCAGGTCCAGGATATAAATAACTACAAATAACACAGTATAAAACATAACATAGGTAGGCTAATACATGGCATTAATTTGTGATATGACAGGAAAGATTACTATCAACCTACCCCAAAGCTTCCCATGTTTAATTTGGCAGCCTATTTCCTGATGTCTCATCTTTCACCTTGACTTGTAATAATGGATGTTAGTGATAAAATGTTACAGGGTATCTATAACAACATTTTTTTGGGTCTGCACAGTAGATAACGGGAATGGTTTGTAGACCTCTCGAAACAAAACTTATAATGCAGTACAGAGATGCTGAGGGACAGGATACATATTAATTTAGAAGTAGCTGCCAAGCTTTTACCTTTCCCTACTGAATGTCAATGTTCTGCAAGTGTGTTCTGTTCGGGTCTCTCCTCTTCTGTGTACCGGATGTGTACCTGTAGTCTTCTATACACGGCTGACACATTCTTCTTAGTCTTTCTAACACATATTTGTCTTTAAATAGTTTAGTTTTGTATTTATAAAGAAATAAAATTAACCTTCCCCTATTAGCAAATGTTATCAGTCCTGGACCAGATCCTTTCCAGGTTTGCTGTGTCACCCAGCTTAGCCCCTATTTTCCCCTGCTTCTCAAAATGTCTTTGTTTTGGAAGATTTGTTTGCATACTGTGATGGTATAAAATGATATTCTTTTTTTTCCTTTTTATCTGCTAGCCCTATTCCCTTTTAATGCCCTTGTGAAGGTGATGTTCATTGAGACGTTTTCCTTTCAGCAACAGTATGGGATAGTAAACCAATCACACAAGGGATCAAAAATATGCTAGACTTTGATGGACCAATCCTAATATTGACAATAACAAACAAAGTCAAATAGTTCTTAAAACTAACACAATCCAAACAAAAACAATACAATTGCAAGAATAAGTTTTTCAACTCTTTGGAACTTTATGGAATTCTGCACAAATATATCCTAAAAAGTAATAACAGTAACAAATAGCAATCTTACCTAACAAACAACACACACAGCATGGTCATTTCTTTATTGAACAAATGGTTTAAACAATCAAAGTCCCCTTGAAAAAGTATGCAGATGTTAGCATAATGACATCTAGAAGTGAGTGTGGGTGGACTCCAGGTATTCCGATCATGGAGATGAGGATAGAGGTGCAGTTTGAAGGTCCTCTGTCATATAAAAATGCAAATATATGTTGGTTACTGAAAAGGTCTTTTCCATAAAAATCTATTTATGTGTCTGGGATGGGAACTTTCAAAGGTCGAAATGTTGAAAAAGTATTTTAAAGTTATGGGTTGGCATAAATAGACCTAAATCTTGTTATCCATGCAAGAATTGCCAAAATTATTAGTACACTGAAGAAAAAAGTTTTATTTCACTCCCCTCCTTTCCATTCAGCTGGGTTTGTTTTATATTACTAGGATCAGATATTAAATTAACAAAAGCCACATGAAGGGTAGGAGCACAGAAGCTGAAAGAGAGTTTTTCTAGCTAGCATCAATACACCTAGAGATATAACAGTAATGCAAAATGTTGATCTATTCAGCTAGGAGTTTGGTTCAGTGTATACATATGCATTTAGCAATATGATGCGTGGGCAGCTTTGTGCCGCTTTTAGCAGCCTTGCCAGACCATTTGATGATGATCAGAAATTTAGCCTTGCCAGCTGCAACAGACCCACTCTGTTGTCTGTCTGGACACTGCTGTAAATAATGGTAGAGATTATTATTCCTAACCAAAGTTGGATTCACCATTAAATACAAGAGTTTTCATACTTTTTGCAGCCAGGAATGTGAATGTTTAAATAATATGTTCCACACAGCCATACAATTGTTTGTGCATCTTTAGTTTAAGCAGATTGTTTGTGCCTTAAAATGATCAAATTTGAGGGTTGCTTTAAAAAAAGAAAATTGGCACAATAATAAATAAGTTTTATAAATGAGGCTTCAAAAGAGACAATAATGAAGCAGAAACAGCTCCATGTTTGGAGGAGAGTGTGGTCATGTGACAAGTCAAAGTCTCTTCTCTTTGTTTCATTTAGCAAAAGGAACTGTGACCCACTCTGCTGTCTGCACCATTCTGCCCAATCTGTCTGTACTTTGCTACATGTTCACTCTGCTTTATACATGTGTCATATGGATGACAATAAAACCATGTTTTAGGTGCAATTAAGTATTGCAGCATGTACACAAACTTCTTACAGTAGGCCTGATTTAATAAGGCTCTCCAAGGCTGAGCTGAAGAAGCTACACTTTCATCAGTGAATCCAGAAAACCACCCAGAAAGTGTATCTTCTCCAGGCTTGGAAAGCTTTAATAAATCAGGCCCATTGAGTCTGATTTAATAAAGCACTCCAAGACTGCAGAAGATAGACTACCAAGGGAGAACCTGGGTGATCCACAAACTGTGGAATAAATATAGTTTAGGATTGAATAAAATTGGCAAAACCAAGCTTCCTTCTCTAGTCTTGGAGAGCTTTAAGAAATCAGGCCCAATGTGTATATTATGGAAAAAAGTCTGTCTTTTAAAGCACACCCTGCATCTAAATGCAAGATCCACTTATCTTTCAGACTCCCACCCCTTAAAAAGCATAAAAAAATCTCCTTTTACACCACGGCTCCTGTTGAGCTCATCTAGGCGTGCACAGTCATGGATCTTCTACAGGGGGAAAAAGGAATGCCAAATCTCTTGAGAAGATGAACAGTGCTGGAGCAAGATGTCACAAGATTTGGGTTCCCCAGCACTCCATGCATCCTAAGAAAAGACTCAGTGTTGTCTTGCCTACAAAACTTGGCCAGAACTTA
Source organism: Pyxicephalus adspersus (assembly GCF_032062135.1). NCBI lineage: Eukaryota > Metazoa > Chordata > Amphibia > Anura > Pyxicephalidae > Pyxicephalus > Pyxicephalus adspersus. Next base: position 85,452,856 of record NC_092861.1, on the reverse strand, counting down.
GGGTATAACGTGGGTAATTTTTTTCTTTGGAATCTGGATTCTGAGTTCTGTGTCTTTTGTCTCATTTTATAGAACCCTGCTATTAGAATATGAAGCCTAACCAATGAAGGAGGTTATACTAAGTGTTGTAATATTAATAAATCCTAATCTATTTCCCTACCATTTTTCCTATTCCTCCTAATTTTGTGAACATTAGACAACAATTTCACAGCTAAATATTTAAAGGAATATTATTTATCGACAAACATTAAAAAAACAAAGAATCTATTTTTAGCAGTTCATAACAATGGAATAGTAATTTCCTGAAACAGGATATTTTGTCAGCTAATGTTCATTTCTCTTTATATTCACAGGGTTACAGGAAGATAAAATATGCATTTTAATATGCTAACAAATTCCCCAGACATCATAAAGTTCAGTTATTCACAAAAGAAACCGTCTTTTTATATCATGAAAAAAGCACATACACCATAATATATACATTAAACGTAAGTATAAAATATTCATTCTAAATAAATGTTTAATTGATTTTCTATAGAAATCTGTAGATGTCCACTTTATTTTGTAAAAGACAAGTCACATAAAAAACACCAACAGTGGCAAAAGATAAAAACAATGACAAAAGAGCAGCCTTTTTTCTGATGCTTTCTACTCAGCATGGTCTATGGAATATTAAGAAAAAAAATCTTTGCCCCTAAATTAGAATAATTTGAGTAAGAGGTTATGGGATACATTGCACAGCAATGCATGACTCCTTTTGTCTATGCAATAAAACAGACCTTAAGGAAATTGGGCATCATGCATTAGAGGGTCTCAAATGGTCCAGAATCACAGGACTAATGGCTTTCTAGCATAAATAATATTTTAATTATGAAGCTTTGATGTGAATAGGCATTCAGCCTTTACAAATGTGATATTTGGGCTTTTTTTATTGCCATATATAATGATTGCATTTCATACCCACATCATACATTACTATACTGACATAGCACCTCTTTCAATCTTTTACAAATACTGTCTGAACTAGGAAAGCTTGTTAACAGAATAAACCTAAAGGCAATACTTCTGAGCCACCGAACCGCTATATTCTGTTTGGAGGTGTGATGCTATAGAGAGGTTATAATAAATGTGCTGTCCAATCTGATAGTCGGATCCCCAGAGCAGAAAAGAAGTTTTAAATGTTGGAAGTCTTTTCAAGGTGATTAAAGTCCTACAGATAGTCCTCGAGGGTGCTGTTCCTTACAGAATTTCTTCCTCTGACAATCACATTTTGGCTGGGTTAAGGCAAAATACAGGCACATGATGTGGCTGCCTGCAAAACAAACCTAATATGTCCCACTGCCTCAAACTCTGGCGGCATTTATGGCACTTTTAGTTTAATTCACAGTCTTAGTTGTCCAGATTGATCATAACACTCTTTTAAATATTTTGTGTCTGTGCAAACATCATGTAACTCAAAGTGGCTGAGTTAGAGCTACCAGTGCAAAAAGAAGGAAAAGCAGAGAGACTTTCAGTAGAGGGCACCAAAGCACCAGTAATAAGACAGTTTTCCATCTTCCTGGGACTGCAATATTTGCAACTGCAAATACATCCACTTGTGTACTGTGAGAACTAGCATCAGTCTGATCCAAGGAGAAGAAAATACAATCATGTATACTTTCTTGCCCTCTTTATACAATCCAAGGGAATGTTTCCAGGAAGCAGTTTATGTGGATGCTTCTTTAAACTTCTAATTTGATGATTTGCCTTTGTTACTTTGACCTAGAACAGAAGAACAGAAGTCATAAGTACTTGTAAATCAAATAGGAACCCCCATCATGCCAAGTCTTTCGCATAAGGATAAGTGTATGTTGGCCACTTATCTTTTTCAAGTACTCTGACAAGATGCTCAATGTAAAGAGTTTTATTTTTTATAGTTCAGGATCAAATTAGAAACCAGTAAAAAATTACTATATGAACTACAACAATTAGTTTGATTTTAATGGAGCATCCTGTCTTAAAAAGCATGCTCTGATAGTGATCACTCTCTGACTATTTGGGTGAAGAGTTTTAAAGCAGTCACAGCAAAGAAATTCAAACTTGATGGATTCAGCTTCACTGCTCTGCACCTCATTTGTGGTCATGTATCAACTCTATACTGCTATGCCACAACTGATATATATGCAGGTAAAATTTTAAAGCAGAATCTTGTTAAAGTGAATCTGCATTTTGACCAGCTTCACTTTACATGATAGACTTTAAACATAATATAGTAACCTCTCCCTGTCTCTCCAACCATTTGCCAGGCTAAAGTGCTGTCATTTGCTGGGGAGGTTTATATAACGTTGTTTTTTGTAATTGCTTAGCAAGTTGCAAATACTTTACAGTAGATAAAGTAAATGAAGGAAAATACAAAAAGAAAATTTTGTAAAAGTAAGTCTATCCAGCATATTGAAACTGTTACTTTACCCAGTAAAGGCAACATACAGGGTACAGTTATATACTCAAGTAAAAACCAAGATTTTTTTGCTTTAAAATGCCATTAGAAAAATAGTTCCAGTTGATGGGCCACTAGTTGGAACTTTGTGTATATGCAAGTGTAACGTTTCATACACTGGTCCGATGATTGTCCTGTCATGGACCACTGTGCTTTGCTATAGAGGAAAACCTCTGTTTATATCCAGATTGGCTTATACTTGAGTATTTATGGGGAATTTTAACTGTACAACGAGCAGATATAAAAGATACATATAAAGGCAGTATCCAATTATTAAATCAATAAATATTATTTTTTTTTTCACTTTCAAGATTGAGCTAGTGATCTAGAGAGACACTCAAATTAGGTAAGTACAAGGAAGTAGCTGGTCTGGTGAGCTGTATGCAAATGAGCCTAAAGGAGGTCTCATAAGTCTCCTGATAATTCCTGATTGTCCAGTCAACATACTAGGTCGGAAATATTGCCCCAATGTATACCTTCTACTGTCTAAACCTGTAACCAGTGGTGTAGGTACCAGGCCGTGTTGTCTGGCAGGGCTGTGAAATATCACAGCAAAATAAATACGGATACTTTGGTGGTAAAACAGCTTTCCTATATGAACTTCATTATTGAATGTAGACTTGAAGGTTCAGCATAAATATGCTTTTAACACATCCTCGCCCAAATACTTAATCATCAGTATCAATATGTAGTTGAACATTGATGAGTCCTGACCCAGTGATCTGATGGTAATGCTAGATTCATCAGACAACAAGTAACTTTAAAAGTCAGCAATAGCAGACTATGTGTTCCACATTAAATGACAAGCTTCACTTTTTAAACAAGCAATGTTTCACTTTTGTAGAACTTTTATTTTAAACCAGACCAGGACCTGATGCAAGTTGGTTCAAAAGTGTGCATGTTTACTGGACTAATACTAGAGAAACACAAAAAAATGCCATATAAACTTAATCAAAGACTTGTGTGCTATAGCATATAAACAAGAAGAAATGTAAATTGTTATTTCAAGTTTAGGTTATATGGGAAACTTTAATGAAATGTGCAAATGGAAAAACAAATGTCCTTGTTCTTGGTACCTTTTCAGTATGTACATTATTTATAACTCGGTAATGAGCATGACTATATCAAGAGATTCACCAATTCATCACTTTGTGATTCTCCTGAATATTTGCATGCAGAGTTGTCTGATCTGCAGAAAATCAACAATTTCAGATGCAATGGTTTTCAAGCTGATTGGTTCATCACTATACAAGAATATTTATTATTGGCATCAGAAAATACATAGTTATAACTGGACACAGCTTATTATAATGTAGCTTCTGCTGCAAGACAATTATGAGAAAAAATACATCAACATTTTCCTAGCACAATACCAGCCTTTCAGCTGTAGAATATTTATCCATAAAACTACAATTGTATATTAACCCATTTGTAAACCTGTAAATGTGTTACCAAAATTGCCTTTTTCCCTTGTTCAGAAGAAAGAAACTCTGAAAATGTCACCAACTTATTAGTTTATATGTAAGCATAATAAGGTATGTCACATAGAGGGTCTAATGATAAAGTAGTTATTCCGACAATCACTGAAACATTTCCTGGTAGAAAATATTCCAGGTCAATTTATTTCAATAGCAGTAATTGATTTTCCAGGGAATGTTTCAGTGAATGTCGAACTTGAAGATTTATAAATAGACAAAATGTTGGACACAGTAACGTGATTTGTATTCTTTAAAACAATGTTATAAGTCCAGTGTGTGTCTTATATTGTTACTAGTTTCACTTTTACCTTCTTCGGTGATATTTTATCTTCAGAAGAAGAAGGCTCCTAAAGATACTGTTGTGATGTGGTTTAAGTAGCTGAGATGGTGGAATTGTATAAGCCTATAGGTAGAATTGACATGGGTGATATCCTATTTAGGTGCCTGTATTCCTACCCGCATAAGGTAGCCCAATTTACCTTAAATGACAAAGCTTCTTCAACTACATATTTTTTCATAAATCCAGCAAATATTCCTTTCAAACCAAGTGTTTTACTGATGCAAAGCATCATAATAATTTACTCTAATGGAACATGGTAAGCATATATGGGTATTCTACCTGTTATAACCCAAGTGCCTACTGCCCATGTGCAGGTGTCCAGAAGCAGTTTCATGCAAAGATGCTTGATTTTTGGCAAGCACTTGCGTATGCCTGTAAAGGGAATAGCAAGTGCCTGTGCAAGCATTTATATGTATTTGTGTGCATTTTATGTTTTCTTTATGCATAGTTAAAACAGCACATTTCCCCTAATAATGAAACAAGGCTCTTTAATAGGCTTGGGACCTTCCTGGATGAGAAATGGGGGGAATGCGTCTGCCCCCTGTCAAATCCATTAAAGGTCCTCTGGAATCTGGCTTGTCAAAAAAGGAAGGGGCAAAAAGCATGTAACCCCCTTCCCTTGTGACAAAAATCACACAAGACAAGGGTCATCATCAAGGTTGCTTTTTTGCTCGATTGGCT
>NC_092861.1:85406282-85447583 GCF_032062135.1 Pyxicephalus adspersus | reverse complement strand
TTATGAAGAATGTTCCTGGTTTCTTAGGGTAGTAATTAGTTAGTATCTCCTGATATCTGTATCAGCAAACCTCTAGTTGGTGCAAACTTCATGAAAAAGTGAAATTGTTACCAGAAGTAAACACGATGGGTATTTTTTATTTTAGTCTTGCATTAAATTGAACCTGAACTTAAAAAGTGAAGATTTACAATCTTATATACATCCTCATAAGCCTATGACATAGGTCATAAGCCTATGATATAGGTCTGCTTTGTGAGATTGAACGCAAAATGAGATAAGATTATAAGCAATATAAGATTATAAGAAGATAAGCAAGTTCTTAAAACTCGATCTCGCGGTGAACTCGGCTGTTCTCGCTTACAGAAATTGTAAGTGAGAATGGCTGGTGTAAATTCGCCAAACGAAATAGAATTTTAAATAAAAAAATTTTATTTTTAAAAACCAAAACAAATCAGCTCAATGTGCGATCCCCGGCACTAGAGGTTAAATGGGGACAAGTCTCCCGATTCAAAACTTCTAGTGCTCTCTGATTGGATGAGGAATGGAAAATCCTGATGATGCCCAAGTGTCATCAGGATTTTCCTTTCCTCAGCCAATCAGAGAGCACTAGAGATTTTGAATGGGGAGACTTGTCCCCATTTAACCTCTAGTGCTCAGGGATCACAGTGCATTTCCAGGGCTGCATTCATTCATGCAGCCCTGGAAATCCACTGTGATCCCCGGGCACTAGAGGTATATAGAGCCCGGGGTTCGCACACAGGATTCCCAGGGATGTATGAACGAATGCAGCCCTGGAAATCCACTGCGATGCCCGGGCACTAGAGGTTAAGTACCTTTAGTGCCCAGGGATGGCACCCAGGAGGAGTGTACTGATTTCCTGGAACTTCCGATGGGTTTGCGAAATCGGAAATTTTGTGGACCCATCGGAAGTTTAAGGAAATTGTATCCCTACCAAAGACCTCTAGAAACCAATTTTATGTCAATGTCCCATCAATTCTTTTACTAGAAATGAAGCAGGAGGTAGGTCACTTTTTAAATAAAAGGGGATAGCTGAGCTTTAGTTGAACAGTTGTACAGCTGCACACATATGGGAAGTCACTTAAATATAAAATGTTAAAAACACAAAAAATATAAAAAGGTTCCAGGGCTGCATTCATTCATGCAGCCCTGGAAATCCACTGTGATCCCTGGGCACTAGAGGTATATAGAGCCCGGGGTTCGCACACAGGATTCCCAGGGATGTATGAACGAATGCAGCCCTGGAAATCCACTGCGATGCCTGGGCACTAGAGGTTAATTACCTTTAGTGCCCAGGGATGGCACCCAGGAGGAGTGTACTGATTTCCTGGAACTTCCGATGGGTTTGCGAAGTCGGAAATTTTGTGGACCCATCGGAAGTTTAAGGAAATTTTATCCCTACCAAAGACCCCTAGAAACCAATTTTATGTCAGTGTCCCATCAATTCTTTTACTAGAAATGAAGCAGGAGGTAGGTCACTTTTTAAATAAAAGGAGATAGCTGAGCTTTAGTTGAACAGTTGTACAGCTGCACACATATGGGAAGTCACTTAAATATAAAATGTTAAAAACACAAAAAATATAAAAAGGTTCCTTCTAAAATAAAAAAAAAAATGCAATTTACATTACTCACCTAATAATCTACTCCTCTATCAGCTCAAAAATATAGAGGGGTCCTGAATACAAGATACACATAAGGAAATTAATAATTCAATACTGTTTGAACATAAACAGTGCAAATATAAGTAATGCAAATAAAAACTTCCCTATGGGGGTCTAGAATTAAATGTTTTCATCAGTTTTCATCTTTTTAAGAGTCAACCAAATGTTACCCAGCTGCACAATATTCACACGAGATTCGATTGGAAATTTGTATCAATCAAAATTGTTTATTTGAATACATTGTGAAGTTTGGGTGAAGTTGGGTCTTGCATCCATTCCATTTTCTAGCTTTTTCTCTACTGCAAATAAAGTTGTAAGCAAGCTGGGTGGTAATTTGGGAAGTTTAAAACGATCACTAATATGTAGGAAACTACAATCTCTAGTCTGAAAACACTTCTTGTTGCAGTTACTCTTAAAGCCCTGCAACAGATAACATACAGTGGTTCAAATCCTCCAAGCTAAACTCTGCTATACTTTTAAGTAACTGCTGACATCACCTGGACAGCTATACCAGTGATGGTGTCGTGTCTCAGGCCTCATTCTGTGTTTTTTCAGCTTCTGCAGTATCATCACAGGAAGGCTGTACATACCCCAAAAAACATATGCAAAGTAAAAGGAGCCACAATGATGTGAAAAAAATGATGCCTTGAGTCGGCCTCTAAAGTAGAACTAAAAGCAAAACAAAATATACAAATTTGAGGCAGTCTGTTAATGGCATATGAAACATCTGCATTTGATTTTCTGAATCCCCCCATATCATAGTTTTATTACCTGATGATCCTGCCCGCAGATCCGCTATTTTTCCACTTCCTTTAACAGGCCAAGCTGTCCAGCAAAAGTGACAGTTAGATGGGTTGGGACACACCATTTCACACTGACAGGGTTGCTTACAATGGTCAGCTTTTATTCATGTGTTTTTAAACAGTTTTTGTAAAAGAAAAAAACTGTTGCTGTGTCTGCTTAAAATGTTCGAGCTAGAGGTAGGTCCCTGCCCTAAAAACTAAATCAAAACCCCAAAACAAAAATGAAAAATGTAATATATTGTAGCCTACCAGTCCTTAGATGTTGGTATCTGTACAGGTAGTCCCTGGGTTAAAGACATCCGATATATGGACGACTCCTAGATACGAATGGGGCTTTCCTGCTGGCTATGTGAAAAACAGAGGCTTGGGGGGGGGGGGCTTTGGAGGTTTCCATGACTTGCAGAAGAAATATTTTGCAAAACACAGCTGAGGTTGTGGGTGATCTTAGTTGGGTGAGCTATTTCAGCAGCCCCTTGTAACTATTTAATGACCAAGACAATCTCCGCAATTGTTTCTTTTTGCATATTAAAGCACAGCTTGCTCCAGAAGTTAATGAATGTCTAGGCTACATAAAGATTTTTTTTTTTTTGCTTTGTGATTGTTTTGTGAGGATTTCATACAGTAACATGTGTAGAACATTTTCAGCAAGTGTAGAACATTTTCAGCAAGTACAGAAAATACCTGTCGATCTTACCAGAAATGCAATGTGCTTGTCATTTTATGTGACACAATGTCCCTTATCTGCATTGTGAAGACTACTGAACCTATTAATTCATGTAATGGAAAAAATCAAAAGATGACCATGGCTGCCCCATAGATAAAGTGGAGAGAGATGCAGAGATGTGTGGTTGTCAATGTAAACATTAGCTGGGAGCACATTGGGCGGTGTTAGTCCACTCAAATTTCTTCATACATTTGTAGAACCATGAATGGATGAAGTTGGAGTTGAACCCATGATGGGAACAGACTTGAACCCGATCCCTAGAAGTGTGCATGGTATTCCAAAACTTACCCAGTAAAATAAGAGAACAGAATGTCAGACAAAGGAAAACAAAAGCAGCCAACACATCTAAGGACTGGTAAGGCGCAATATAGAATTCATTCTTGCATTTAATTAATATCATACAAATCCAAAATCTAATGCCAACCTGTCCACAGGGTGACAAATAGAAATGCTTGGTTTTAAACAATTTGAACAATTTTTCTTGAACTGGACAAGATATCCGAGTCAGAAGGCTGAGTCACAATTCATATATTTTTTTTAAAGGTTTAAATTTCCCAGATTTGGCTCAACTTCTGTCCATATTTAGCAGCAATTCTGCAGGGGGATATGCTGAGGGCAGCTGTCCTTGGCTGTCCTACTGCATGATTGGCAGGATAAATGCAACCAATAATGATGTGAGTCCCATCATAATTGTTTACATTTACTTATCCAAACACACAAGAGGGTAGCTGAGGACAGCTGTCCTTGGCTAACCCCTTGGTAGATTGCTGCTCTAAAATGACAGAAGCCAGGCTGGGTTCTGCATGATGACAACAGTCATCATTCATTTACAGCTGCATTCTATACCTGCCAATGACCAGTATAGTAATACCAGACCAGAACTTGGAATGGTAAAATACCATGTTCTGATCTGAGCTCAGGAAAGTAGAAATCTGGGTTGGAAATGGAATTGGATTTCTCCAAATACCTCTAGTGACAACAGTGTTATGTGATCTCACTGCAAAATGAACAGCATTTTCTTGTTACAGGAAGTGGAAAACAATGGATCGACTGTCAGGATTAAAAGTATAAAACTATGTTATGGTGGGACTAATATTTCCCATAATTTCACTTTAACCCCTTTCTGATGTTAAGGAATGAAGACACCAATCATGATTCAAACATCATGTGGCATTAAGCAGTTGTAACAAAAAAAATTAAAAAAAAAAATTTCAGATAAGTACCCAAGTGAACATAGATTGTGCAACTATTACAGGGATTCACAGAACATTTAAAGGATGTTTGTGCAGATCCAGAGTTGCCTTGGCAAAGTCATTGACATAAACACAGTGATATGTGTTTATTGAGCAGGGACCCAACAATTAACTGGGGCCTCATTAGATGGTTCATTGGGCATAAGGGGGAAAGGGGGTGAGGGGGAGCAGGAATTAAATAATAATGTTCTGTTTAATACATTGCGCTCGTTCATGCATGTGCATGACAATTCTCATTCTCTAAGACAGGAGCAAATAATCAGCAGATTAGTTCTTGTACACAGTTCAGCTGCTAATTAAATAGCACACCTGGAAGAGGTTCAGCTCACCCAGCAAGAAGCTCCCCTTCCATCCATGCATATTGCATATTATATGTTATGATCTATTTATGTGGGGAATGGTCTTGGTTTTACTCTTAATGGATCTATCTTTGTGATTCAGTGTTGGTTTGGCCTGGGTGCAAAAGATATTCCTGCAAATGGTTATATACTGTAGATGTGATAATTTTTTTTTTTTCTGGTAACAGCCTGTTGACTTTTTTTAAAGTACTAAAAGCTTTTGTATGACAGTCTGAACAATTACCAAATCAACCTATTATGTGATACACACGGCCGTTCCTAGACACTGCAGCTCACATTGGAATGGTTTCAGTAACAAAGGCAGCGGGTGTCAGTCCAGAAAGCAATAGAAAGCAAGACTAGGTGCAGCCAGGTGCTAAGTGCCATGCTTGTGAATCAGCACTGACAATGCTAATACAATGCCTCCAATGCATTCAGAAGCAGTGTAGTGTCATTGCTACACCATCACAGGAAGGTGCACTTTACTGGCAGGATCAACAAGCATTTGTGAGACTTTCCATGGGGGGCTAAAGGAAACTGTAGGTGCAGAGGCTCTTAAAACTACTGTTGTAGCACATTATGTTTTAATAGGAGGCTATGGTTCTACTTTACTCTTTGATTACTGTATTGTTGGCCTCCAAATTTTTTTCTATGGTAAGGTGACTATCCACAAAGGAGTTATAATACCTTATTAATCAGCATCTGCATGCACATTTTGTTAAAAGTGTTTTGTTTGGGTGGATAAAAATCAATATTTGTACTACCCAGTTGGAATTTACCCAGGACTAGTTTCTTTCTCCATGCCTACATTTGACACCACTGGTGGCCTAAAGTCTAGCACTAGTGCTGCCATGTGCAACAAAGAGGTGTAAATTATATGCTCCTTTCACCTAATGGGAATTTCTCTTCCTTGCAATAAATACAGGAACATATATACCTAGTGTAATTTTAATCAGTTTTTAAATGCATATTTTTTAATCTTTCATGTTTTTTAGTTTTAGGTGTATTTCACGATAGCTAAAATTAAAATGCAAGTATTGTTTTTTAATTCTCCCAAAATGATTTTCACGGTGCTAGAACACCAAGACAACAAATGTTCCAAGCTGAATTTAGTTAGTGTTGCTTTTTATAAGCACATCAAATCTGTGTATGATATAAGGAGGATAGTTTTGTATTACCACAATAAAACCATTGTAGCGTACTTGTACAGGCAGGTATTGGATATGTGAACCTACTCAACAGCAGAACTATTTGAATTGGCCCCTGTATGTTCCCCTGGGATGAGCACCATTCAGTAACAAGGAGCATTTGTAAGTGTGCCTAACCAAGCTTTATTAGGTGCTTGTCAAGTAAGTTACCAACTAAATTCAAAAAGTTCAAATCCAGTAGACTGTCATGGATAAAACTGCATTAGATGTGCAGAGTTAATGAAACGATCTGCTGTCAATTTTTACCAAAACCCACACACAATCAAAAAGGGGTCAGGGTCAAGCTTTACGTTAGCATTGTCCTACTTTTAAAAAAAAAAAGGAAAAATGTATAGAACAACCTATGGTCTTGTAGTAAATCTATCTAATCATCTGTCCCATTGATTCTGTTTTACATTGCTATTTGTGCAAAAACTTTATTAAATGCTTCCCAACTGTTTCCTGATTAATAAGCAAAAATGAAAACTTTTTTGGTGCCTTTCTATTTGAATCAATAACAATAGCATCCTTTTCTCATACATTAATCACAGTCAGATATGATATTTGAATGTTGCTGTTAAAGAGAAAATTAATTTAACGATGTCGGATGTTTTGATTAACAGATTTAGGACAAAAGCCATTAGAGGATGTGGAAAGAGTCCATTTTAAGCAGACAGCATTTCCAAAAATCATTACAATGTGTAGTGAGGAGAGTAATATCTGGATTAATATTGGATGGTATAGCCTCGGGTCAGAACAGAGGGAGATGTGAACGTGTTTAATTTGTATTTTTTTATCCTTTTGCAGAAGTAGGCATTTAATAACTGTCTCTCACAGCATGCATGAAAATGATATACTTACATATACATGGGCTGCAGCTGTAAGTGAGATGTCTTCTGAGGACCTTGGTAGCCATAGGAGTCAAAGCCACCTATGAAATCAACTGCAAGAAAAGCAAAAAGCTCCATTATCACCGTGACCTCAGGCAAAGTTCTGCAATCAATCAGACATAAACTTCCACTCTTATTTGACAGGCTGCTAATAATCACGAAGAGTAACTAATTACCTAAATGTATCAAAATGATTCATGCTGCAAAATGACAGGGGATTCTAAAGAGGGAAAATTTAAAAGAAGGATGATTCATTATTAGAGCTTCTTTGTAGATTAGGTTATCTTTGCCATCCATTCATATTATATATTGGGATCCTGATATGAATTTAACATAAAAAAAACAAATTGATCGATGATAGTGTAATACAGAAGACAGCGTAATGATCGTGTAATACAGAAGACATGAGTCTATCACAAATACACAGAGAACATAGTAGGCACATGCGGTTTATGAACTGAATTGCCTTATTTGAACTTATAGTGACCCTTGCTTTTCTTTTAGCCAGCCTATTTATTATTATTTGTGAATAGAGGCTGTTAAAAGCTTTTGTGGCTTTCTAGATGCTTCCTGCTATCCAGGTTCTCTAGAAATCCCTAGATAGCAGCTGTTAAAACTGTGTAATAATCTACTTCAGTTTCAGATGTCTGATGCCCATGGGCTTTAACGGATAATATGGCACCATCCTTCATTTCCTGATTGGGTGAAATTGTTTTGGGGATTACAAGAGAACTGTGAAATGAGTGGGAGGAAAAGGGATGTGGCCAAAAATGTTTACAACACCTTCTATGCAAAGATAAGAGATAGAAGAATTGGAAGGGTCATGTTGAAGATGAATTCTACAAACTAAAGCTATACCAATTTTATTTTTGAACTATGATACTCAATGTCCTTCAATCTAGCACAGCACTTATGTCCCTTAACACCATTGGATTATGTTTATTAGTGATTATAAAAAAAACAATTATGGCATACTAGGTAAAGTCAAGAACAAAATAAGACCAAAGTTAAACAACAACTAAATAGCTTGCAGATGTTAAATTTCTAGTGATTATCATTTTATTAGTGATTAGTACAGTGGAAATGGCCATCATAGTGGTAACGTATTTTATCTGTCATAGTGCCTGCACCTATAACCAAGAACAGACCTGCAGGATGACATTAAATTGGGCTGTGCTAAACAATGTTTCCAGGTCTGTACTTCTAAGTGGAAGAAACATTTGCTAGCTTTTATGTAGACCTTTCGCTGGGAGATTATGTAAGCGGTCATTTTTGACATGGTCCTAAAATATACAGCTTGCCTGGCTGGTGTTCTGATCCTCAGCTTTTATTACCTTTGAATCAGTGATCCAGAATGAGTATACAGTTTAGATGTTAAACTAATTGCAGTTATCGGCATGTTTGTTTTATGTGTATAACTGATACCACTGACACAAAAGATCAACTCTACATCCAGCAGTAATTAGCAACAATTAGCATTCTTACAATGAGTTCAGCAATGGCAGCTTCCATCATCTTTCAGTGGTGACCTTCTTTTTAGAGACTGAACCTACACACCTTATTAAGGATTATCCCATCAAAATTAGGTAAATGTTTGTAAAAATCACTCATTAAAGATTCAGAAGACAAAGGTTCTTATACATTAAAGAATGTTCTTAGTCATTAAAGAATCCATTCATACTCATGAAGCTATCAATAACTATACACAGACATCCACTTTGACAGAACTTGAGATACTAAGAACAGCTTCAAAGGAAAATTGTCAGATCCTTGGGGCCTTTTCTTAGCTGAGCCTCCTAATTAGCACAGCAGCTGTCATTATCTGATGTGGAGTAGTGCTAATTCCAGGGCAGGAACATCCCTGTGTGCAAAGTTACACATGTGCATCAGACCCCCGAACTCTTCCAGGAGTCAGGCAATTTGCACAATTCACAAAGCCTATTTATCTCTATTTTGGACATAAAGCCAGATGAAATAAAATCAATGTAAAAGTCAAAAAGTCAATCCTATGCCAGTAGCAGTGATAAGAGATTCTGCTTAAATTTGGTTTCTTTTATACTTTCTATTACTTTCTATCTTTGTCACCCATATAAAAAGGAAATGACTGAATTCAGTAAATTGCAGGATGCAGGATGTTTTTTTTTTTGCAGTGGATCAACTTGCTCTAACAGATGTGGTGTAAAGGGAACAATTCTACTAAATCCTATACTTAGACCCTGTATAATGTGCTCTTTGAAAGTGGTGATAGAGCAAGGAGAGGTCAGAGCCATTGCTAAGTTTTTTTTTATTGCCAATTATGCCGCTTTTGGGGTGTTTTCTCCACTGTTTCCTGGTATTATAGAAAGTGATGGAAAAAAACATTCCAGTAGAGACATAGACAAGAACATGTTTTTAATAAAAAAAATAATGGAATAAAACCAATGACAGTGTTTTCACCATTATCCATGTCTTTTGGTCCTGGTGATGCCTATATCCCCATTTCTTGTATGGGTGTCACAGAAACAAAAGATGATGGAAAATCTATCCAAAGGGGCCAAGGACAGAAAGTTTACCTTCTTAATCTATACAAAGCTTAGAAATTGGCTAGAGATAGGTTTTTTGTTTAAAAAAATGCAGAATGTGAAACAGTTATGTAATCTCTGCCTGAGGTTGTACAAATATATTACTTTGCTATAGTTTCAATTTTAGGTAGTTCCTAAGTTCCCAAGCAGAATTTTAAATAAAAATATATGAACAGGTAGGCCTTTTATTGCTAAAGAGTTATATACTGTGTCTCCTCTTTATTAAAAGATATTTACCTTTCTGTTCACACACGCAGCTCAGCATAGATTGTCACTGTCTGATGGGATGATTAAACACACGCATCTTCAATCTGGTACATTCAAGATGCTGAAGATACCAAAACCAGAAAACTGGGCAAATATGAATATATATTATATGAATATATATATATATATATATATATATATATATATCAATTACAGAATAGTATGATATTGTGCAATGTCTACTTTTTTTGAATAAGCCTTGAAATGTACCCATGTAGAGTATATGACAGATTTCTATTCTCTGTTATATATAGGACCCATAGTAATACAAAAAAAGTTGTAGACTGCTCCCTGACCAGCACAGTCTGGCTGGGATTTCTTTGTTGTTTTCATTGTTTGTTCATTTTGAAGCTTCTGTTAGTTTCCTTTTGTGGGGTACAGAACCATTTGCATGTATTTTCAGCAGGGATATACTTGATGACCTATAATATCTATGTGCTTTAAAACAAAAGCAAATTATGAAATTATGTTCTGTTGGTACTATTGTACTTTATTGTGATCTTGATTTGTTTTAGATGCATAGTTTATTAATATTTATGTATATAACATATCAACCAATGAGTTTGTCTTTTGATAATGAGACTAGAATGTAAATTGGAACATAATAAATATGGATTTTATTGCATTTGAATAAACAGCGGTCTTATTATTGAAATCTGTTTTGTTTAATGCTAAAAACTTACAAAGTCCTAAAAAAGAGAAGCGTTTGATTCTGAACTAAATTCATTGGCGTTTGCACTAATGATTTGTTTGAAATAGTTATATTGTTTTGTTCCATTTTTTCACGCTTTGAATATTCCCACTTATTACTCTTGTAGTAATAGATTCCAAGCGTACAGATACAGAATGGGCACATAGGGCCCAATTTATTAAAGTTTTCCACGGCAGGAGAAGATGGACTATTACTGGAGAACCTGGGTGATCCAGGAAACTTGGAATCTAGTCCTGGGCTGAAAACATTTGCCTATTACAAGACACTAGTTTCGGGTTTCCTTTGTTACCCAGACTTCCAAGATAGTTTATCTCCTCCAGTCTTGGATAGCTTTAATAGTTCAGGTCTGTTTCAGTCTTCTTACCCCATCCTTGGTATGAATTATATGGCTATGATGTCTGATAATGTTAATGTGATACTGCTCAAATAAAAAAAAAAAAAATTAGAGAATATTTTTCCCATAAGCCTAGGCAATTATTATTATTATTACTATGTTTTTGTATTCAAGCATCATGTGGCTTTTTATACTGCAGTCTCAGGTGGCCTGATCTTCCATTGCATAGTTTAATGCTATAAGCACTTCAAAACTATCACAATAAATCAAATAGTGTATAACAGCAAATTGGTATTTTCAGGAACCGGAACAAAAATTACCATTTTTCTATTCTTTTATATTGAGACAGAAAAAGAACCCTTTTTCAGTATGTGAAAAACTGATCCATATAATGTGCAGATTTCTTCCTAGAAAAGTCCAGAGCGGCGTTTCTGCTAAGCTCTCTGCTAATGATAGTTAAGTGTTAGATTGTTGTAAGAAGACTTTAAGTGCTATCTATTTTGTATGCTTAATGATGACCAATAGTACTGTATGGCAAAAACATTTTTATATTATTTTAATGATAGAAACTTCAGACTTTTTTTTACAATAAATTAAAGAGAGTCCATTAAATGATAGAGGAAAAAAAGAATTCCATCAATAATATATATACTGTTTTTTTTTCATATTAAACCCCATCTAAAACAATATGAGTAGTGAAACATTACAATCGTTTGGAACTAAATACAGATTGCAGAGAATTCTGCATTGTAATTTATGCTTCTATTACTGAATGTCCAACTGGCTTTTTTCTGCCTCCACTAGCTTACTTTTTTATACTTAGAGCCCTACAAGTGCTAATTATTTTTATTAAATGCTGAGCTTCATAGGGGGGATGTATGTATATCTCCAAGTACTGTATTTTCATCATGCCTTTCACCAGCCTTGGGGCTTTCTTCTTCACCAGATTTCTCCCCAGTAGTCTTATAAAATTATACTTATTATACTACTATTCTAGTATGTCTGTAAATCAAAGCTGGATAGTCAGTGAAAAAATGATTTTAAAACCCCATTTTTTTTAGTCTATTGCAAATCCTGTAAATTTATTATTGTCATCAAATTGCTAATGTGGTTAGGGGAACCCTGGGCTGCTGGAACAAAATGAACTCCCACATGCATGCATTCTTGGGAGTTACATTCTCCTGGCCCGGGCAATTAGGATGGCTAAAGATCTGAAAGCAGGAAACAAAGCAAAATAACCTGCAATTTCAGGTCTGTTGGATTCACGCATAAAAACATTAAAACCCAATGGCAGATCTTGAAAACGGTCAGCGTGGGACCTATGCTTTGCAGACACAGCTCTCTGAAAATTCCTTGGAATGCATGCACAATATTTATATATATGTATCATTCACATTATGTGAACTGTATGAAGCCTAAGCATGGAAACGAAGTTATCACAAAGGCTTTACTTAACTAATAAAGGGTATAATTTAAACTCCAAAAAATTCTGAGTATAGTATTCAGATTGGTCAGATTGTTATGAAAAAATATTATCATTGTGTAACTAAATGTTGTTTGTATGATCTGTATTTGTATATGTAAATATGGGCAGATATTTGCTGATTTCATATTGCGGATCTGCTTCTTGCTTACTAGTTCTGTTACAGTGGTGATACTTAAGTGCCCTTTTCACATTGCAAGTCTATGAGCTGACTAGTTCATATCTCTATATTTATCTATATACTAGCCGATTACCCGGCGTTGCATTGCTGAGCAATACATACACACATACATACATAGATGCAAAGATACCTCTGACATATACCACAGTGCTGTACAAAGATCAGCGGTGCACCAACATGAGTCTCAGTCATATGTCTAGCAAGTTTGGTTGAAATGTCTCTAGTCGTTTCCTAGTGAAGACATAAACACATACATACATCCAAATATAGCTCTGACATATAGCACAGCACTGTACAAAGATGTCTGGTGCACTCACATGAGTCTCAGTCATATGTATAGCAGTTTGGTGATGCGTTTCCCAGTGATGGTGGAACATAGCAAGTTTGGTTGAAATGTCTCCATGCGTTTCATCCAAATATAGCTCTGACATATAGCACAGCGCTGTACAAAGATGACTGGGGCACTCACATGAGTCTCAGTCATACATACATACATACATACTTACATCCAATTTTATAATTATAGATATAAAATTAGATGTATGTGTGTATGTTCCACCATCACTTGAAAACGTATCACTCGAGATATTTCAACCAAACTTGGCATACATATGACTGAGATTCATGTGAGTGCACCAGTCATCCTTGTACAGCCTGTGCTATATGTCAGAGCTATATTTGGATGTATGTATACATGTGTATATGTCATCACTAGGAAACGCATGGAGACATTTCAACCAAACTTGCTAAGTTCCACCATCACTCGGAATCGCATCGAGACATTAAAACCATAATTGCTAAACATATGACTCAGACACATGTGAGTGCACCGCTGATCTTTGTACAGTGCTGTGGTATATGTCAGAGGTATATTTGCATGTTTGTATGGATGTATTGCTCAGTGACAGTGTACTTTTTTTTGGACTCTTTTACAAATTTACGTCCTGTAATAATATCTTTGAAAAAATGTAAGGCAATTGGCTGAATGCAATCAAAGATAAAAAAATAAAACAACATGGTAGACAAGAAAATCACTATAGCTTTATTTGATTTCTTTTCCTGTATATTATAGGATTGCAATACATAAAAACCCAGGCAACGTTATTTATCAACCAGTTATAAATATATACAAAGATATTAACCAGATAAAAAAAAATTATTATTTTGTTATAAATATGGCAGGGCAGGCATGTTAATATGTGAAAGTCAAATGTAAATTGTCACAGATCACCACAGGACCAGGGGATCTGTGCCCTCTTCTGTGCCACCCACTTTGCACTCCTCTGCAGCAAGCCCCAGCTCTGCTCTGGAATTCTATCCACTTTTTGAACTGAAACATATGACTCTCTGAAAGCTGCCCCTTTACCCTAGAGGACTAAAACACCACCCGAGCTGCTCCAGCACTCCCTCTGGAGGTGGGTTTTGTTATATGCTGGCCACATGATCTCCATTTGCCACATAACCTTCCCTTTATAAAGAAGTGACTGGTAACAGGATGTTGTATCCAGGCTCTGTTTTCAGGTTCCAGTCTGCATCTCCTGATATTGACACCCTAGTATACTGACCCTGGCCTGACTCCCCTGGATCTGACTAATCTTGATTCCCACCTGCCCTGACCTTGGCGTCTTTGACTGTGATCATGGGTTTTGCTCTTGTAGTACACATTAATCCTCTCCGGTCGGGAGTTAAAAGCCCCTGCCTGAAAAGGGGCTGTACACTGGGCTCCACTTCCTAAAGTCCAACATCCTTTTGTAGGTGTGCTGATGAAGCCTGAGGCTGGTGTCCCGTATCTGTCTAGCAGGCTGGTCACACGGAGGGTCCACTACCTCACCTGTGACACAAATAGGCCTAACGTGTGCTTAAAACTCAAAATAGTATACAATAGAAAAGGGTTACAGAGAGGAAGCAGGAACAATCTATGTCCAGCTATTACTGTTATGAAATTAAACATTCATACATTGAAGAGAATGCAGATGCGTATTGGCCAGTAAGGCTGTCATTCATAGCAATGGAGCATTAGAAATGTGTTGTAATTGGGAAAAACAGCAATTTGAGAATTTACCTGAAATTGTCATAACAGAAATAATACCAGAAAATACACTGGACCGGATTTATTAAAGCTCTTCAAGACTAGAGAGGATACACTTTCATCAGTGAAACTAGGTAATCCAGCAAACTTTGAAATAATTTCTTAAAAGTAATTTGTTATTTGTTAGCAAATGTTTTCAATCCTGGACCAGATCCATTCCAGGTTTGCTGGATCTCCCAGATTCACTAATGAAAGTGTATGCTCTCCAGCCTTGGAGAACTTTAATAAATTAGGCCATACCATATTTCAGAAATATTCAATACGACATTCTGTTTATTTCCAAATCATGTTCATTTTTTTACTTCATTTAACTACTACTATATTTATTATAACAGTGTTTTTTGCTAATTTTTTTAGCTCTATTTAACATTCAGATAATATTACTTCTCTGCAACAATCTATATTGCTTCAGCTTTAGAAAAAACTGAATCAGAAGGAATCATTTAATCCTAGGTAGCTCTCCTACCAGGACTGTTATTATTATATGCTTAAATTGACATCTATCTGCTTGTAACATAAAATTACCTGCTGTGGGATTACAGTAAGTAACAGTTTCTACTAAGATTGGATACTGACTAGCTAATAAAGTCCTGCCAAGAAAAAAAATACTAAGATTTTGATGACTGTATGGAAGTAAAAAATTAAAATAATAATTAAAATAATTTATTTCATATTCCTGAATATTCCCAATCCAATAGGTTACTTTCCGAACCTGAAGGAGGACAGTATATAATGTCTGTTTTAAACAACCTTTTCAAGAAAGGGTTCTGACTGAGAAAGTTGTGGAACTCCTCCTCCAACCCAGGAAAAATTTGTCCACAAGAGGACAGAAATAAGCTTATATCCAACCTCTCTGCAGATAGACATCCCCATTATTCATAATATAAATGTGAAGAAACAACATTTTTTCATCTTCTAAATATAAACTTCAGTAACTCGTCACGAAACATGAAAATCTAAATGATGTTGGATATTAAAAATAGAATGCAGGCATCACAAATAACAAGTCAGGGTAGTCATGATTTGAGGACCTCTATGGTCAATTGTTTACAGAGATTTGTAGAAATATATCATGCTAATCACTAATTGTTTTATCCAAAGGACCTATCCCTGTGATGACTGGACAGCCCTCTGGTCTTTTACTTTTATGTATTTTTGGCAAACCATGAAAGAAGAATTATGAGAACTGTGGAGGTGTACAGAGACTGGTGTTCACTTGAATGTTGACAAATAAAATATACAGAATCAAAGCCGTGCAGGTGGCAGGAAAGGTATGTACTTATATTAGTCTTTAACAGGTCTTAACATGCATCCAAAAAAATCACTTAAAGTGGAAATAAACTTGTTGGTGAAGGTGAACTTTTGCCAGAATTGGTTCACCGCGCTCCTCTTCAGGCATTGGCAGCCACTGATAATGTAACTCCTGCACATGCGCAGACAGTGTCCTTGGCTTTCTCTGTAGTGCCGTGAGTAGAGCCAACCTCTACACTGCATGTTGCATGTGTTTTATAGGGCCTGGCATTCTCGCGAAAGATTCCTTGAACTTTCAATGGTTCAGCGAAATTTCGGTGAACCGATTTGACGAAACCATCAGAAGAGGAAATTAAAACAGGAGGATTCCCAGAGCTGCATTCAGCTCTGGGAATCCTCCTGTTTGCGATCTCCGGGGCACTAGAGGTTAATTAACCTCTAGAGCCCGGAGATGCCAGAGGACCTCTCGGTGAATCAGAAGGCCGTTCTCGCTTATATTTTTGGTAAGCGAGAAAGGCCTGATTTGCTGCGAGATCGAACTTAATATTCTCGCTCATGCCTAGTGTATTAAAGTGTAACCTAAGAATAAAAAAATCCTGTGCAGTGAAAAGGGTTTTTTTTTTACAAAACAGAGTTTGTATGTCTCTTCTGCCAAAATCCTTTAATTTCTGGTCAATTTTCATATTTTGAGTTAATTTCTACTTTAAAACACTACCAGGTATCAATAGATCTTTTCTCATGTATTGCTAAAACATTTAAAATACTTGTATTTCATTCAATTAAAACAATTAGTTCTTCTTTGGAAAACAAAAATGTGTGCCGGGGAATTTTGTATTGCAATGCAAGTTTTAGAAAAAGACATTTAGAAATAATGAGTTAAACAGTATTCCAACCAGAGGTATTTTAAGGGCAAGAAATCATTGCCAAATTAGTGTGCATTCTGGAAAGATTTCAAGTGTAAAATGATTTTGCAAGTGAATAAAGCTACACCTTTATTCGCTAGGACTTCTGTAAAAATGAATGGGTTGTTCATTTTAATTACCTCATCATACCTGTAGTAAAAGCACAGGTCCACTTAGGGAAAAACACAAAAACTTAACAAATTAAATGGAATACATTTCTTCTGATTTTCTGATTGTCCAATTTTTTTTCCCACATATTGCCCTAAAAGTTACCTTGCTATAGTTAACCATAGCATGGAGTGCTGGATCGCATGCCCCTTTTCATTATTTTTGTGTGTTATAATACAACACAGCCTGTGGGGAATTATTTTAACATTAAACTTCATTAGTTTCGAAGGCAGCAATCCATATCCAATTTTCTTTCCATGTCAAGCTTGTTCATGTATAAATCCAATTCTTTTGTTGGATACATTTGCAATTAATCCTAAGAACAAAGAAAATGCAAATCTTGTGCTGTCAACCCCACTATTTCCAGCTGATTCTTTTCCTGACTTCCATCCATTACTGTGAATAATGAACAAAAATTCCCACATTAAGTTCGACCTAATTTTCTTCAGATAATAGACATGGAAAGAATGTGTGAAACACCCAGTGCCTCAAGATAGTAACATCCTAATTTTATGTCTCTTCCAAATGTTTTAACTAACATTCAAGCACCAAAGGAAATTAACCTTAAAATTAATTATCCATATAAAAATGTCAAATTTTAAACTAATTACTTCCATTTTAAACAAACTTTAATCCCCTATGAGATTATCAGTTTATTTCTATTTTATCATACTCATATGTTAACTTGCTTTAACTAATAATAGATCAGTGAATGATTCACAGATGCCCAGAACAAGAATGGCTTGATTGGTATATCTATTAAAACTGGCCCGGTATCTTGATCATTGTAATTTTAATTGTATAAATGATAATGAAATGGCTCAGAGGACAGTTAAGGTTATGAGGGCCACTTATTTTGGAAATATTTTAGCCATGCTTATCTAAGCTTATCTAAGAAATAAACTATTATTAGGGTTAGGTACTTCAAATCTTCTATTCAGTCCCTGGTTTTCTTCACATGTGCTAAACGCAGACATAAAAACGCCAAGCAAACTAATCCTTCTTGTCCTGCATTCTTCATAATTTTACAAATAAAAAACTTGCTGGAGAAGGTGTAAAGAAATGCCAATTGTGGTGTTCAAGTTTTAGCTTCTGTGTCCTTAACAAATAAACTAGGCTGCTTGGCTGCATAACCTATAATCTTTTATATCTCTCAGCAACTTTGGCAATTATTAGTTTTGGGTACATTGATCCATTACCGGGCTTATTTGTATTTTCTGCTTATAGGAATAGGAATTTCCTATTGGATCTGCAGGGAAAAATTATATAATGAGCAACTGTAACTTCAAAGCTAATAAAATGGGAACCATGCTGTGTTTATTTGTTCATTAATCTATAGTCTCATCATTGCCATCTGGCGCATAAACAGGGTTTCATAATGTATTCTTGGATGGAATGGAATGGAACATGTATTTGTGTTTTGAAGTACAGCACTGTTGCTAAAACTGCAGCAATTGATTTGTCCATTTGTATTTTCCCTTTTTACTTACCTCTAAAATTATAGACAAACTCAGAATCATGATTATTGTCTGTTAGCTATAATGCATTTGTCAAATGTATATTACATAAAGTACAAACAGCTTTTACTCTTTTTTTAAAATAAAGTTCCTAGACCCCCCTTATATTTTATTTTAAATAAAGTAGCCCTGATCTCCCTTCCACCACTACACTGACAAAAACTAACCCACCCGTCCTCTTCAAAGTTCAGTACACACCTAAATCCAGACAGTGGGTCTGATTTATTAAAGCTCTCCAAGGCTGGAGAGGATACACTTTCATCAGTGAACCTGGGTAATCCAGCAATCCTGCAATGGATCTGGCCCAGAAGTAAAACATTTGCTAACAAATGACTTTGAAGAAATCCATCCCAGTTTACTGGATCACCCAGCCTCACTGATAAAAGTGTATCATCCACAGCCTTGGAGAGCTTTAATAAATCAGGCTCACAGTAACAGGAAGATATAAGAGGCATAGAGATAGGAGAGATGCCAAAAGAGTTCGCCTGGTTAGAATTTCTATCATGTATGGTGGAGCCTCATAACAATCCATTCCAGGTTTGCTGGATCACCAAGCTTCACTGATGAAAGTGTATCCTCTTTTGCACATCAGACTGAGGTGTTATCTGTCTCCTGCAAACTTTGGTTAGATAGTAAGTGGAAAATGCCTATTAGAGGATAATTCATTTAATTTCCCTGCGTATAAACGGTGTATGACTTTGAGAAGTATTTAGACCCAGATTATTTATTATTATGGGCATTAGCCTATGCCCACCACATATGCTCCTACCAATGGCTGTACTTTAGCATGATAACTCTCGCTCCCTTGCAGCGCAGCATACGGATGGTAGAAGGGAAAATGGTCAGCACAGTTTCAGACAATGTGAATGGGTGGGGTGCTTGGTATTTTTTGTTAAGTGCAGTGGAAAAGCCCTGCAAAAAGCAGACACTGCCTTTATATTGCTTTATTTATATTTATATTTGCCGAGAAGGCATTAAACATCAACTACTCACTCATTATTGCAATGCTTTGTATGTTGTGTAATATAAATCAATACAGAAAAAACTATAGTATAAAAAATATATAAAAAGAGGTTGGAAGACCCATAGACTGGGGAACCCAAGTTGGAATTAAATGTTTTATTTACTAATTGCACAGCCCTGGACATTTGTTGACATTTTGTGCAGCATTACACCTGCACACTACAGCCCCACTGAAGTACATATTGTGTACAGAGTGTTGTATGATTTAATAAATTTATGGACTTTAGTACCTGGATCTTGGTAAGTACTGAAATGTGAAGGGGGAGGTGAGTTAGCTTAGGTCTGTGCAGGGGAGGAGGATTAGGGCTACTTTATTTAAAGTATACATACCTTATATATAAGTAAAGCCAAAGTAAACTGACATATACATGAAAAATAGGCATCTGCAGGTGGTTTGGCTAACTTAGCATAGGTCTAAGGGAGTCTCAAAACATGCAGTGCTTTATAGAAGAAATTTAGATACAACACTACCTCTTTTCATTCTGAGCAGGACATTAACATAGCACCAATATGCACGTGTTTATTATCATTCCTAGAAAATAACTGGAAGGAGGATCTTTGTAAAATGCAACTGCAGTGCAAAGGACATACTATGTAGCATCGGTCGCCAACTGTCCGTGGTGCACCACTGAGCGGGGTCAGGAGAGGGAACCAGCTGGCAGGGTGCACCGGTCAGGGCCGCAGGACCACCCCCTATACAATTCCAGTTTTAGGGAAAAGGGGGGCCTAGACACAACCCACCCACTTTCCCATCGCAGGCTCAGATCTGCGATGGGAGAGTGGGTGGGGTTGTATCATCATGACATCACTATGGGAGAGGTTTCTTCCCCTTGAGTGACCCCCAGCTCCCCGCGCATTGCGCGTTTAGGAGCTGGTAAATTTAGTGGTCCGCGGGACCGAAAAAGGTTGGCAACCACTGCTATGTAGAGTGGTTTGTAAAATTTTACCAAGGGTAAAATATACTTTAAGCTTAAAAGACATTTTAAAAGTCTATTGGTAGGCCTGCACTTTGATTGAAATGTCGTTACCAATAGGCTCTTCTTCAGGCAAAGTATCTGCTGAAATCTGAACGTTTATGCTTAATTAATGCTTGGTGGAGTAGAAATTAGCAAGACCATGTGACTATAATTATTACCTAAGGACATAGGACATTTGTGTATTACATTTGTTAGGTAAATATAAAGAGATTGGTGCATTACCTTTAAGAACCCATAATCAAAAGCAGGATCGTTGGAAGATTTTGGTACAAAGAACATTACTACTTTCTAAAGTAACCCTTAACACTTACCCTAACGCTAAACCCCTAACCTAATTCTGTAAAATAACCCTTAAATGAAATCTAATACATCGATTAACCTTGTTCTAAACTTTACCTCTCTATCCACTAACCAAACATCTCAGCATTCATGACTTATTTATAAAGCAGTGAAACTGTAACCACCCTTATCTTACTGAAACAAAAAATTAAACTATCCTCCAGGTTCATGTTATTTTACTGGGGTAATTCTGTTATCACTCTTACTCATGCCAGCCCTGTGCTTTTTTTGTATTAGCTATGGAAACGTTGCCAAACTGCTGTGCCTCAAAAAGGATGGTTAAAACTAAACAACTAAAAAACATTATCTATGTAGAATACAAATACATTAACCTGCAACAATGAAGCATTTAGTAATCTTTCTCAATATGTAAGGTATAGTTTAAATCTGTACTTCAGGCAAACAGCTTAATAAACAATTAAAAAAAACATATGTGAACTGGTAGGACAATATTATATTTAAAATAAATGAATGGTGGGCTTTGACTTGAGCAAGCAGCAGTTGCCCACAGGGAAAAATTAGGAAAATCCTATTCAATTTTCAACATTCACCACTTAAATGCAGCAAACATTTTGGTGGATTGTTTGATTTTTTTAGTGGAAAATAATGGTGTACATTGTTAACAAATCATGTAAATGGAGAAACTTTGGAGTACTTGGCATCCAATCCTTTTATGCATTGACTATGTCTCTTGATCAGCAGATAGTGTTGTTATATAATTGCAGATCTTGTATAACGTTGTTCTATTAGTATATCATCTTGAATTGTTGCTTGTATGGTCCCTTATTTTACATTCCTGTACTGTTGGCTAATTGTTTTGGATGGAGCATTCTAGTTCTGTTCAGAGCAATTTTCCCAGAAAATATTATGCTATGATAATGGAATTATGCAAGCATTGCCTAAAGAACATACTGATATGGTAGATTTAGTTAGCTCTATCCCAAACCTGTTCTGACTTTGATAAACTCTGAGAAGAAGTGTGCAAGGTATCAATATTCAAGATCTGGTTGATATAAGTCTGACATGGGGATTTTAGGCTCAGTAGGAATATCACCTTGTCCCAGGAACTTCTGGTTGTCTTTGATGAAAAATCTAGTAAAGTTTTAGTTCTCTGAGTCAATGTTGCTCCAATTCCACTCATGTAAGGTTGAAGTCTCTGTTGATTGGATTCCTAACCACTTTATCAGCAGCTCATGTTCATGCATAGGTAGGAAGCTGAGGTCTTAGACTACTGACTTGCTACAGCTACTCCTGCTGGTGAATGTACTGTGAATGGTGTACAGGATTTAGAGCATCCAGTGATATTGTGTTGTCATGATTCTTGCTTAGGACAAAGTGCACGTTTTGTCAGGACGGGATATTAGAGGGTATCAAGATAGGGAGACGAACTTCTTTAGAAGCTTCTATAAAGGCTCTGAGATTGGTTAAATTGGTTGTTTCCTGTCTAGGAAACTTCTAGCTAACTTTTGCCCTAGCTGTTGCTATCAGTACTGATAGTAGAGAAGCTTGTGCTCATGCTTGCACAACTTCTTCTTTCACTTGTACTCATGCTCGTGCTTTGATTGCTGATTCCTTCCTAATGCACTAACCTTCCTTCTCCTTCTCTTTCAGTACAGGTTGAGTATTCATCTTACAAAAGATGTTCCAAAAATCATGCACTTAGGTTACTTAGCTTCCCCCAATATAACCTTGGAGTAATGACATATGGGAGGGACAATAGATTGTGAGACCCCTTGAGGGACAGCTAGTGACTGACTATGGAGTTTTTAAAGTGCTTTGTAATATGTCAGCACTATAAAAATAGTGGATAATAATAATACTCTAAGAGATATTTGCTGTGGGCTGGAAAAAGTAAAGTAGCAGTTTTCTTTGGTGGTTAAAAGCAGTGATTTTTTTAGCTCTTAAATAGACTTTGTAATAATACATCATAGTAGAGAAGAATATTTTCCCCATTATTTCATGTAATTTTCATGAGCTTGTTTTAGCTTTGCAAATGCACTGCTTAGTTGCTTTGATCATGATTCATCAGCAACAGTTATGCATTGGATAGTCCTATTTCACTAACCGGATTATCATTTATTTTGATCTGTTTGTTTCGTACCTCTTTTTCAGCTTTAAGGAGGGCATTTGGGTAGCTAACAGATATCTCTATCTGTTGCAAATCAGTTTTATCTTGAAAGCCTATTTCTTTTAAATGCAAAGGTCTTTGCATATTGCTGCAAATATGAGCAGTGTAGCTATATCAGTGTGTAGCCACAGGTTATACACAGAAACAGGTATCCGTACAATTCTAACAGGAAAGGTACTGCTCGAATCAACAGTTCTTCTAGTTGTACAAGCAAATAATATGAAATAGAAAACTACAACGTTTGTAAAGCTTTGTTAACCGTAGAAAGATTTGCTTCTAATGGGTGGAATCAAACACATGAAGATTTCAAGCACATAAAGATTTCAAAGCAGTGCCTGTATTTCAACCATGTGCTCAGTTTAAGTGCAAGTTAGGGATCATATGTGTTCTGAGGCACAGGAAAACCTCCATTGTGCCTCATTTAGACTTGCAGTGTAAAGCCGCGTACACACGTGCAATTCTTGTCGTCGGAAAGGATCTTTCACGATCCTTTCCAACGATAAGAACTGCACGATGCATGAACGAGTGCTGTACATACAGCACCGTTCTGCTCTATGGAGAGAGGAGGGGGAGGGCGATAAAGCAGCACCCTGCTGCACGCTCTCCCCCTTCCCTTGCATTAGGATCGTTCGTCGTTCATCGTCCGTAGATCCTGCAGGACGGATCCACGGACGATGAACAACGCGGGCTGTACACACGCCAGATTCTTCCCCAATATAGGCCCTGAGCCGATTATCGGGCCAGAAAAATTTGCCATGTGTACATAGCTTTAATTTGCACTGTTAGCCACTTCCAGCAACCCATCTTCAATACCATGCAGTTTTACACTGCAGTTGTTTTGTCAACTGCAATTTAACTGCAACCCTACTTAACTTCTGTGTCATAAAGCTAAGTGTGGTTGAGGTTTGCTGTGGTTCAATGTTTTCAGGAAGTTGATGAATAAAAGGAAGCAACCAACAGCGTCAATTGTCTTCCAGCTGCAGTGAGCTGAACTCAATTCAATGTAAGCAGCTGACTGCTCGAGGGCAGCCAGAAACAACATGATGCATTCAGCAACCACAGCCACAATCCAATCCAACTGCATGCACAAAATTGTTCCCAACTGCTCCCATTGAGAAGTGGTGGTAGAGGGGGTGTTAGTGCCAGATACAGTTAGACAGATAGGCACTTGTACTAACCAGTTTGCTTTATATGGAGTGGCTAGTTTTAGCTTTAACATTTTTTTTAACAAGAGCACTTTAAGAAGGTTAACAACATACATGAATGGTAATAGTATATACACACCTTTCCTAATACTTTTCCTTTCCCATTCATTGGTTTTCAGTCACCCAGCAGGGTCTCAGGTGACAGCATGGATTTAATAAATTAACAAAACGAGAATATTTTTGTTTCATGCATGTGCAAGCAGAATAAAGAATTAATTGTCACCCAAGAGTATTTTTCCTATTTGCCATTACATGAACACCAGAGAGCTACTACTTGTTTAGTTTAAATGTGTTCCTTCAGCCAAGTGTCCAGGAATTAGCAGAAGGTATATAGGAACTCTCTTGCCAGACAATTAAGAGAACTAAAGATGGCCACTGGGTGAGCAACAGCTATTTCAGTTACAAGCAATAATGATAATGCGTTCCAGTTCTTTAATTAGAAAACTTGTGCATGACAGATAGTGGATATAATGTACTTTTGTGGCAGCAAAAGGAAAAGTTAAGCTGTGAATGGAAAATTCAATTATGTCTTACAGGATTCTGCATTTATTCTGTAAATGCTGATATTTAATCCTTTAAAAAACAAAAAAATCCCACTCTGAAGCACGTAAACATGGTGATACCTTGCTCTTTTTGCTGCTTTTTCCCTTGAAATGTAAAGCCAAAGCTAACTAAACAGTGCTACTCCCTAAATAAAAAGTTTAAATTTTTGTTTAATATTAGCAGGATTTGCTAAAACAATTAAAAGGGTAGGGTGCCAACTGAACAATCTGTTTATGTCTACTCTGGAAGTCTCTTTCATTACATACTAATAAATCTAAGACCATCAGGGCATGATCCAGAGCTCATAGCTATCTGTATATATTACTGTATCATTAAATATCTATGGCTCCCTTAGATCACTATTCCTTTTTAGTCTATGGTGAAAGGCAAGAAATCCATGTTGCAGAAAGAGGGTAAAACAATGAAAATTAAAAAGGTTTGCCAACCTCTGTTCACATTTCCTCCCCAGCCTGACTTGGTGATTAATATGGGCAACTTAGAGACAGTGGATTGATGCTTGATCTATGATTAGTGACTTATAATTTATGATTAAAGTTGTCATTATAGAAATTGATACGCAAAATTTCCCATACTGAACTTTCCTAAAGAAGCAAAATGAAATCAGCGAAACAGGATGAATAGGAAGGGGATATTATTATTGAAGCTGGAACTATAAAGCTCTATATACTCTATTTCTGTGATTGCTGCTAATATTTAATAAATTATTGTCTGTTTATAATAATATTGATGATTGTATCAAATATTTTGCACCTAAACAGTCCCCTAATCTTAAAAGGAGAACGTATTCCTTATTTTATTGCTTGGTATAACCTAAAATATTCAAATGAAAAGGCTGTCATCCAATGTCTAGAAGCACATTAAACCTTGAACATTTTACTAGAACTGACACTTTATTATGTTAATATTTTAATATATATATTATCTTTAAAACAAAAAAAAGCCTAAGCATAGGAATGATAGAGAGGTGAATTCCATAAATATGTGGGTATTCCAGGAGGAACTGCCAATCGCAAATCATAGTGAGACTATAGTGTCTGGTCTCACTATGAGCATTTGCCAAGGTGCCAAGGATAAAAAAAATGTATTCTCTAAAGGGTGTAAGTAAGTATATTGAAGACTATATACACAGAAACACAGGTAGGTGAACATTAAAATGAAACATGGGACTTCCGGTTCCGGCGCCCCGCGAGCAGCAGCATGTGAACGCGGCTCCTGCTAGCCTCCGGGATTCCCTGCTGATTAGCCGGCACTAACATCTCCCGCTCACCCGCATCCTTATACTTACCTACCGATACGTGGATGGACCGATTTTTGGAATCCTCCTCCTCTTCCAAGCACCAGAATAACATGGGGAAGAAGGACAAAGTCCGTTCTACCCCCTCCAAGATGGCCGCCGCGTCCTTCTCCACGCACGCTTCCAGCGATGCTGACTATCAGGTACAGTCCTCTGGCTCTGCAGAGAGCTCACAGCCTGAAAAAATTGCTGATGCTGTAGCTGCATTGTTAAAACCTACATTACAAGAGGCAATTGATGCTGCTGTACAAAAATGCATACAATCCGTGCGGAAGGATTTAAAGGAGCAGTCACATAGACTGGATGGTGCTGAGCAACGCATCACCCTAGTTGAAGATGATGTGACCTCGGCAAGAATTACTATATCTACACTTGAAACCAAAGTACAAACCCTGCAGGATAAAATAGAGGACTTGGAGAATAGATCTAGGCGCAATAACGTCCGTGTTGTGGGCCTTCCGGAACACTTTAAACCTACACAGCTCCATGATTTATGCTCTACAGTACTACCCAGGCTATTAGGCCTAACCGCACCATGTAAAGTGGAACGTGCCCACAGACTGGGTCCGGTTCGCACGGAGAGATCCAATCCGAGGCCAGTATTAGTCGCCTACTCCTACTTTGCTGACAGAACCAGTTTACTTCGTGCCTTCCGAAACCAACGCACATTGCAATATGAGGGAGCCTCCCTATTATTATTTGCGGACTATTTGGCTGAAGTCTCCCGCAAGCGGCGCAGCTTCCAAAAAGCCTGCTCCTTGCTATATAACCACAAACTGCGCTTTACTCTGGCTTATCCTGCAATCCTCCACTTTACAGACCACCAAGGGCGGAAATATTTATTCACCTCGGCCGAGGAGGCGGAAGGTCTGATCCATACTTTAGTGTCTGAGCTATCTCCTGCGCCATCAGTGAATTCTGGTACCTCCCCACCACGGCAAAATGAGCGATCCTTGATCCCGGTGTACTCCCCAAGTTTATCTAAGCAGTCGGGGGGCCCCCCCAACAAGAGGATCCGGGATCTACACCATTCTGAGATGCGACCAAAATGTGATGTGCTTTATAGTGCCTTATAGTTTCTATCTGAAACTCCTCATAATTTTATCCCGCCATGTGAGGCTAGTGCCTATACTTCCTGCTGGAACGATGTTCCCTCCAATGTTATTACGTTGGAATGACTTTTATTGCTTTGCGAGGAAAAAAGGAAAGTCGTTTATTTGTACTGTTTGTCTCTCCTTCCCTGCCCCCCTGCTGACCCTTCCTCATGCTTCCATTGTTGATGGGGGTCACTTTTTCTCTATTGATTTTTGTTGCACCTGTGTTAACTTTAAACCCTGTACCCAACTCCTATGCAAATAGTCTCTTGGAATGTTAAGGGACTGCGTTCCCCTAATAAACGCATGTCTGTACTACGCCATCTGAAGAAGCTTAAAGCTGATATTGTTCTGTTGCAGGAGACACATCTAAGTGCAAATGATTTTCATAGAATGAGAAAACTGTGGGTGGGGGAGGTCTATGGCACCCCTTCTGTTGAAAGGAAGGCGGGAGCCATGATTTTGTTGCATAGATCCTTCCAGGGTACGGTCAAAGCGGTCCAATGTGACTCAGCTGGTCGCATACTACGATTGCGTATTCAACTAGCTGACTACGACTTGGCTATTTATAATATATATGCGCCCAATTCTCCGCCCTCCTCCTTTTTTCTGGAGGTGTCTAGTTGGTTGGCTCAGGACCCTACCCCTTGTAAGATAGTAGGGGGAGATTTTAACT
This sequence comes from Pyxicephalus adspersus, assembly GCF_032062135.1. Taxonomy (NCBI): domain Eukaryota; kingdom Metazoa; phylum Chordata; class Amphibia; order Anura; family Pyxicephalidae; genus Pyxicephalus; species Pyxicephalus adspersus. The sequence continues at coordinate 85,419,944 of NC_092861.1, read as the reverse complement.
GTGTTATGGTACAATCTGAGGATAGACAATCTAACCCGACCCCAACTACTACCAAATCATCACCTCACTCGATACTGGCGGACTTTGCCCAAGCTATGTCTCTCAATGATGTTTGGAGACAGTACCATCCCCTGGAGCGCCAATACACTTTTGTGTCTCAGGCACATATAGCGCAAGCCCGTTTGGACTACCTATTCTGTACAGATGCACTCTTTGAGCGTATTGAATCACCAGAGATTCATGTCATGGCATTGTCAGACCATTCCCCTATATCTTTTCAATTGAGAGATTGCTTTCCCAGGGGAGACTATGTACCCTGGCGCTTCCCTTCCTACTTATGTAAAGATCCCGAGTTCCAGGGCATGCTTACATCAGCATGGCTTGAATACACCCAGCATAATGCCATCCATAGAAATGCACCCATACTTTTCTGGGAAGCTGGTAAGGCCTTTCTTAGAGGAAAGATTATTGCCTTTACAGCCAAAAAGAAAAAAACGACTCATTCTCACTTTCTGTTGGCCCAGCGGAACCTTAGAGATGCGCAACAAGCGCTTACTGATCATCCCTCCCCCAGTACTAAACAGGTATGGCGGGACTCCAAGCATAATTTTGACTTAAGGCTCTACCAATATGAGCAATTGAAATCGAAATACAGGTCTTTAGACTTTCATAAATTTGGCAATAAATCGGGCAAAATGCTAGCAAATCTAGTGCGGGCGAGGTATAAACCCACACATATACCGAAATTGAGGTCACCTGAGGGCACTATGGTTACATCGCCCAAGGAGATTAACAGCTGCCTGGCGCATTATTTTCAGGAATTGTACTCACTCCCTGATACAGATGATTCAGCTGCGTCTGCGTTTTTATCGTTGGTTAATATGCCTCGATTGCAGCAGGTTGACCTGGAGCAGCTTAACGCCCCAATTACCAAAGAACAAGTTACGCTGGCTATCACACACCTGAAAAATGGTAAAGCTCCTGGCCCTGATGGTTATACGGCCGAATTTTACAAATTTCTCGGAGAGGAGTTGGCTGATGATCTGCATGCCATGTACTCCTCCTTATGGGAAGGAGGCATCTACTTTCAATCCGGTCAAGAAGCCTATATAAAGCTTCTGTTGAAAAAGGACAAAGATCCATGTGAACCAGAATCTTATCGCCCCATTTCCTTGATAAACATGGATGCAAAAATTTTATCCAAAATTCTGGCTGATAGACTAGCCAGTTTGCTGCCTTTTATTATCTCCCCTTCACAGGTTGGATTTGTACAGGGTAGATCTGCGGTGACGAACATCAGGAAAGTTTTGGCAGCTTTGGAAATCGCAAAACAGCGACAACCTGATCCTGATTTGGCCATAATCGCAATAGATGCGCATAAGGCTTTTGACACAGTAAATATCACATGGCTTTTTAAGGTACTCCGCCATATTGGGCTTGGAGGCTCTTTCCTGAGATTACTGGCAGCGATGTATGAATCCCCTACAGCTAATATTCTCACGCCTGGGTTTTTGTCAGGCCCCCTCACCTTGTATAGGGGAACTAGGCAAGGCTGCCCTCTCTCTCCCCTTTTATTTAATCTTGCACTGGAACCGCTGGTCAGATATTTAGATACCACTCCCTCCCTGCATGGTATTCAGGTGTGTGATTGTGAGTTGCGAACTGCCTTTTTTGCGGATGACATTTTGATTTTCACCTCTGCTCCCGGAAAGGATAGTAACATTATTAAAACAATATTCAATACCTATGAAAGTTTCTCTGGTCTCAAAATAAACTTTACAAAAAGTGAGATTCTTTCTCTGGCTAGCTCTAGGGCAGTTGCTGAGCGATGGAAGGCAGAGGTTCCATTTAAGGTGGCATCCCATTCCATATTGTATCTAGGTTTGCGTATTGGCCGTTCGCCTTCCTCACTGTACTCACTGAATTATCCTCCTCTGTTGTCTAAAATACAGAGGGAATTGAAGATGTGGGAAAATCTGCCACTATCTTTTTTGGGCCGCTGCCACTTGGTAAAAATGATGTCCTTCTCTAAATTATTGTACCCCATGCAGACTTTGCCTCTTTTACTTACCCATACTGACATTAACACTCTGAACAAGGCTTTTACTACATTTATTTGGGCGGGCAGACGCCCCAGAATCTCACTCGTGAAACTGTACCTACCTAGGACGGAGGGAGGGGTGGGTTTCCCCAACGTCAGACTGTATAATCTGGCCTGTGTGGCCAGACGTGTTGTAGACTGGCTTGGGGGAACATCTCGCCACTCCAACTTATCCCTTGAAGAGGCCTTGTCTCATCCCTGGGACCTGCGCGCCCTATTACATTGCAAACTGGCCATGCTTCCACCTTTTTTGAGACATAACTCCATAATCAGGGATACAGTGGTTACCTGGAAGGTGATTAGGCAAAAACTTAAACTTCCATTCCACCTATCTCAGTATCTCCCCATATGTGGCAATCCATCGTTTCCCCAGGCACAGGAATATGCACCATTTAAAATATGGAAGGAGAGGGGTCTGGTCACTTTCAGGGATCTTTTTGGAGAAGATATGTCTAAACTGCCATTGCGGGCGTTGCAAAACAAATATAATATTCCAGGATGGGCGATACATCCTTTGTATTATACTCAGGCCTTGTCATACCTCAGATCTATGGCTCATCAATATGTAGACCCTCTTTGTCCTAATAGTTTTGATAGATTGTTGTCATTATCCCCGCCAAACATATCTAACATACATACGTATCTACTGCCCTTTTTTACTAAATCTTTATCAGTTTCCAATGTAAAAAGCTGGCAAAGGGACTTCCCTGACCCGGAGATTGTGGATGCAGAGCTGCAGGGCTATTTGACAGTCAGAAAATCTATTGTAAATGAGGTGTGGAGAGAGTCACAATTCATGTTGTTGCATAGGGCCTATAGGGTGTTCAGGCCGGCACTGTCAGGTGCGCGGCCCACTCAATGGCATTTCCAGTGTCCCAAGTGCGATGCTGCTAATGCTTCTCTATCCCATCGTCTATGGTTTTGTCAACGTATTGAGCAGTTTTGGCAGCAGATTATTCAATTCATTTCTCAGGTAACTGGATACCTTATCCCCCACTCCCCTTCTCTCCTCCTGTTTGGTACCTGGGAGGGTACACCCCAGAACGATATGTCCCGTTCTGTACAACGCTGGACTAATGTCTGCCTATTGGCAGCAAGAAGAATGATCTTGCGCAACTGGATTCAACCACTGCCTCCCACATTGGAGCAAGTCATCACCTCCTTGAGAACTTTATTTTATACAGAGATGCTGGACGCCCAGATTCAGGGGGATGACCGCATAACTTGTTTCTGGCAACAGTGGTACAAATTTATGTTACATACATTTTCAAACACAGAGAGCTCCCTGATTCTTAATGAGTTCCAACATTCCACGTGGTATATTACGAACATTACATTTTCTGCGAATCCAATTAGTACATAAATGTTATGCTACTGGTTTTCATGTACTGATGATGTGATATCCTTAAAATTTCAAGCTTACAGTGTCCCCCCTCCCGCTCCCCCCCCCCTGTTGATTGTTGTTCTTATGTTTGTTTTCTTTTTGTAAAATGAAAAAACTAATAAAAATGATTTGGAAAAAATGAAACATGGAGGTGGGAAGGTTGCTTTAACTGTTTTTTTGCTATTTTGTTACACTAAAGAAAGGCATAATGGCTACTGTGAAAAATCTCTTAATTTCTCAACTGAAAAGAAGATGAAAAGAAGAGCTTTAAAATCTAATTACTCATTCTGATCCCCAGTGTCCACTGAAAGTAAATTTGTCTCAGCAGGATCTTATTAACACAGGTAAGTAGAGGAAACTTTCATTACTTTTAATTGTACTAGGGGATAGTGGGAATAAATGGTGAAATTAGACCTTCACCTCCGTATACTGAAGTTACCTAAAGTGTTCTTACTGTTACAGCAAGCCACCAGAAGGTTTCTTGTCAAGAGATGTGTTGTTTAGAATTAAAGTAACTATTGAGTTATCAGCTACTACCTTTTCACCCCTATCGTGAAGAAGTCATGCAGGGAAATAAGAACACTCTCTGGACTAAGTTTAAAGAAAGACATTACATAATGTGTTATTGTGTCAGACACGGTACATTTATGATAAAGTTAGACTTGTTGTAACTAATTCTGCTAAGAAAATGTTGTAGTAGTTAAATGAATTTTTTAGCATTATGATAAGTACGAGGGGGTGCTGAGAAGTTTCTGGCTTTGCCCAGAAAGAAGAGAGCCAGAGTTATGAAATAACACATTTATTAAACATATTCCCCCCTGAGACTGATGCACTCCGTACAGTGTAGTTGCAACTTTTCTGAACTGTTCAAATAAAAGTCCTTTGTTTGGGCCACAAACCAGCTCTCAGCAGCATCTTTGACGTCAGAAATGTCCTCAAAACATTGCCCTTTCAGGTGTTTCTTCAAGTTTGGGAACAGATATTAGTCCGAAGGGGCCAGGTCAGGTGAGTAGGGGGGATGGTGGACCAATTGGAAACCCAGGGTGTTCAATTTGGCAGACACAACATTGGACGTGTGCGCAGGAGTATTGTCCTGCAAGAAAGGGAAGCCTTTGGTCAACTTTCCACGGTGTTCGTTTCCACGGAGGTTAGCATAATACTGTCCGGTTATACTAGAGCCCTGAGGTAGGCAGTCCACCAACAGAATACTGCTGAAAGCTTGCATGTCTAGGATAGTGGTGATAACAAACCCAACACGCTCCCGTGAGATGTCAAGTATCTGGGCTATCTTTTTTGCGGATATTCGCCGGTCCTTAATAATCAGCTCATGGACAGCATCGCAGGTTGCCAGGTCAGTTGAGGTTGGGGGGCACCCACTGCGGGGCTCATCTTCCACGGTGAAATGCCGCCTTGAAAGGAGATATCCAGGTTTTAACAGTGCTGTAGGAAGAACACTTCTCTCCCAGGGTTTGTGACATCTCAGTGTGAATGTCCTTTGCTGACTTTCCCTGGAGAAACAAAAACTTCATGGCGGCCCGTAACTCCAATAACATGAAACTCGCAAAGACCTGATATTTGCACAGTTACATACTACGATATTAGGGCTTCATAAAAAAAAAAAAAAATAATACAATTTTTACTTTTCATAAAAGGGTTGCCTACCTGCAATTTGTTTTTGTATCTTTTCCTTTTTTTAAACTATCTTTTATTGCAATGTGACTTAATGTGTCCTAGCACAGCCCCTTTTGCAATTCATAGCGCTCTCCTTTTCTATGCTTCCTTGTGTATGCTGGCCAAGCTCCCTTTTCCCTCCCCTTACCGCCCTACATAATATGTTGTGTATCAGCCCTAAGGAAAGTAATAGGGCAATATTATGGAATGTCAGTTAAATGACAACTTTGAGTCTGCTGGGGCTACTGACATCCCAAGAAGGCAGCACTTAGCAGCAGTTTTGGGGCTTGTGAAAGTCTACACAATGGGGCTTTAACAGGTAAACAACCTACCTAAAATACATTAAATGCATGTATAATACATATATTGCATGTATGATAATGGCCCTGGGCCATGGCTTGTTTTGGCACTGCAGAAATCCAGCCCTGACTACACCCATACATTTAGACATATATACCTTTGGAAAATTTCCAAACTATATTTGCATCTTGGTAATATGTTTCACTTTAAGGGGCAAAGGTAAAACAGCAACAACTGTAAAGATTATTGTAAGCAAACATTTAGTTTATTCTAAAGTGATCAGTAGATTTTGTGGAGCTCTAGTGTTACATTTTATTCCCAAGAAACACCTTCCAATGTAACGCACCATAGATCAAAGTATAACTATCTGGGGATAAGTTCAACTTTCTTCCAATTCTTAAGTAAATAGACTTAACGTTTTTTTTTCATTAACGTGCACTTACTTTAGTTTCCTCTAGGCAAGGGTCACCAACTTACTTATTTAGATAATTAGGCTCCAAATCACAATGACAAAAATGTTTTACTACAGTGCACAAAGTCAGAAACCCAATTTCAAGATAGAATCTTTGTGCCAATTGCAATTACTTTATAAATTATTACACCCTCTGATATTCTACATATAGAACGTATTATATATCAACTTGGCAATGTCATTGATTCTTCTCAGTCTAATGCTTTTATACAAATCCTTTGTATTAAAAAGAAATTCGAGCACTTTTTAAATTTTTGCTCTCAGCATGTCACGAAAGTTAATGGTCAGTGTAATATTATGTCGCAAGTATGAATACTTACAACTGTCCTCTTCTTCAGAAATACATTTCAAGACATAACAGGCATAGATGAAACCAGCGAGCTGAAATAAAACAGATATATGTAAGGCTATAAGGTTAGCTATACATCATTTACAACTGCTATTGCTGCATTTGGTAGCAAATAGCAAAGCATAATAACAATTCTTTTATGATAATAGTCTGGTTTATGTAAGCCTTAAGGTAGAATAAAAGCTCTGCTATACAAGAAAACATTAGGACCCCATTTAAAGTAATACAATATGCTTAAATTTAATGCTAGTATTCCTATTCTTTTTTTTGTTTTCAAAAAATTCCTTTTTTCCCCACATCTTTTTTGAATACGGCACCATCTTTGAATATTACTGTCATTTATGTTACACACTACTGTTTCCGTCCTCATTTTACGGTCTCGGTCCATTTATACACATGCTCCCATGAGCTAAGAATATCTTTTGTTTTTACTTTGTCACTGGTGCGGTGACATGAGTATTATCATTTAAAATGTAGAGTATCTATGAAGAAGTATATACAGGCTATCACAATCCTCAACCAATTAGAGCAGGGGTCCTCAAACTTTTTAAACAGGGGGCCGGTTCACGCTTTTTAATAAGTAAAAAAGGGCTGCTAAAAAAACTTTGTCAGTGTCTGCTACCTGTCACTCACTGCTGCCTTCATACATGGATCACACTGTAGCACATGTGTACATGATCAATGTGCATAGTATGTTTATACTATGTACAAATGTACATTGATCATGTACATTTGTGCTGCAGTGAGCAGGGAATGAAGGCAGCAGTGAGTCTCTGCTCTGCTCATACCTTCTCTGCCTGATGGCTTCAGCCCGACAGCTCCAAACACGTGAATGTGAGCTCTTATGCCAGGGACAGATAGAAACACAATGAAGGCACTCTTTACATTTCATGTGTGTGTGATATTACCTGGCTAAATAACCTCAACAAGTCATGCTTCCCCCCAGTTATACTTTATAGAGACCTACAACCCTCCATGGTGACCCCCATGTCCTTTTATAACAATCCAGCTACCATGACCTTCCCAAGGCAGCACAGCCATCATAACCCCAATCCCATAGGAGTGTGGCCACCATATAACCCTCCCCTCCCCTCATTATAAATGTGGTCACCATGACACCTCCCTCCCCATATTATTTGTGGGCTATATGACATGACACCCTGGGCCCATTACAACAGCCATCACAAGAGCCTTCACTGTCACCATTACACCTTTACCCAATAAAAGTGAATATGGACAGTAGGCAAAGAAAAAGAGGACCTGACATGTTTGGAAGAAATATACTTGGTTGGAAGAAATACATGGTTAGAAGAAATATACACACTGATATTAATATATAAATATATATATATATATATATATATATATATATATATATATATATATATATATATATATATATATATATTATATACGAGTGTGATTTGTATGCTGATTCCAGTGCATATATATACTTTTTTATTGCCTGCTCATAAGTTTTGATGATTTAAAACAGACATATTTAGCCATCTAATCTAATGAAAATTAGCTTTCTGTAAAAATATTAATATTGGTGGAGGCGGTTTCTATTTTATTTAAAAAGTTTGAACCCCCATTGCTGTTTTTTTGGCATTTTGGCTACTGTCCTTGTCCACTTTTCCTAATAAAACAATCATTATAAGACCAACAGAATGGACTAGTAGCAGGTTTCACCTTAAAAGCTTAGAAATGTGATTTTTTTTTTTTGGGGGGGGGGGAAACATTTTATATAAATCAATGTGGCACTGTTTGTGTACACAGTGGTGTCTCTAACACCATTACATTATTTAGTTCATTAGTTAAATGTTACATTTAGGCACTTTGAATTTGTTTATGGCCTTAACAGTAATGTTTCATGCCTGAACTGAAGGTCTCTGACGAATGGCTTCAGAACCACATGTGCTTCTTATAGATTAAGTTCTCAACAGTCTCTCAACAGATGCTCAGTTCATGCCTGCCTAAACACCTGCATCATTATACATATCCCAAAAGCATGAAGCTATAGTGCCTGATTTTAATCATTTCTTTTTATGAACATGTTGAGAAAGGTTGGTGACTATTGCTGGTCTACATTTTGCAAAGTGAGAAACGCTACATATTAGGTTGATTTACTAAAGTAGTTTAGGCTTTTTACTCAATATAGTGAATAATCATTGCAGTTAAGTAATTGTTTTGTTCAGGTTTATACAGCAAATAGTCAAGCCTATGAAATGAAAAAAATATATATTCTGCTTCTCGTAATACACTAACCTAAGTGATCATATGCTTGTAAGGTGATAATTTACCTTGCTAAGTGAATACCCTATATTTCTTTTGGTAAAGCTAAAATGGCAAAATATAAACTGAAGTTACCAATTTTTTGAACACAGAAGATGGGTAAAGTAGAGTTGAAAGATATCTTAAAGGTAATTCAAAGTGATGCTGGGGAAGGTTTTTGCAAAATTCAAAAATTGTTGCCATTTTAACATGACAAATCATTGATTTCACTGGTGTTTTGTCTTTTAATTCCTATGGAGAATCTGCAGTTTTAATATATTTACCACATAACAAATGCATTGCAAATAATGGAGCATTACTTTTGATCCTCTCTTTGCATATACTAGCATGTATCTTCTCTATCCACTATTGGGAAGTTCATTACTTTGCAAATGGAAACGGGGGACTGCTGTTCCAGGAAGCTAGCTTTGCCTACTTTTAATAAATATTCCTTGAACAAATATTACAAATGTGTGTGAAAAAGTGATGTACAGAGCATTGAAAAGACACATGGGTAAAGAAGACAAACAATGTTGGTAAAAGGATACATTTACATTAGTGACTGCCCAAAAATGATAAAAATTACAAACTTTCAAAAGACTCAAAACAAATATGGAATGTCTAAGCCCCCTAAACTGTGGGCTTTCTGTTTTGGGGGCTGTTGCTCAGTATGTATACTAAATAGGGGATTGGTAAATGCTCTTTGAATAGGTAGCTATAATTGAAACACGTGGACCATTTTGGATTGTTGTGTTTTTGAAACCTGCATACTTATTATTAGCTATAATCAACTAGTAGTACTATCAGTAGTTAGTCACATGCAGTAGAATCTGTTTTGTACTTCTAAAGATATTTATCCTATAAGATACTTGAATGTTAGGAATATACTCTGTTTTCGGTAGCCCCCAGGGTAAATCAATCACGTTATTCAAAGAACCATGATGTCATATAATGGCCCTGATTTATTAAAGCTCTCCATAGCTGGAGAGAGTACACTTTCATCAGTGAAGCTTGGTAATCGAAAAAACCCTGAATGGATCTGGTACAGAATTGAAAACATTTGCTAACAAGTAGCTAATGGCTTTTAGGAAATTCATTCACCCAGCTTCACTGATGAAAGTGTATTCTCTCCAGTCTTGAAGAGCTTTAATAAATGAGGCCCAATGTGTCAAAGCTGGGGCTGATTGTCCAAGAACATAATTACATTATCTAATCACCCTGTGTCTAAGAGTCACCATGATGCCATGGAGTCTGGGATACTGGTAATTGTTTGAGTTAAACAGTTAAAAATGTGAATGTATAAAAAAATATAATGGAACTAATGATCTGCTTTTCAAATGTGGAATCAGGCAGAGTTTTACAAAAAACATACTTGCCTGCCTGTTCGCTATCCCATCTGTCAAAATCAAAAATGCACAGCACAATGTCAAAATGTAAAGCTCAGTATAAGTTGCTGGGATACCCAGCACATCCCGGCTTCACCTGCGGGTGTAAGAACTGAATGAATATCCCGACTCAGTAGCTGAAGACTAGATGAATAAGAGAAAAAAAAAACAAAAGGCAACACCTGAGACAGAACAGAAACAGGTGACTATACATTGGGTTTGGTTACTCTTTAAAGAGCTCAAAAATGAGAAAAAAACAACATAGTGTAAACATTTTATTATACTTACTACAGTATTGTGCTGCTGTTACACTCTTGTCAGTTTGTTACAGCAGTCCTTGTACACTAAAGCTTTTGGGGGACTCATGTGGACTTTTTTAGCCATAGGTCCAGCCGCATCTTGTGATAGCATATAAATTGAGCAATACTACCACATAATTGCTACAAAACAACATTATCAGTTTAACAAGTCCTTGCAACATGTTTAATTTGACTGCAATCAGCTCCTGACAACAGCCTTTAGGGTGGAGAAACACAGCCCAAATTTAGCCGCTTTAAAAACAGCTTTAATAACAGGACTTATTTAATGCATTTATTTTTTGTGTGTAATGCTGATTGCATACAAACTACAAAACAACTTCCCGAATGCAAAAATTCATGGTAAATTCCCATATTACATGCAGGAAACCTATCCAATACAGAAATAGCACTAACCAAAGAAAAAGCTTTCTGTGTCTACCTCAAAGAATTAAAGTGATTAATTAGTGTCCTCCTAAATAAGGGAAAACATACTAAACATCAATAGGGTGAGAGTTTACTCTCTACTATTGTTTGAGACAATAGTTTTCATCATTTCTCACCACAAGCCCAAAACTATATCACATCATCCAAATTTGCTTTTCTCAAACTAGGATAGAGTTACTCCAAGTACTAGTCATTCCTCATCCAATATTAAATTATCCAACAGCATCTATCTATCTATTATCCTGCAGACCTATTTTAGAAATGCAAAACTATGAACTGATATTCCCAGCAAGAGCACCCAAGCCAAAAACAGTATTAAAGCCAAGAGTATATAACCCAAGACTGCTATGTCATGTGTTGCTGTTCATTTGAGGTTGTATTACCTCATTCTAAGAACTGCTAAGGACCAGATGATTTATTGTTATGCCAGAATATGCAAAACCTTAGAATTAAAAGAGTATACACTTTTTTCTCATAATTTATGACTATATATTATAACAAGAATCCATCTAAAAATCAGAATAGCACCTCCACTGTATAAGACCTGCTTTTTATATCTCATCATATACCAATAACTACTTACATAAGAGCACACTTGAATATAGGCCAAAGATAAAATGGCAATAGGATTAATGTAAATAAAAAACATCCATTGTGTGTTATTTTTTAAAAGGGAAAAAAACATGAATATTTGTTAGACAGCAGAGAGATGATCGTCAAGAGGAGAGTGCAGAGAGTTACAATGTATACAGTACTATCTGGGGACTATATATTATGTAATTATAAAATAAATATATATCCATACTTTACTTAAGAATTAATACAAAAAAAAGATAGGGCAATCAACCTAGGTAGATTAGAAAATTACCAGGTAGAGAAGATTAGTGGCCCCATGTAATTTGCAGCACTCTTAATCTTTTAGTTCTGCAGGCTTTTGCTTGTGCGAATTGTGTTTGTTTACAATAATCCAGCCCTACATCAGTATTCCTCCTAATTCTCCCCCAAAGCACAGTCAGCCTTTATACTATTTATTGCTATTATTAGTTTTCATTCTCTAGAGTCTGAAAGACTCCCTAATTCCCCAAGCTACTATGACAAATCTTACATTAGACCCACCCTACAAAGTACCCTAACTAAAGTCAGGCCGGGTTGGGCAGTCGTCTTCTTTCATTTTTCTTTCCAGAATGACCTAGCAGCTCCATTCCCCGTGGTTCCTCCCTACCACTTGACTTAAGAACTCCAGTCTTGTAAGACCCCACATCTAATACTACATCCACTTAAGTGTACACCTAATAGTCACAGGTCACAGTGGGTCCCGAATTGAGAGGAAGTTGACTGATTAATGCTAGCTATCATTTAGCATACATCTAGTTAAATAAATTTTTACACCCGTCAACAAACATTTTCTTGCCAAACAGATTAAACTCATTTTAGGTTATGTTTGATGAACAGATTCCAAATATTGTATTGGTTTTGCTAGATTGGCTCTAGTTTTTGAAATAATGACCTCAATAATAACCTCATTGAAAACTAATGAAACATGAAAATTAAGCAAAATTCTACTAGATATGCCTAAGTATACAAAATTAAAGTTTTAAAATACTTAATGTCAATATATTCTATATTCAGTATATTTACAGAACTAATCACAAAGAAGTCATTGAAAAACTCCATATGTATGATTTCATTTTATGCTGATATCAGGACAATCACGTTGAAGGCTCCAGCAGTAGTTTTTGCCAGAAACTTTTGCCAGTAAAAATTGCCAAGATTTTCCGGACATTTTTGCAAATGGCTATGGAGATAGTGTAGCTTTATGCTCATAGTAGCACCCAATATTTTCAAGTTTAGGAGCAAGTTTTGTACCAGTTCTTTATAATTTTGTGCTTTATGGTTACCCAAGAAGTTCTTGACAACCATGACATAGCTGTTCCAGGCAGAAGCTTCAGTATCAGTCATGTAACTTGAATCATTTTGAATAAATTTGAATCATTTATATTTTTTTGAATCTGGGGACCATCAAAGATTCCTAATTTTTCAGTACTCAATCCAGGGAAGAATCTCCAAATGTATTTGAAGCAATCACCGTCCTTGTTCAAAGCTCTAACAGATTGCTTAATTAATCCCAACTTTGTGTGTAGTAGAGGGAGAATGATTTTTTCTTTGTGAAGCATTGGCTCGTTAATGATGTTTGCTCATGTTTTCCCTTGGAGGCCATGTCACTTTTTCCCGGTGATCCTGCTTTACCCCACTATCCTTGAAGCAGATGAAACACGGGTACTTTGTGTATCCACTTTGCTGTCCAAGTAAGAAGTTCACCGCTTTTAAATCAACACATATGAACCATTGGTGTTCATGATAGCAAAGCTTTTGTGAGACCATTTTGATATTTTCATATTCTTCCTTAAGTGACCAATAAGAAATGATGCATAACAGTTGCCATTATGCAGTAAAACAGATTTCAAACTTCGATTGGAACTGTGTATGAAAAGCCCCCAGTCTTCTGCTCGGTATTCTGGTACTCACATATGGGCTAGTAGTCCAGGGATGTTACAACGGTACACAAAGTCTCCATCTTCACTGAAAAATGGTAGGAGTGTCACCTCTCTTGTCCTATAAACCGTTATTTTAACTTCCGGTCTCAGACAGTTCTTTTCTTTTAGCCTGGATGCTAAAAGTTCAGATGGTTGTTTTGACTGACTTAGGTGACATATTACATCATTGAGCTCTTCTTGGGAGAACTTCTGGTTTGATGAAACACTTCCTTCACATTCACATCCACTGCTAACTCCTGGATTACACTCCAAACCCTGTATATCCTCCATGTTGGATACAGGAATATCAGGGAATGTACTGAACACTGGTATTGGAACATCAGCACCATGCCACACAGGTCATCTTGCTGATTCCAAATCAGGGTACTCCCACTTGTTTTTCTTGTAACGATTGAAACCTTTTACATTCACAGCACAAAAATAACAAT
>NC_092861.1:85374060-85406222 GCF_032062135.1 Pyxicephalus adspersus | reverse complement strand
TATGGGAACATCAGCACCATGCGGCAAAGGTTGTCTTGCTGATTCCAAATCAGGGTACTCCCACTTGTTTTTCTTGTAACGATTGAAACCTTTTACATTCACAGCACAAAAATAACAATCATTATTATGATTTTTGGGCTCTCGCGATACGATAGGTACACCAAATTTCAAACTTTTCAGTTTTCCATTTTTCCACTGACGTAGACACTCTACACAAGTTTTGCATACCATATGGGGAGCCCAATACTTATCTAGGTCCCCCAGTTTAATACTAAAATATGCAACATATGCTTGTTTCACAAACTATGTAATGTTTCTTTTCTGTTTTTGCTGAGAATATTCATCACAAATGTAGCAAAATACATTAGGGTCAATAAACAACTTCTTTTGGAAGAACTCAAATTTCTGTAAAACAAAATGTATATATAGAAAGAAGGCAAATGAAAGTTTCATGAAAGTAATGCTACATTTAATATATAAAATGCAAAACATTGATGTAAATAAAGATTAATAATATTATGCTGTGTTAACATTTGTTGTTGGTAATTGTCTATTCCGATTCCTGTATCACAAGAACTGGAGCCAATTCAATGAAACTGATTTCATTTCTGGATTCAGCAGACCTGAAATACACCAAATATATTGAAAAATCCTTGGCAAGTAAAAAAAAAAAACCTTTTTTTTTTGTTGAGCTGTGTTATTTATTGCATAGAAACGTTCTTTATATTTTTTTAATAGGCTATTTATTTTAGGCCGGAGTTTCACTTTAACGCAGGAAAAATAGATTTTAAAATTGCTCTAGATTGGCCTAATTAAAACCTCAGATGGAGATGTCCTATTTTATCTAGATAACTCACTTATATATGCACATTACAGCTTTAGGTATTAAAATCTGTAAACAGACCTTTTTTTTTTACATAAAAGCAGCTAAGGAGAGCCCTAAAGCATGTAAAAATGGAATGAGAACTTTATCCTTTACTAAATATAGGAATACAAAAAATATATTTAAACCTTTTTTTGATTAAATTCTTTTTTTTGTCTTGAACATAATAAAGAAACTATATATAGAACCATACCATATAGAATACATATCATATTCATTGTTATTGCTAATTAGTGGTAAATATCCAGAGTTACTGTGGAAATGGTAAATTTCTTGAGTACACATGCTTTTCGAAGGTTTCTAACAGGATAATGAAGCATGCATTACGACATAAAGCAGCCAGATGCCATTGCTTCTATTCTAACATCAATATGTACTCATGTCATGTAGCACCCTGGACAGATTCATCAGATAAAGCCGTGCCTGCTTATGGGTTGGCATTTATCTTCAAGAGAGATTTTATTTCATTTTTAAGATATTTTCATATCAAGCTGAAGTATGTCCTGAAAAAGCTTAGAAAATAAATGAATCTGTCTCATACTGCATTGCTGGCTGTCAAAAGTGGCCTGCTTGCTAAACTGAAGCAGAATTGCTGCAAATAACTGGCTAAAAAGCAGTCTGCTTCCATAAACTCCTTGAAACAATCCTCATGACATATGTAACATCAGCTCTGACCAAATCCAAATTTGTTTCTTACTGTTTCCCTGAAGCAAACTATGCCATCATCTTAGGCAATGTTTTCTACAACTACTATATGACATACATACATCAAGCAAAAGGTCAAAAGAAAATGATATCAGTTCTGTAAGTCAAATGTTTGACTGGAGAGTGGTAGCTGGGGTCAAAAACCCTAGGGCTAATGGAAATCATGTGTTCGTATAATGCTGAGGATTATTCATTGTAGATTTAAAAAAAATTGCTAAATGTTTAATTATTATAAACATTTGACTAAATGAAGTGTATGCTGGTATATTTTCCTAATTCTGTTTAGAATAAACAATATATTTAAAAAATATATTTTATACAGCACGTAAGGCTATACACTTTATTTTACATTTTCCAGGCTGTCTCTACCTGCTTTACAAATTAAATGATTATCACTATTACTCTCTCTACCTGGTCAGAGAAATGTCAGTTGGAAAGAGAACGTCTGAAAGTTAAACAACCTCTGTACAGTGTTAGTCATGCAGATAATCCAGATGAGGGTGAAAACCCCTTATACAGCATAGTTCAATTTACTCCAGCAGAGAAAAAAAAATTCTATGTTGATTTCCTAAGGCAACTGGATATTCCTTGGGATGAACAATTTCTGGTGTCATTCCTTCTAAAATATACTTGGATATATTCTGTGCATCCAGAAATGCATCCATCTTTTACTGAGTGCTATTGAGTTTTCTAAAACTACTTTATGATGGAGTGTATTCCCCATTTTCACAGTCCTTACTGTGAAGAATCCCTTCTATAAATGGAGATTAAACCTCTTTTTCCTCTAGATGCAAAGAGTGCCTCTTGTAATTTGCAATAATAATACATTCAATCATTTTGAAGCACTCTCTCCATATATACGTGGACATTCACATACTTGTACATGTTCATCACTTCTCTCTTTGAAAGTTTCTACGTCAAGGGAACTAATTTACAATCACTCTCCCCAGTTCAATAACATTCTTTTTTGTAAACTGAAGTCCAAAACTGGACTACATATTCCAAATGAGGTCTCACTAATTCTTTGTACAAGGGCAGGATTATGTCTTGATTTCTAGTGTTTATACCTTTTAATTATTTTGCTTTTAAAAATAATTTTTTGCTTGGCATTGCATGTTATGAATAAGTCTGTGAACTACCAGAGAACCCAGATTATTCTCGATTACAGTCTTACATAGATATATTCCCCCTAAGGCTTAGTCTACACAGACGTTTTCCCCAGCGTTTAACCTAAAGCTTTTAAAGCCCTTGTTTGAAAACCCAATGCATTCCAATGGGCTAATCTACACCAGGACATTTCCTTGAGGCACGTTTATGAGCTTTATCTTAAATGTTGCTTGCAACGTTTGAAAAATTAAAATGTGGGGTAAAGCTGGGAAACACCCAAAAACACAAGCACTAAAAATGTAAACACGTTAAAAACGTGAAAAAACACATGAGAATGTAGCATAGGCGGTTTCCATTATTTTAAAGGAAAGCTTAAAAACGCTAATAAAAGTGTTTAAAAACGCATATAAACACAATAGGAACGTTTACATGTGCTTTAAAAATGTCAGTGTAGACCCAGCCTAAAACAGTTGCTGTTAGCCCCAAGTGCATAACTTTACATTTACCAACATTAAATATCATTTTCTACTTGGCTGCTCAATCAAACAATTTATGTAAGTCTTATTGTAAGTTTTAGACATCTTGTAAGGACTTTATTCCATTGCTTCTTTTTCCTGGC
Source organism: Pyxicephalus adspersus (assembly GCF_032062135.1). Lineage (NCBI taxonomy): Eukaryota > Metazoa > Chordata > Amphibia > Anura > Pyxicephalidae > Pyxicephalus > Pyxicephalus adspersus. Next base: position 85,402,908 of record NC_092861.1, on the reverse strand, counting down.
CTTTTAACTACATTGTCACCAACACAGTAAGTGTTAGAAAATCCTGTTGTCATAAGCAGCAGAAACTAATTGGGATTCTAGCCTTCCCTTGCTTTACTGTTGTTTAAGGCTCCTGGTTATTGCTATATTTTTACTTGTTGGAAATTTTTCCTTACTTACATGTTTTTACATGTTTTGGTGACAACATTGTCACAGTGGGAGGAACATAAGAGAATGTCCTTAACAGTGCCCCAGATAGCAGTTAAAGTCAAGCAGTAATAACCTATCATTGGAATTTACAATTTTAGGTAAATTAAAGGTCACTTAATGTGAACCTGTGGAGACAGATATAAAGAGTTTTCACTGCTGATTTGATTTTCACAGCATGGTTTCCTTAGTTGCTGTCCTGGTTCAGTCTTCTCTACTTAATGAGTCACTGACATGAAAGTAGGATTCAGGAGGGGATCCCTCTTTACTATCTGAATGTTTGGTCTAGATCAGTCATTCTGTAGGTGGAAACAGAGCCTCAGAACCTGCATCTCTTACAGTCTAATTATAAACTATAGTTTTTTTTATTTATATCATTCCCAGAATCCTTTAAAACTTGAAAGTTTCTCATTTAGACACCCACATCCCTTGCTTGTTTTGAGAATTTGTACTTGCTTGAGAATTTGTACAAAAGATAAATTAACTCTGCTAGTTTCTGCTCTGTAATCTCCCACAGACCAATCACTTAATAATGACAGTAACTTTTATTAGTTTAAGAGATAATGTGAGGCATCAAACATACATAAGGCCCGGAGCACAGGAAAAGGGGAATAAGCACAGGGCCACATGACAAGGTTGGAGGGGAAGGCATTATATAGGAATGGTTAAAGTGAAAAGAAGGAGGGGTCAAAGATATGGGGTAATAGGTGAGGGTGGTGATTAAGGAGGGGTCAAAGGATAAGGGATAAAAAGGGATGGAGTGGTGGGAGAGGTCAGTGCATAATTAGGAGTAAAAAGTTTCCCCACTGGCCTTCCTTTGGGGGAAGCGGTATGGCTGTGTTGCACTGTCATGGTAGCTTGGTGGTTTTGCGGGTCCATGAGAGTGGGGTTACATGCATACAAGGCAGCAGGGGGTGGGAACCCATCAGGGTATGGAGTTCTTGAGAAATTGGGGCCTCATGGGACACTAGGATGTCATGAGGCCTGGTGGGAGCTAAGGGATACCTGGTAACTGTCCCCTAGACGCTGTGATAGCGGCTGGGGGCCTTTGTGGTAAGAAGAAGTATCCAAAAAGGTAGTGATCAATCGGTACGTTCATGGACCTTCAACAGCTAATAAAATGTAATGTTGATAATGTCTTTTTGGAAACTGAAATAATGTTGTTTGTTATGTGATTAAAAAACTGCTATGGCCAGTTTATGCCTCAAGACAGGTCTTGTGTGTGTGTTTTTTTAATGGGTAACTAAGTTGTTTTAAGCTGGGAGCAGGGATACAATGGCCTCATCTTCTCTATCCAAGTCATGTAATGTTGCATATAACACAATTACTCCTAGTCTATGTGTAATTCAGTTGAGATCTTGTAATATTTTCACTAATACCAATACATACATATACATTAAATATATACAGGATCATGTTTAATAGGTGAGAATTAAATAGGTAACAGGCAGGTAGTAGAAACACACAACTTATTAGGCTAAACCAAATTCTTACTTCACTAGACAAATGGGACTGATTTATTAAAGCTCTCCAATACTGGAGAAAAAAAAGATTATCATGGGAAAGCCTGAGTTAACAAACCTGGAATGGATTTTTAAAAACTCATTTGCCATCAGTTGACAAATATTTTTAATCTTGGACCAGGTTCATTCAAGGTTTGATGGATCATCCAGGTACTCCCATGATAGTCTATTTTCTCCGGTCTTAGAGAGCTTTAATAAATTGAACACCAGTGCATGGGAGATATTGATAATAGCATAAATTCTGTCTTTGTTACATAAAATATTCTGTGTTGTTTCCCAAAAAATTAGATCAGTTCTGGTTATGCTCCCATCAGTCAAGCAGAAGCATATACGCATATAAATGAACCAACAGAGTGTACATACAAGTTTATTGAAGCAATAATAACGCTTCTCCGAACTTAATTTTCCTTAAACACAACCACATTATATACAATTTCATGTTCCATCCTAAACAATGATTAAACAATGATTTTAGTACATCCAGTCCCATGGGTGCATAGATCAAGACTAAGAAGGGTTGTCTTGTACATGGAAGAAACAGAGGGAAAAAGATGGGGCAGGTGTTCTATGAAGATTAATGATATTACAATTCGAGGGATAGCGGAGGGTCTTGCCCTCATTTCATTTGAATAATGTGTAGCTTCTCTGTGACTGCTGTTTGTCACAAGGCAAAACATTACGCACAATTTGCTTTGTCTCCTGGCTGAAAACATTAACACTATATTGAGACCTTATGTGAAGGACAAGACTGCAAATTAGAAGATGAGATTTATTCAAGGTATGCTTCAGTTAGCACAGTCATTTTGTCAACCACAATGTGTATCGCATTAATGCAGTGTTCCAATGCAAGTGGAAATAGCTCAGTGTTAATACACAAAACAAAGACTTCTTCTTACGCCTTCCATCACTCTTAAACAGTTTACAGAGTTTTTTGTTACCAGTCATAGTTCACTTTGAGATCTACATTTTTTTGCAATGTGAATGGATGAATCTTTAAGCTGTGCAGTGTTTACTTTGGAATTACATATATTGAGAAATTCAATACATTTTTTTTTTATTCACAAACATTCCATTCCATAAATGATAATCTAGAAATATTGGAATATAGTTCAGTATATTAACTGAAAATTTTCAGTATATTAACATTAATTTGAAAATTAATGCTGTACCCTATTAGTTAATATGTTCTGACATTGTTGCTTATGCTGACACATTTGGTTAAAGTGATTTTTAATTCTGTATTTCTGTTTGTGTAAGCATTATGAATACAGAAATGACAAAAATATAATATTCTAAGATGGAAAAATGCTGGGAACTTTGAATCAGCTAGCATGATGACATTGTTAAAGCACTGAATAAATAAATGGTACGAATCAAATCTATAATGAATTTTTTGTTATTCCCTTAGCAATTTTATCATTGCTAGTTGATTTATTGCTGAGATTACTGTCCTAGGAGTAATGCTGTACCTAACCCTCCCTGAACCCCCAAAAATGATTCTTCTTGTAACCTGTGGTGAGGTTGCAATGCAATTACCACTTCCTCATGCCCATGAACCATTTTCATGAACCACATGTATTGCCTGCAGCTCCTCATAAGGAATGAATACAGTTGGTAGTAAGTGGTGTCCACTGTCAAATGTTGAAATTCCGGTTCATTACAAATCAGAGCAGTAGTCTAACGTTAGCTGAAAGCTAAACGTCAATGTAACACTATCCATACCTATAACTTAAATGTTACTAGTAATCATCCCTGCAACCCTAAGAGTAACTTACCTAACCAACTTAGGAACACTAACCCTCCTTTGTAACCACAAGGGTGACACTCCTGACACAGGTTGTCCTGCCTAGAGCAAGCTCAGAAACAGCCCACCCTCTATAGGTATAAAAAAAAAACTTTTAGGCTGTCAAACTCCAAATTATTGCCTTGCTCAGGGAACTTGCATTAAACAAATATACTTTGCATACATGCTATTCTAAAATATAAAATGTGCAGGTATAACATAGAGTTACATTTGCTAAGAATAATTACTCCTGTATGACCATGTTGCCTCTCACTGGCCTTCAGACTGCAAGGTACTGTGCTAATGAACTTAATGATGTGTCTACCTTAATAAGGGACAAGAGAAATCCGACTTCATAGAGCTAAGCCCTGTGTTTAGCACCAGAATGATTTCTTGACCATGTGTATATTGATTTTTCAAATGGAATGAAACTTGTCAGAAACAGAGAGAGCTTCAGGGAAAGTATGTTGCAGCATATGCCAGCTTTCACCAATTATTGAAAAGAAAAGAATGGCTAAATCAGCATGGGATAAATCTGAAGGATTTCTGTTCCTTAGTATTAAGACTTTGCCTTGCTGCACTTCTGGGAATGCTATAGAAGAGTTTAATCATCTGACTGCTTTTTCAATGCCTGAGGCAGATGTAGCTTTTTATCATACTGCTTTCTCTGTGTGTCACCCCTTTCTATCAGTGGTTGAGTACCTGGGGTCTGGGATAAGAAAATCGGCTTCTTTATTCTGTACATCTAAGCAGTGCATGAAAAGATCACTGTACACAGCCCCACTGAATGAATGAGTCACTTTAAAAATCGAACTGGTTTACATGAAAACATCTGATTTAAATAGCCGGTTGTTAGTTTTTGTGAGAGGCGTGTGGTTTGATAGGCAGTGGCATGGGAGTGAATAATATAGAAGGACAGGAATTAAACTCTGCAGAAAGGCTGTACGTAGTGAAGGAAAGGCGCAGAGAGACAAATATTTGGACAGCGGGGTTTTTCAGCCTGAAGTACAAAAATCAAAGCTTGGTGGTTTATCACAGTGGTAGAATTTCCAGCATCATGTTCCCAAGGTTGAGCAAATAGAACAGTGGGATTGTACCTTGTATATGGCTGGTATATAATTAGTCTCCAATATGTTATATATGGTACACTAAGTTCACGCAGTGCTTTTAGATGTATAGTGTGCGCTTGTAGCAAAATGTCAGCAAAATATTCATAAGTTTTAATAAATTACATTCGTGGCAGGGGTTTGCTTTATTCGAAAAAAAGTAGTACTTTTGAAAGACAAATGGAAAAAAAACTGTTTGGACTTAAGGAACACAACTTTTCTTATGTTCGGCCATTACTTGCTACATTGCTTGGCACACAATGAGGTTTAACCATAAGGTTAGTAGTCTGCTTACCCTGCTGTTTACATATGTGAGTAATGCTGATCTCTCTTCTTTCACTTTAAGCCCTGCTGGGGTAATGCGGTACAGGAGTTGGGTATTCATACTGTTATTTTAATTATTACATAACAGTGTTAAGTAGTGTTCTGTATCTGCCTGTTTAGAATTAAAAGTAGTCACTCTTCTTTTACTTCTTGAAATAAAGTATTATCATGAGTCAAACACATGATCTTGGTCATACTGAAATTAGAAGAGCTGATAAGCAGGTAAACAAGAAAGATCTGGTATAGAAATGTAGGGGTTTCCCCCCTAGTGATATATTAGGTAGCCACTTTTTGTTGCCTAATAAATAGGAAGCTGGGGATGTAGCATCTAAATAGACTTTTCCAAAACACCCAATGAAGAAACAATTCTAAGTTGTTCTTCCTGTATTGACAACCTAATAAACAATCTACACATACCCAACAAATTCTATGTAGAAATATTCATACATTATTTTGTTATTCAATCCATTATTTATGATATAAGGCAGCAAACCAAGTAAATGCTTAACAGTATATAAAGCTGTGAGCCTTTTGGGTAAATAAAAATGTGTGATATTGCAAGCAAAAGCCTATGGTTTAAAATTTTTAGCATGAATAATTATTTGTTAGTCTATTCTTGTTTTCACATGGTTTATTATTCAATGCTTTCCTTGTTTGTTTTTTTTTTTCCCTAATAAACTGGGGTTGCTTCACTATAGGCTTAAACTACACGGACTGTTTCCCCAGCGTTTAACCTGAGGCTTTTAAAGCCCATGTTTGAAATCCCCTATGCATTCCAATGGGCTAATCTACACCAGTATGTTTCCTTCAGGCACGTTGCTTGCAACGTTTAAAAATGTAAAACGCAGGTTAAATGCGGGAAAACGCTCAAAAACGCTGAACTCAATGAAGGCTTTTACAAAGCGTTTTTAGGCTTTTTATGAAAGCTTCTATTGAAAACAATGGGGGTTTTTATAAGTGTTTTTAAAAGGACTTTGGAATCTTGGAGCCCCATTTAATAAGGAGACTCCTAGATCTCCACCATTCCACCCTGGGGAATGAGTACAGGGGTACATAAAACCACTTACTCATTCCCTGAAAGGGTTAAAATATGTGTAAAAAATTGGACGAGACTTTAATGGTAAATTTTGGAAAATTTTATTAAATGTGTGTGTTTGTGTAACTAAACTTATTTTTTACAGGTTATCCCAATGACAAGGTTGATTCCCATGGCTGCAATCATGACATGGGCACAGCCATGGGACTCCTTCTGACAGTGAGGGATCGCAGGGCACTAGGGGTTAAATGAGGACAATCATCCTGTCATTGGATAACCTGTAAAAAAAAAAAGTTTAGTTACACAAACACACATTTAATAAAATAATTTACCCTTAAAGCCTCATCCAAGGGGTTTTATGTACCCTCGTACTCAAAAGTAAAAATTTTATAAATGTAAAATCGCGTCAATTTGCAGCAATTCGCGGTAAAATGCCTCATAGGCGTTTATAAAAGTTTTTTAGTTTTTGTAAACGTGCATAAAAAAGTATTAAAAAGGGTAGGAACTTTTATATGCGTTTTTAAAACTGTTCATGTGGACCCAGCCTAAAGCAGTTGAGGCTGTTCACTTAGAAAAGGTAATTATCACTTTATAAGGTAATTTTTACTTACCTTAGTCAATGAGATAAATTTCTGCTGCCTTTAACTATCCAATAATGTGTAGGTGAAATTCATGTTTATCATTCCTTGCATATGATTAGGTATTATTTGCAAAGTGAATTTACAACACATTCCCTTGGCCAAATAAATACATTTTTAAAAGGTGATCATCACTTTGCTAATTGAACTCTGGCTGACAATGTTTAGTAATTCAACCGCAATGTTTTCTTTTTTCATTTCAGCAGTTTGATTTTTGTCTTGATGTTTTGCCTTTTGCTTTTTGTGTCCCAATCATGTCCAAGAAAATAGTTCAAGTCAACAAAACCTTCTGCACTAAACTATGTTAAAAGTTCATTACAGTGTGATAAGTCACTTTATTAGGTGAAGAATTTGTAATTCTTTAGTAATTGTAAATTATGGACACACCATAGCCACTTTTCTGCCATCAAAGGAGAGAAAAATGTAAATCTTCAAAATCAATTCTTTTATATTGCAAGGAGAAATCGGTTAAACAATGTTGGGTGGGGCTATAAAGTAAGGATAGTAAGAAAGGAATTGAGGAAGGAGAGCAATACTGGGTTTTGTAGAAACAGTGTAAACACATTAGGAAAGTTCCAGAAAGTACATGTATTCAAGCATCTTCAGGGTAAAGAAGAAATAAATCTGCGTGACTTTCCTATCCATGTTCAATCACTGGACACTGCCATCTTCCTTCTCTTCTCCCTCTCAGGGATGATCATCAGCCAACTTGATTGGCCATCCCGGGATGACCTAATTTCAACACAGGCACACATTCATTTCATTTCATTCATACCTGGCACAAGCAAGGGAAGGCAGGATTGTTGGAATTCCCTGGGAAGCTCAGCTTTTTTGCCAGAAACCTGGAGAAATCAGGCAGGTAGGGCAAATTTTTAAAGAAGGGACATTGCCTGACTCTTTTTGTAATAATGACCTGCCTGATTGAGCACTTGTAAAAGCATTTTGTATATACTATTCACTTATCTATAAGCGGCATGGTGAACATCATAGGGCTGGATAACAGCAGCTGGCCTGAAAGAGTGAAGATTTAAAAATCCAGATATGTTGATTCTTTAGGATATTAATAGGCTCTGATAATTCTTTATATAGTTCCTAAAAGTTAAAGGAAAAGGAGACTACTGTAAATCGAACTTTACATCCCAACTATATAAAAAACGTTTGACTAGAAAACAAAATAATATTGGTAAGCACTGGAAAGAAATACATGCAGGTTAAATATCCAGTTACTGTATTTAGTGCATGTTGGGTGTGTTTCCAATATTGGTACTAATATTGGTTATTTATATTATTCCTTGATTCTCTATTATTGGGCTCCTCCTCATCATAGTTTCCTACCCTTTGCCCCAGGAACTACAAAACGAGTTTTCACAGGGAATACTGGGCAGATTTCCAATGACTATTAGGATAACAGTGCACTCACCACTGGCCATCAACAAAGGAAGCTTTCCCCAACAATCATTAAGATAACAGGGCATTCACTGCTGGCTACGAACAAAAGAAGGCTTACTCAATGACCAATATGATAACAGGGCACTCACCACCTTTCACCAACTAAACATACTTCACCACCAACCATTGAAAAAACATGGCATTCACCCTTGGTCAGCAACAAAAAAAAAATTCCCCAATAACCATTGGGATAACATGGCAAATAACTACTGATTGCAAACAAAAGAAGGCTTTTCCAATGACTATTAAGATAACAGGGTAGTCACTATTGGCCATCAACAAAAGAAGTTTTCCTCGCTGCCCATCTGGATAAAAAGGCCATCAATAAAAGAAGTCGTCCCCAATAACTAATAGGATAACAGGGTACTCTCCACTTGCCACCGATAAAAGAAAGCTTTATCACAGAGTATTAGGCTAAGGAGTCACTCACCAACAATCATTACGGAATGGGGCACCACAGCTGATAAAGTATTCACAACTGATCACCAACAAAAGTAGTTATTTACCACTATTCAAGCAGTAAAAAATGTGCTTACAACTGTTCACCCATATATCCCCTTTTCAAGACTGCATTACCTGTCTAAGCACATTTCTATAGAAAGCTATCGTCTCCGGGCTCTCGCATGAACAAGTGATAAAAGGAAAGCCTTTGTTTATGGGTGACATAAGAGCTGTCAAATGGCTCAAACTATCACCACACAGCTGAACTATCATTTATTCAGCTTTTTATGTAGCGACAACTATCAGCAAGTGACCTGTCAAATGAAATGTGTGGATGTGACCTGCTTCCCTTATCACTGAGCTCAGTTAAGGTAATTAATTACTGCTGTCAGTTTTACTGTTTAATTCTTGCAGTGACTTTTAAAGTCAAATGAATAGGCCAGATTTTAATGGGTTTTAGTGTGATGATTAATTCAATATATGTCTTGGAAATGTTATCTATTTTATAGAAGTACTGTATAGAAAAATATGTGAAAATAGTTGTAGCTCAGTCTGTTATATTTGAAAACCATTTTGCTTCAAGACACTATATTGGCTACAAGTCAAAGTTTTTTTTATATCTATTGAAAGTTTGCAGGGTTTTCAAATTGATGTTTTCTATTGTTAGCTAAATAAAAATGATTTTTACAAGACAAGTCTATTACAAAAATGGTTCCATGTAATTAGCTAGCAACCATGCTGCGCTTTAGTAAAATGTATGTAATGGAAAACATTTTTTTTAATATAGTGTAAAAAAGCAAAGAATATCTGATCTGGGTTTCCTTGCCATATCTTCACTGGGGAAATTCACTACCTTATTTCTCTTTGTGACTTTAGTAAGTGAGGGAAAGTCTGAAATTTTAGAGTTGTCACCAGAACAAGGTGAGAGTTTAGCCAGTTTATTAATAATTAAAAGGTAATGATGTGAGCTGTATCCAATTATAGCAGTTTGAGCAGTTAATCAGACTCCATCTTTGTGCAGTTTATTGTAGACAGTCTAAAAAAGTCTAAAAAAGATTTGTGACTAGTTATCATGGGTTACTAAATGAAGCCCAAATTTTCCATAACTTAAAGTATCCTAGTCACCTAACTATATTCTTGAATATAATCCAACCCAAATATAAACCAAGTTACTTATTTTTCCCTGTGAATACTGGAAACCTGCTTTGACAGGTTAAATAAAAAATGCCCCAAAAATGTGAGTAAATACACCTATGGTGTAAAAAATTTATATAAAATCAAATGGGCTCTGTATATTTTTTCTCCCTTTCACAGGTTGAAGTACTTTTTACTTTGGGTCATTTGCTTAAAGATCATTAGTGCCTTACTGTTGGCCATTAGTAAAATGACACACAGCACACATGATGATCCTTATGTGATGAGTATAATAAATAAATGTCTGATGTCGCCAGCAAGAGTTTGTTACACACTTTACATGAAGACACAGCGCCATCTATGTCTGTGACCTGAGCATAAACCAAAATTACTTTTTTAACGAGAACAAATTGTGGTATATACTCAATCAAATACAGTAACTCAAACTGACAACAACCCATGTGTCAGTAAATATATCGGAGAATACTTAGCATTCCTGCTGCCATGGCTGCTGGAAATACTCAGCACTCCAGGAATTATGGACAGTTTTGTGACAGGGTCACTTTATTGTTCCACTATCCACGTATGTTTGATACCACTATTTATCAGATGTCTTTTTTAGATCAGATGTATTTTACAGATAACCTATGTTCCCTCTGTCGAGTTGTCAAGTAGCAAACAGCATTTCGAAAGAAATTATTCTGTTCTGTTTTTAATTAATTAATGTAATTATATCTTTAATTACCAATTTAGAAGCTGTCTGTTATGAAGGTTAAAGCAATAAGTTAAGTTTGCTTCACACAAAATGTTTTGCATAGAGCAGTGCTATTTCCTGGAGGTAAATATGACTGCTACTGTCCATTTAAAGCCTAACTCTTTACTACAAAAGTTGAGCTTGGTTTTGCTTCTTCTGTTTCCCACACCTACCTTTAGTCAGTTTGATTGCCCACCAATGGGGTACGTAATAATGCAAAATTTAAAGCTCCAATCACCTTTTACCACAGGGAAACCCATAAATATTTTCCAGGGAAACCCTACTATATTAACAATATCTACAGCTCACTGTACATTAGTGTGGTGATCAGTGGAAAGAATGCCTTTTACACTGCTGGCCATTGGAAAGAATGTCACCCTTACAGATTGCCAAAATAATAATTTGTGTCAGTGGTAAATGACCTGAGAGGCACAGATTGCTCATTGATTAAGGAACCCCTAGCACACTCCAGAGAAACTTTAGGGTTCCAAGGAACCTTGGTTGAGAGACACTGTTCTACTCCATCAACAAGGATAAAAATGCAACTGGAGTCACACACTGAAATTTTAGAAATATTAGTACACATTTTTATTATACGGGTAGTCCCCGGGTTAAGGACATCCGATATATGGACGACTCCTAGATACGAACAGGGCTTCCATGCTCGCTCCTGTGCAAGATGTAGGCATAAAGGGGGGCGGTTTGCATGACTTGCAGAAGAAATCTTTTGCTAAACATAGCTGAGGTTGTGGGTGATCTTAGGGCATGGGTTAAGTGTCTTTTTTTCATTAATTTCTGGAAAATGTCCTTAAACTTTTCACAAGAGACCACCTTTTTATATGAATAGGAAATAGCACTCTCCATTCAGCTAGAAAGTCCTCTGATACAAAAAAGTTCCATTTAAATTCCATAAAACATAATTTTATAAAGTGAATTGCATTTATCAGAGTTCACAAATTCAATAAAACTATTCAATTCATGTATCCCCAAATCCTGTTATCTTAATTTACAATTGTAGACACATTTGTTGGCGCTCCACTACTAAAAAAGAAAAACTGCTAATTGTTTCTGAAATAACTTGAACCTGACAAAAGTAATTGCCATCCATCATTGTTTTTCTGTATTTAATAGAAATCAGAATGTAGCTTTGGAAATTTAAATCAACAGAATATAAAAAAAAATAAAATAACATAAATAAAAATGGCATTAAGAAAAATAATGGGAAGCTAATATTTTGTTACACATTTCACAGGTAAGCATTGCAGTAAAGTAATTCTTACAGCATTCAATATGTTTTCCGGTTCAGAGGTTGCAATGCAAATGAGACTGTATATTTAATTTTTATAGATGTTCAATAGGACTACATTTTCGCTCATAGAAAAACACTTGTTTTGTTCTTAGCCATTCTTGGGTGCGCTAGTCCCTTAATCCAACAAATATACCCAATCTCTATTGTTGAGGCTACCCTTTCAGTGACAATAGGTTTACAATGTATATTATAATAAAAAGCTAACATAAACACATAATGGTGTGGACTTTAATTTACTACACCAAAATGTATAAACAATCTAGGGCATTTCATTCTAGCTTTAGAATAATTGTGGCTGAAAGAAAAGCAGTTTCATTAACTACTTTACCATGTACATTTTTGAACAATTTGCATAGTGAATCTGTAAAAAACTTGTTTTTTTGTTCTGTGCAATTTAATATTATAGGCAAATACTTTATTGTACTTTAATGTACTGTGTGATTGCAAAAAGGGACAAAAGAGGACGTAGTGCAGCTATGTTTACTGTATGGGCTGGTGGGAGATGAGTATTATAACCTTAAACAAATGAACACACTGACGTTTGGAGAATTACGGAAGTACATGGAGCGCTCCTACTGGCTGGTGACAAGACAAACAAGAACTGATAGTGTTGTTACAGCAGCCAATCATCTCGCCCTGTCTTTAGAAAAGCAACTGGGATTTCTTAGCTTGAATATATTTGTAAAAGAGACAATATGAAATACTAACGTGAAATGAATGACTTTAATCCATTTTCCATTACTGAATAAACTTTGAAGAGTTAAAACTTGATGCAACTTTTTAGACTTAGCATCACAGTTTCCTAGTGCTTCTTGTTGATAATTATTATTTTTAAATAGAATGCATCTGGTGCTAATGCGATGAGGTGAATCAAGATCATTTATGCTGTTTTACTTATTTCCTTTTCATCAATGGCCTTTATATGGCCCTAAAACGTTTTGCAATAATTGGAGTGCAACAGCATGAGCTAATGGCTGAACCAAGATTCAGAGGTTACATTCTAAAACACTCAACTTGTTTTGCATCTGCATGATTGAATTGCACAAAGTAATAATTTGGTGCCTGCTGGCAGCATCTAAAAATATTTTGAAGGGTCTTTGTTAAAGCGAACATTTTTTTAAAGAATGTTCTCTTATATAATATACAAAGTAAATAATCTTGACCATTGTAAAACCTATAATTGCATTGTTTAAGAAGATTAATTTTTTTAAAGGCAAAGTTTTATAATCCATCTTTGAAATTTGAAATATTTACATGAACAATGTTTTCCCTGCTTCCTTGGGAGTGGAAAAAAAATTCATTATGGTTTTCTAAGATATTAAAAACTATCTGACACTGACACTGTTGGCAAGATCAAGAACAAACACTGTATCATGTACAAAACAATCAATTTTAGAAATCTGCTTAATATTACAACAGGTTTTAGACAAAAAATATGTTAGAATATGTATACTAGGTTTACACAACTTGCAATCTATAGTATAGAAATGACCAATCAGACATCCTTTATGTGATGCCTGCACAATAAATCTGCATAAGTGAGATGATTTACCTTTATAGATACAGGGACTTCCATTGGTAACAGCTACATGGTTTGCTGATATTTTGACACATGAAATTCAATGACTTGCTAACTTGTGCACAGATCAGGATAAAACCATTTCCATACGTATTACAGCTAAAAGACTCAAACAGAAAAGGCATACCATTTTTCAGATTGTGCAGCTGTACAAGGACCTATTGGGATTTATGGAACAATTTACACTAGTTGCAGGTTAGGCTGCGACCTCCTTCTAATATCATAGTGGCATCCTTATGCTGTACTAACTATGCTTCTGGTTTTTTTATTGGACATGATATCATATGCATCTCTTATTTTATATCTTTATGCAATATCTAATATGTGATTTATATGTGATAATGTGTTTTACTTAGACAATTAGGAGTTGAGATACAAAACTTTTGGTAAGAAGTATTAGGTCTAAGGTTGTCTAAGGTTGTCCATGATAATTTACTACAAGTGATATCTGGAAGTCCTTTGAACCACAATCTTGGCTACTCCTGATGAAGCATTATTTGCAAAATGGGTCAGGTCAAAAAGACAAAGAAAGTGGACCACACGGACTCCTCCTATCATAAAGCATTATATGTATATATGTAACTCTAAAAACTATTATGTAATTTATAGATGCCACTGTGAGCTTGCTTTTTGCAGAACATATGTATACAAGTTTTATATGTTACCTATCTTTTGTTGTAATTGCCGAAATTTAAAGACTACTACTATTATACTCATCTTAAAACCTGTTAAGATGAGTTTGTCTATGCCAATTGTGTTACACCCCCCCAACACACAAAATGTATTTTTTAACTTTTGTATTGCAATTTTATCTTTTAGAAAAATAACATTCTATTGTTTTGACAGTGAAGGCCCATTTGCAGATAACGATGCAACCATTATTTTATTTACCAGTTTGTGTTTTTTTTTTTTCAAAAGCACCAGACACACATCTTGTAATGACTTTACTATTATGTTATTTGTTTCAAATATATTTGGTTGTCTTAGTGAATTCAATTATTTTAAAATTCTTGGTAAAGTCATTGCGAGTTGTCAAGGTAACACTGTTCACTTGCCATGCCTATAATTCTTTTAAAACTTGTATTGATTCAGACACTTTTTCTGTACATAAAGCAGGAGGAAACTAATGGTGATTAAAGAGAATGTTTGTATCACAGTGCATAGTGAGCTTTTAGCTATGAGGAGGGAAATGCTGCGGGGTAACAATAAATGCTCCATTACCAGGAGCTTATTTCCAAACTGAATTATCTAGATTTGATTGTGGAACATCTCTATGTTGCACAAAGGATGCATTAAAAGTATCCATACATTCAAAGTTATAAAGGCTTCATTGAACAGATGATTGACTATTTGTGACATCTGATTTTTTTTATGAGAATACATATGGGCTGCATATTGTAGATCAAAAATACATTATATGAATGCTGACAGATTTGTGACTTGAATGAGTTTTATCTCCTAGCTTACTACTAGTTTGGTAATGTTGTCTAAGTGGAGAAAAACATCATGATGCTGTTACTAGTTTCCCTGCACTTTGTATTGCAGAGATTCAAAACCCCAAAAAACAATTTATTTGTGTTTTTTGTTGGTGTTCCCATTGACCATTGACCATTGAGTAAACCTTTAATAAACAGTTTAATCACAGCAGTGTACCAATTTAGAAAATACATTTGAATACTGATGAGTCTGACACTGAAAGTTTGGACACATGGCTACTGGATATATGAGTAAGATCTAGTACACATATCCACTGCCGTATTTGAACTTAACCAACCAAACCAGTTGATATTATAAGACCAACTGGAGCCAAAACATGTTTTTTTTATAATTGATAGCTTGTTGCATTTCCTTCCTTTCTAGATCCAAAGAGACCCTTTATACTTGTCATCCTAGTTCCCAGCTATGTAGCAAAACAATGATCCTATCTATGATCCAATAATAGTTCTAACACTTTTTTCTATGAAGTGACAATTGTCTCCCTATTGCTCTCCATGTTGTCATCCTGTCAAACTTGCTTCAGGTGAAAATTCCCAATGGACACATGTTGCACATGCCTGCCACTGTAAGGTGCCACTGCCACCTGTCCAAAGCAACTATATACAGATGATACTGGAGTAAGTACATGAAGACAAGACGAGATAAAATAGGAAGATCAATACAACTGAGATTCAAAAAAATATCAATGCTAAATCTGTTTTAGCTGGCTGCTCTGGATTACAGGTGCAAGGAACACAAGTAAACAGAAAAAACGTCACATATATTTCGCAAAATAAAAGAAGCCTGATGTGCATCTAAATATTTTTTTTACTTTTCTAGATAAATAATCTATATTGTATTTTTAACTTTTGACACCATGCAGGAAGAGAAGAAGAAAGTATATTTACTAACATAACTGTTAATAATAAGTTCACCTTTATTCATAGTGTTTAGTCTTTTCTTTTCAAAAATAAAGTTCACCTGTCCCCAAGCTATGATTATTAAATTGTTTACCTGTATTTTATATTTTAACAACAGTAAATGAGCTTTTAAAACAAAATATCTATGGCCTATCTATCTGCCTATACTGTGTTTGAAATCCCCATTCATGCCAATAGGCCAGTTGGTGAGCTGCAGGCAGTACAACGGGCAGTGATCGGGCAGTGTTAAAATACTCACAAATACTTGAAAACACCTTCAAACTCAGAAATGTTTGAAAATCCCCACTAAAATGAATGGGGCAGTTTTAAGTGTTTGTAACTAATTATGTGCATTCACAGGTATTTTGGGGCATTTGTGGGGTGTTGATGGGAGTTTTGGGGCATTTTCTATCTCTAATCTATCACATAGCCTAGTTAAAAAAATGCCTAAAAACTCATATGTATGGGTGTTAAAGTGTATGTTTGACATTAAAGTAATGACAGGATAGACTTAGTCTAATATAATTAATTCTCAAAGATCACAGCAAAGTCACTAAAGCCCTATTTCAGATTTTAGTGCTGTTCTTTTGTGAACTTTAAAAATTAATTTGCCCACAGTCCAAATAGCTACAGAGGGGAATTATCTCTTGTTTTAAGGTCTTTTACAGATTATACTGCATATGTAAATATTTTAACATGCATAGCTCAGACTCTTGTATTAAAAGAGGAATAGACTGCAGAGATGGAGACATAATCCTGTCCCTGTACAAAGTATTGATCAGACCACATCTGGAATATGCAGACCAGGTTTGGCCACCAGTTCACAAAAAGGACATTGTGGAATTGGAGAGAGTGCAGAGAAGGGCAACTAAACTAATAAAAGGAATAGAGGAGCTCAGCTATGAGGAGGGATTAGCTGAAATGAACCTATTCTCCCTTGAGAAGAGACGTATAAGGAGGGATATGATCACCCTGTATAAATATATAAATGGTCCATATAGAGGACTGTCTTCCCTATTATTTACTTTAAGATCATTACAAAGGACAAGAGGGCACTCTTCTGAAGAAGTTTAATCTCCCGGCCAGGATTCAGCAAGGAGTTTGTATGTAATTCCTGTGTCTGCGTATGTTTACAATGTATAGACTTTGTAAAGCACTGTTTAATATATCGGTGCTATATAAATGCAAGTTCAAATTAATATTAATCTCCGGATGAGGAAGGGATTCTTCACAGTAAGCTTTGTGAAAATGTGGAATAGGTTTTCTTAGAAATTAGTTTAGCATGTCCTATAGACTGCTTTATGAAAAGCTGGATGCTTTTCTACAAGCACAGATTATAACTAGGTATTCAAGTTTTAAAGTAAAGACCTAAGAGACTGTTGATCCAGGGAACATTCAATTGCCTCACCAAATTTTTTTCCCCTTTTGGAGTAAATTGAACCAGGCTTTATAAGGGTTTTTTGCATTCCTCTGAATCATCTATGTAAGGCCCTGGTCAGTACCAGTATTCCCCAGACACCAGTCCCCCAATCTATAGCAGCCCCGCTCAGCCCCGGAAGACTGGTTATGTCTCCCAGCACTCGGATGCTCCCAGGACTTGGTGCGCAAGAGATGGTGTCTGGAGATAGGCCGGCAGCTGACCAGGAGCCCACAGATACACAGTACAGAATTACTGGGGATTCCAGAATACAAGCTGAAGTCAAACACAGGAGATCAGTCCACCAAACAAGGTACAAAGGAATGGGCACAAGAAAAGTCAGGGTCACAGGCATGTAGTCATCACTGAAGTTCATGCATGTAGACAAGATTTTGGAGAAGAGAAAGAAAAGGCACATCTAGTCAGAAAAAATAAATTTTGGAGCCTCTGTTTGAAAATTAATATTTGAATTTCATGCTACTTTATTTCAAGAATATAACCAGTATATGATTATTGTAAAAAAAAACAATGTAGTCAGTTGTGAAAAAGGGCTTTTGTATTTCCAGTAAAGACCTCTGCTTTAAGGAATGATTTATTTTCCCATTATTTTGCAGAATAAGAATAATAAAAACTGACTGTCTCCCAGTCAAAGCATCAAATATGAGTGGCGTTAAAACATATATTATAGATTTCACTTCCTAGAACAAGTCTTCTGTTTACAATGTTTTCTCTAATAAAACAGTGCCTTCATGTCAATTTCAGTATTGTGCAGCTATTTTGTATTACCTGTTGGGTTTGCTTTCTTGCAATATGGACTATGCAACCTGTCTCTTGGGAAAAGATACAGAGAAATATGGAGAAAATTCTAATTTGTATCTGAGGACAGATATTTATTAGTATTTTACCCTTCTACTAAAACATTCTTGAGATTAATCCCTTTTGTTTGTATTACCTCACTTTTAAATAAGTTACAACTACTACATGATAATAAAATAAAAATAATTAAAATAATGATATTAAAATAAAAATACAGTATGGTATAGCATATAATACAAACACTTGTCTCCTTACAGCCCATATAATTTTCCTACCTTCCCAAAGAAATGTATTTCATGTAATAAACACAATTTTCGCCTTATTTCATAGTACAGTAATTTTGTAGAAGTTTTGTAGTGGTGAGCTGCACTAATTTTTGTTGCTATCAGATCATCAGTCCAGCAGAGTGTTTCTGCTTTTTTACTTAGCAATTAGAAGCATTTCCTTTTCTCCATACAGTAAAGAATTTTAGTGGGGAGTCCAAAGCAGCATATTTCGGATTGGTGCAGGCTCCAAAGAAAAGAGAAACCCAGCCAGTTAAACAATTTCAGGTACTTATTTGTAAAAAGAGTTCTTTTAACTAGTATTTATTTAGGTTTTAAATAGATACTCTGGGAAAATTGTATTGGTATTATGTCATTCAAGCATTGATGTTGGAAATCAAGATTATTTGTTTAAAATCCATAACACAGACTTTCTTGTGCAGTTAGGAGTGATATGACCCCATAGTGTTGTAGAGAGTCTCTTTTAGTGCGCCACAGTGTATATAATCAAAAAGATAAAACATCACCTTTAGTAGTATTGTCTTCAGATTTAGAACAAAATAAAGCACCTTTTTGTTCTTTAGTTGTTAATTCTACTGGGGTCACTCTTTCACTGCTTCCTGTCTGTTGTTCAATATTTTGTTCAGATATTTTGAGTTATGGATTTTAAACAAATAATCTTGCTTTCCAACATCAATGCTTGAATGACATAATACCAACCTAATCATCAACCACTATCTGAACAAATACATAGATGCAGTATTAATTACGTTCTGTCCTTCTGATGAAGCCATTTGGTGAAATGCGTTAAAGACTGGAAAAGTTATTGTGTATCGTTTCAAATTATGTGATTACTGAATTTTCATTATCTGCATTTTGCAAGTATTTATTGTTTTGTGATACCTTTTTTATAACATTGTATAATAAAGTGCAACAAATTGTTTTTAACATAAATTGTGTTGTTAGTGTTGATGTTTGCCATTATTAGAACCCATGCAAATTTTCCCTGTTGGGAAAAGAAAACTCTTTGACATTAGTATTTATATAGCAGTGACATATTAGACAGAGCTTCACAAATGCCACTAGCAAAGTGCTAACCTCTGAGCCACCATGCCAAAAAATAATAATGGGAAATCTACTAAACTAGAAGGACATTTTGACTTTTATTCTGCTTTAATAACACTTTATATACACTGTCTAAAATGGAGTGGATTAGAACCTTGCAGGACACTGTAGTGCTTCCGTAAATTTCATTTATTTAGGCACAGGCATAAAACACAAAACAGCTTAGATCAGCATTAGTTCCCACAGGTAAAATAATATATAGTCCTACTATCACAAGCGGCTACGCCAGGCATTTGCTAAAACTCACAAGTAGTCAAGGTTTTTCGTATCTGTAGTCTATGCTTTGTCCTCCAGAAATAGGGAGCTGCTTCATGCTGCTGCTTCCAGGATCACTCTCAGACAACCTACTCCCTGACAACCCTAGACTTACCTATCAGGTCAGTCTGAAAGTCTGGGTTGTACTGCTGTGGGATAGGAAAGCTGACCCCGATCCTTCTCTACTATCCCAGAGTCTGGGCTGTGCAATAACTCAACAACAACGGCCACCGCAGGTCAACAAACCAAATTTCTCAAACTCCTTTACAGTACATAACCTCTTTTGAGAAGGACCTAAAGCAGGGGGGAATATATCTACCGTTCAGGACCCACTCCTGGTATCTTGTACAACTGGTATTACTATACTTTACCGTATCACTTTACTGGATATTAGGTATTGAGTTTTTAGGTAAGTGTTGATTTGATATTTTTTTTCAGCAGATTTATGTAATTTAACTAAATAGTTCAGTTTACTATTGGTTATGTGAGTAAGTTATTTATTGCTACTCATGTGCTCGTCTGTGTAAATTTGAACTTGCACTATAGAGGTCTTCTTTCTAGGGGGAAAAATAGCCAAGATAAAAACAATATAAATATATTATAAGAAATAAATCTATTGGGCTATTTTTATGTTTGAAATGTTTTATTTCCAGTGTGAAGTTTTATTAATTGTATATGAAAAAAAATCTTTGAACATCAGTATCTAGGTCAGTCTGAAATACAAAGAAAAAGCCAAAATGCAGAAATATTGTGTGCAAAGTTAGGCACATCCTTATCACTTCCATAAGTATTAAGAAGGTAAGTAGCAGTTTATCAGCTGATCATTAGCAAGTGTGACCATCTCCATAAAAGCAGACGTTTTGGCAGTGTGCTGGTCTGGAGCATTCAGGTGTGTGTTAACACAATTCCAGGAAGGAAAGACTTCAGCAATCCTCTTAGAGAAACAATTCTTGCTGCCCATCAATCCATCAATAGGAAGGGCTATAAAGCCATTTCTAAACAATATTAAGTCCATAAGTCCATAAATCCTAAATAAAATACTCTGTATACCAAAGTATTCTAGAATCAAATGTAAGATGATCTGTGTGACAGCTAAAGTATAACTGAAACTAGGTCATGCAACAGGACAATAATTTGAGCACACCAGAAAATCTACAGAATGGCAGAGAATGAAAAGTATCAAGGTGTTGCAAAGGGTCAGTCGAAATCCAGGCCTCAATCTCATCCAAATGCTGTGGGGGGACTTTAAGAGACCTGTTCATAAATGAACATCTGTGAGAGACTGGTAAAGTCTGGTGCTTCAAGTAATTTCTGTTATAGGTAGGTCTACAAGCTATTGAATCGTGTGTTGTCCCAAGTTCGTCACAGTAGATTTCTCTACGTATCTATATTTAGATAAATAATAATTTAGAACCTGCTAAGGATCAAATCTTCTTTAATTATGTACTGCCATGTAAAACCTTAGTATTATACTTTTGTTTTCTCTCTTTCTATATGACTGTATACCATTGTTTTTTAATTTAATGATCCACTTATAAATGTTCCATATACATATAAATTTGTTATCCAGTGGAAAACTGAAACAATGGCTTTCAAGCCAATGATTTCCAAACCAGACAAATCAATGTAGGCTTTTGAACAGGCAGTCATGAGACAAAGTGCTTTATAAAATCTTTTCCAAATATTAAACTGTGTATATAAAACACAGTGACAGATGAGCAGGAGACCTATACACCAAAGTCATTGCAGCAATGACTTGGACAGCATCCCATGTGATAAGACAATGAGAATGGAATTGTAGCTGTAAATCTTACAGTTTAACAATTTGCCTGTGTCATTCATAGACAACAATTAGAGACACAATGTAGTTTTTATGTCTTAAAATGTGACAAAATATATTGTTTTTTCTAAAAATTAAATGAATAAACAGTATATTACAAAAAAAGTGCCAGCCTTACACATGCACAGATCGGGTGACGTAGGAAGAAGAACCTTGAATAAGAAAGAAGGTGGGACGGTGCATGACTCTCTAGACTAGGATGACGGAGGGATCAATGGCTATCCACCCGTAAACGTGTTATTTATTTTTTTACTGAGTTATGCATTAACTACTTGATGAAATGGTATCCAGCTTTATGATGCTGGACCAATGTCATCCTGCTGGGTGTAAGTGGCATAGAACATCTGCAGCTTTTTTGAGGTACGTAATTACTAACACCCACAGTGTCCATTACCCAAAGGAGGCCAAAACCAACCAATGCAAGGGGTTTACTGTCCACCAATAAAGAAGGGGCGGGGGACACCTTGACTGCAATGTAACTTAAATGGACAAAAGTGCATTTTTATTCTTAACCACTGCAATTACAATATTTCTGGCTGCTGCATTCTGACCCCTGCACTGCATGTGCTATGTTGCAAATTACATAGAAACTAAAGAGTTATGACTGACATACTGGCCCTGATTTAAAAACAGTGTAACGCTTTTGGAACAGAAATCTAGACCTCGGTGTTACGCCCAGGTGGTTAATTCACAAATAATCGTTTTTTATTTATATTTTGTTTCAAACGGCACTGTAGCCTAGACCATAATAAATACCTTTCTGCAGTTTTGGTTCTATTATTTGGTAAAAAGTTATATTTTGAGTTCTAGGTAGAGGAAAAAGGAAAAGGTAAAAGGTGAAAAGAGGCTTTTATGGCACTGAATTCATCCAGATAAAAACAATAAATGTTATTTCTTATCGAAACCTTTTAATTACAATTAATTGTGAATGACAACAATTTATATTAACAGAAATAAAATATAAAAGTTTTGGTGCAAAGTTGGAACAAGAACTAAAGATAGCTTGTATACAGATGGAATTTTTTGTGTGATACAAACTTATTCAAGTTCCCAGATTTCACATAGAAAGTCTCTGATCTGATATGTTTCGCCTATTGTGTCCCCTATCAGGCTTTTGGGACCAAACTACAGATGTCAAGCAAAGTAGATAAAATCTGTCACAAAATGTTCTATCTGATTATATTATAAAAAATAACAATCATGTTTATTTAAGTTGCTCTCATTAACAGTGACATAAAGAAACTAATTAATGTAGTGGCAGAAAGTAATTTAGCGAAAAAAATATATATTGTATTACAATATTCCAGATTTATACTATGATTTGCATCCAAAACACAGATTACATGTTAACATTAGTAGGATATGGTTTTCAGATATAAAAAGATATTTATTATAAATGTATCTGATAGTACATAATTTTTTGTGTATATCCCACCTATGAATAAAAATACAAAATGTTGACTTACAGTTATGTGTCCAGTATGCTTGTATGACAGAAATGATAAAGGAATATCAAATTGATAATCTGTGCTAGCTGTGTTGCTGTCACGTCTAATAGGAAAGAAATTTTGTTAATGGGTTATAAGAAATTTTATTAATGGGTTGTACAAAAGTGGGTTAGTGGGTTGTACTAGACGGGGGAAGCTATCAATTGGGAAATGTAGTTGGATAGGGTAATTAATATCCAGGGTTATGAATTTGAGTTTGGGGTATACATATATTGTTCTTACCTCCAGTTCTCCTCAATATCAGTTATCAAATAGGTTACCCAAATTTCTCAAAAAGAAGGGATTATAAACTGTGAGGATTGAAGTACTATGGTTTCATCCTGCAAATAAGAGATGATGAATAAATAATAACCTAATAAATGATTACCTCAACAGAACACATCCTACTACACCGACTTTTTACTCACTTATAAAGTCCATAAAAACCTCCAAAATCCATCTGGACGTCCAATTATTTCCGCCATTGGATCAAAATCTTCCAATGCAATCGAGCTGACAGACACTTATTTAAGGCCCACTGTGACAAGTCTACCATCATATTTAAAGGACACTTTAGAACTACTAAAGTTCCCTTCCCTACATATCCCCCCAAACTCTACCCTGGTGATGTTGAGGCTTTATACTGCAGCATCTCTCATTGGAAGGGTTTGGAAGTTATTTTGTCCTACTTGAAAAATTTCTACCCCACTAATATGCCTTTCAACAAATTTATAGTTTCCATCTTAGAATACATCTTAACTAAGAATATCTTCACCTTCAAAGACCAACATTATCCACATTCAAGGGGCAGCAATGGGCACACAATGTCCCCCCTTACGCTAATCTTTACCTGGGCGACTGGGAAACTATTGTCCAATCCAAGTTTATTTGTTTATCATCAGCATATTGTTACTTTGGAAAAGATACATAGATGATATCTTTGTAATCTGGACAGGCTCACAATTATCACTCAAGAATTTATTTTCAGAACTACAAAGCAATGAATATAATCTTAAATTTATTATGTTCAATCATAATCAACAAGTTTCTTTTATCGTTATATTAGAATCACTCCGACTGGTAGCATTGACACCACCCTATATAGAAAGGATACAGCAGGGAACACAATTTTACACATGAAAAGTGCTCATCCATACCCCTAAAAAAAAGAGCATCCCTCTAAGTCAGTACCTGAGACTAAGGTGTAATTGTAGTGATTTTAAAGATTTCAAAAAAGAATCTCTAGCCCTTTTGGAAAGTCTTGGATTAAGGGGTTTTAGTAAAAAAAAGAGCTTATCAAAAAGCCCTATCATCAGATCGAAACAGTTAGACGTATTACTATGTTCAACAACCAACATCAGGATATTGTAAATATCTTAAAGAAACATTGGGATATCTTGATCAGTGATCAGAACTTCTCAAAATTTGTCAATGACTATAGAAATATTACATATAGTAAATCATTATCTCTTAAGGATACATTGGTACACAGCCATTATGTTGAAATACCTCCCAAAAATCCCCTGACGAAAACTTTGGGCACCCATAGATGAGGTAAATGCCCACAATATCCTTGGTTGAATAAACAACAATGTTTCATTCTCCCCAACAACCAATGGCACAAAATTAGACAACATAGAGATTGCCCCATCACTGGGGTGATCTAGATAATTTTTCGCATCTGTGGAAAATTTTATATAGGAAAAAGAAAAAGAGCACTATTTAAACGCATGTACGAACATCTCTGCTCAATAAATACAGGAAAAATGATGACACCAATAAGCTATCATGTGAGCACAGCCCACAATTCTGACAAAGCCATTTCTTTTTCAGTTTTGGAAAAAACTTCGCCCAACCCCAGGGGTGGAGACCTAGACAATACTCTTCTTAAACTTGAAACCAAATGGATTCATCATTTGAATGCTCTAATATGCCCAGGCCTTTAAACCAATTTTATAACTGCGCTCAAACATGAATCAATATTGATTCATTACATTCTTTTCCTAATGCTTTTTATTTCTCCTTCAATTATTGGATACATTTGAATAATGCTTGTTAAACAAAAAAGTTCCTAAATATTAGTTACCAACTCTGAACCAGCTATTATGTTTATATTTTTATATATAATATTCAAACTGCAGCTATGCTCAGTTACTGAATTGAATATTTAGGTGAGAGCCTGGTATTAGTATGCTCAAATAATGGATAAGACACATCCATTGTTACTATTCTATTTCTCCATATATAAGCCTTTGTGATAATAATATGTTATAGGTTTTCAACATGTATAATGTACTAACAAACATACAATGTAAAGGAATATGGCTTTCCAAAATTAACAAATTTTCTAACTATCATTGATATAATATCATAGATTCCCCATTCTTAATTGACCAATATTGCATGTTGAATATCAACACTCAGTTTTTAAAACAACTCCCATTTGTATATTCCTACAACATACATACACATATATCTTCTTTTTAGGGTAATTAAAACATCATGTCATACCTGGAGGAGAGATTTGGATGATATTTATTCCTACCACGTCACTCCCCTATGAATATCCAAGGGATAGGTGCGCGCGAGGTACATCCTGTATCGGGGGAAGTTGATACCTTCTGTGCTCGGATCCCACACACACAGTACATACAACGCCAATCAACCCTTACCATTTATAACCTCGGTCCCCTGGTGGCTAGTAACAGGTAAGCCTAGTTTTATTTTGGGTCATAATAAGATATGGATATACAACCCCTTACTAAAAACGAATATCTCTGTTTACTTTAGAATACTATTGTGCTTACCTTATTCCCAATTCATTGACTCTCTTCATCCCTGACAAACATAAGTAGCAATAGGCTGTATTATTATTTACAGCCTATTTACAGCAATAGGCTGTACATTATTATTTATTTTTATCTAAACACCATAATGCTTTAGTATACCTAGTTGTTTAATTATTTATTCACCATGTTTTATCTGCAGGACAAAACCATAGTACTTCAATCCTCACAGTTTACAATCTCTTCTTTTTGAGAATAATTTCAGAATAATTGGGAAACCTAATTATATCTGATATTGAGGAGAACTGGAGGAAAAACAATATATGTATACCCCAAACTGGATATTCATTACCTTATACAACTACATTTCCCAGTTAATAGCTTACCCCGTCTACTTCCTACAAAAACACCACTAAACATCTGGGCATAATATTCTACCTCTGGACCTTGTCACCATATGTTGTAAGAATCCTCAATTCATCCACCTTATCCAAATGTACTAATTTTTGTACAACCCGTTAATAAAATTTCTTATAACCCATTAACAAATTTATTAGGAAATAAAAATGTATTGTTTTGATCTGGATGAATTCAGTGCCATAAAAGCCTCCTTTCTCCTTTTCTCTTTTCCTTTTTCCTCTCCCTATCAATAATTTTCTTTTACATTGAACCATGAGGTTTGGCACATAGACAGGATTAGCTGGTTAATAACGTTAACAGCTTTTTTTAATTCTGAAGGAACAAATCCTTGTTCTTTGAGTTCTAGTTACTACGGTAGTAATACACACAGGCATAGGCATTACTTTATTATAATCTTTGGGTTTAAAAAATCTTTAATATCTTTACATTTTAGGATATCTATGCAAGGAATTAAAGGTCTATAAACATAATAAAAAATAAATAGCTTTAAGGTCATCATATCCCAAACTGTGGCAGGTTAATTTCAAATCTTTTTTATTCTGTCAAATTCTATTTTCTGAACCCCTTAAAAACAGTTGGATTATTTTTTTTTTTAGCACAGACCAAGCAACACAAGATAGTTTGGGTAAACCCATATACACAAATACCCCCACAAAATGAATCCTACAAAGCACCAGTGCCTCCACACAATTGAGCACCCTTCCACTGCTACTATAGTTTCCACTCTCACCAATGGCCAACAATCAAGACTGCTCCTACCTCCCTACGCTGATATGAATATCCTCCCATTGATGCCACTGATACCACCCTGTTAAACACTCATTCGTCCTATTGTGCACAGATGCCTCCCATTAGGCACTAATGCCCGTTCAAACACCAATGTCATCTCCCTACTGAACACCAATCCCTCCTAAACATCAATGTTCATCCAACTAATCAGTGCTAAGTATTGTTTCTCTGGTGACCATGAACATGGCTTTTCTTCCACTAACCATGAACACTGAGGATTTTTCCTTCTATGGACCACTGATGCCAGGCATTTTTTTCTTTCACTGACCAATACTTTAAAGGTCACTATGAGGCAGTATGGCACATACTGCTGATCACTTTACTTTGTACATTATATTATCTTAACGGTTGCTGGTTGGTAACTAGTTTAATTCTTGTACAGTAGGTATAAGCAAAGTGTGTTAGTTATTTTGTATTTTTTATATACTAATAAAAATAATATATAATATTTATGTAATTCCATATAAAGGACCTGATTTATGAAAGCTCTCCAAGGCTGGAGAGAATACACTTTCAAAAGTGAAGCTGGGTGATCCAGCAAACCTTGCATAGATCTGGTCCAGGATTCAAAACATTTGCTAGCAAATGGCAAAAGTTTTTTTAAAGTCCATTCCATGTTTTCTAGACCACCCAGCCTAGACCACCTCACTTCTGAAAGTGTATTCTCTCCAGCCTTGGAGAGTTTTCATAAATCAGGGCCAAAAGCCTTTGAAATGCTTCCAAACTCAAACAACAGCCTGCAGAAGCATTTGCAAAAGCATACACAAGCCTAACGCTTACTAGCTGGTACCATTTGTGGTCTTCTATTGTTGGTTGTTCTCAGAACAATTTTGCTGTGTGTTTCACCAATGTTTGAATTTACACCGATAGTAATGTAAACACAAAAACAACATGCTTGTTCTTATGAACTGATTGGCTCCTAATGCTTCTCTCTTTTACCCTCTGTGATTGCAAATTTTTAGACTACTGCATTGTGGTAAACAGCGCATTCAAGTGAAGAGACTGCATTAACACAACCCCAGTGCATAAATGTAAAAGCTCCCAATCATGTATTAATAATTACAGAGATGCATTAGTGTTTTTTTTAGTCTAGAGTTCGCTTTTAATTTTTTGTCCAAGGACATTTTGCCTTAGCAGTGCCACTTGGTAAAATTAAAGGCTAATTCCATCAAATAAGTATGTATATAGTCAAATATAATTACACTATATATGCATTGTTATGTTACTAGATGTATGATGAGAATATTTATTTTTTGTTTTTAATTGGCCAGAATTCCATGTATAGGCACTTTAAATTGCTTATCTTCTTACCCTTAAACCATACAGCACCCAAAAACTGTTTTATTTGTGTCAGTCAGTAGTATATACATTTTTCAGGATACATTCTACTTCATGCTCCCTCATTATGCTTAATAGATGATATGTCATATTATATATCACAACATTTTCTTAAAAGATAGACAAATGTGTCATCATACATCAAATATAATTGGGTGCTTTAGACAGACATAAGGTGCATTGATTTTTCCATTTCGGTGTACATGACGTTTTGTTAGTTACAGATCAATATAGCCAAATTTCTTAATGCTGTTAGGGAAAAAACGAAAGTGGGTGAAAGATATCTTAAACAAAGATACTCATCTGTCAAATGCTAGAATGGACATGATTTCCCTGCTGATTCGCTTGCCTCTCTGAAGGATGATCGCGGCAGCCTTTTTAGAAGTAGATACAGGAATTTATCTGGTCATATTTCAGGGGAATTATCCAGCATTTGCTTCTGGGGCTGTATAATGAAATATTCTTGTCTGCACCTCACTTAGCCTGCTTCTTTCATTTGTAATATATTTTAGACGACCTTCAAGAAACATGTTCTATTTACTCCAGGGAGTAAACACAAGCAAGGGCACAACATGCAGAAAACATATAGGTAAAACACAAAGTCAAGAAAATTGAATAGAAGAAAGGACTGAAAATATTCAAATTTTGTGACTT
>NC_092861.1:85372694-85373127 GCF_032062135.1 Pyxicephalus adspersus | reverse complement strand
TCTTTGGAATGAGCTCACAGACTAAAGGTTTCCATGTGAATTTTTAAAGGTTACACCTAGAAGATATATTCTGTCCAGCTTTGTATTGTTCTACCGCAGGACAGAAGCATGGCTTTTTTATTGTGTTTTTATACGATTCTAAAAAAGTAAAAAATATTTGGGTAAATGAGCTAAGCCTGTTATTGGGGATTGTCATGTCATGGAAGGTCATGTGGTGCTATGTTGGTCTTCCAAACTAAGAATCCAGTGTTTCAATGGACGAAAAAAAAAGAAACAAGATAAAAAAAAGGTACCTTTCTTGCCAAAAAATGTTGATCCTGTTAGAAATTCAGAGCTGTGACCTGTGCATACTTCCTGTGTTACCTAAAAACACCCTTCTAGTTCTTATTTAGGACTACAGAAAGATTAGCATTCATGTTGTGGAGATCTCAGA
>NC_092861.1:85346484-85372463 GCF_032062135.1 Pyxicephalus adspersus | reverse complement strand
GAACCAAATATTCCCTGTGTTTGAAACAAAGTTAGCACATTTTTAGCTCACATCGGACTTGCCTTTCTCGACCATTTTAACATGGGGGAACCCTTTAAATATTTTTCAGGTCTCAGGGCACCCCTGAAAATAATACCAATATCCACAGCTCACAGTACATTAGAGTGGTGGTCAGTGGGAATAATTCCTCTTATAGTGCTGGCCAGTGGAAAGAATGTCCCCCTTATAGGTCATTAGGGTCAGTTAAACTGACCTGTGAGGCACACAATTGTTCATTGTTAGGTAACCTCTAGCAACCTTTGTAGAAACCCAAGGATTCCATTCTAACCCTGGTTGATAAACAGTGGACATTCACTACATGCTTTGTAAATTTCATAGGGCACTCCTAACATTTGTAAACAACAGGTCTAAGTTTGTTGTCATAAAATATGACAGTGAGAATTTTTATTGGCTAGTGATCACTGGATCATTGTTTACAGACTATATGATGGGCAATAGTAAGAATTAGCAGAGCCTACTGCCTGCAGCACACATTTCAGGGCTCCCAAATGTTGCTTACCTTGCCTCTTGGCATGGTAAATTTTTTTCCAGCTTTGGCCAAATCCAAACTTCTAGTCAGTCGTTTATTAAACCCAATTACACCTTTGCGCAGGTTGACAATCTTGTGTAATCTAGATGTTTAAACTTTTGAAGATCAGTATATTTAAATATGTTACAATTATCTGCATTCAGTATTATTGATCCATATCATGTGTCGCTTTTTGGGGAAAAAAGTCTTAAATCAAGTATTTTCCTTTCCAAAAATGTATTTTTTTAAGGAAAGCTTAATATTGCATGTACACCAGGTGCCTTCATTAAAACTAATTAGGTCTAGAAGATATATTTTATGTACATGCATTTTTAATTAACTCTTTTAATGGTACATGCTAAAACTGCATACATTTAGATCCACGTTTAATTAACTAATAGTTCAACACATTCTCAACGAAGTAGAAATTACTAACAGTGCTTAAATGCACTAATGATTTCCTCCAATCCCTACAGGACCTATTAGATTTTAAGGTTGTACTTTCAGACATGTGAATATCAATTTTAAATATGATACGGAAAGAAAAGTGCTATTAAAGCAGATTGATCACTTCTTACATAATTCAACTGTTCAGAACATCATTAGACTAATAATTTATCTGTCCAGTTTTTAGGTTACCCTGTTGCTAGAATTAAAGAAATACATAAATTATCTCCTGTAATAGTAGATGCTATATATACCACCCTTCATGCCAGGAGAAAAAAGTGAAATTCTTTCCCTTTTTATAGAACTCTGGGCATCACTATTGGGACCCATTGGGCACTATTACTCCATCTTCCACCCAATGCTTCAATATGGTACCATGTAATGTCAGAGGGGTTAGCAGAGGATAGGATTCCACAGTGCTCAATGGAGTATGTGCTCTCTAATACAGTCAGAAGTGTCCAATAGCAGAGCTCTGCAATAGAGTATTGCATTCACTCACCACCTGCTGTATCCAAGTTACAGTTTCTTTTACAGAGATATTTGGTATGTAAATGGTATATTTCTAATATTACATGTGTATTGCTTTAATATGCCTAGTTTTAGCGCTATCAATACAGCATCCTGCCTGTATCAATCATTGGGTATGGGAAGTGAAAGCTGAGGTGTAATGCCCTGGCCCATGATAGTTACCAAAATCCAAATGTTCTTCATTTCTTTTGCGGTGTTGTAAACATGTGCATATATTGTCAGTTTTTTTATTTATATAATATATATATAGATTTTTTTTAGGGTTTATAGATTAAAGATGTGCATCCAATATCATGTATTCTTTCATCCCTTATCATCTAAGCTTGTTCGCCTAGGCATGGATGTGGTATAGCGTATTGTCTAAATAGTGTTTCCCTAACTGGGGTGTTTGTGGCATTTCTACATCTTTGAGCCAGTGTAATTCTTATTTAGGTCTTGTGCTTTCCTATCCAAGCCACCAAAGTCCAATGAGCCATGCAGTCACTGCTGTCCCCTCATGTACAGTTGTCTGATGTTGCTTACTTGATAGCTTTGCTAATTGTATGCTGCCCATGAGACTCTTTCCTGCCATTTAAATGTCTGAAGGCATTTTTAAATAGCATTTACTTTTGACAACATCTGTATCTGTATCTGTATCTAAACACAGCATTTTAGTGACAGTCGTGTCATTTACGTTTCAGTGAATCATTCATTATTTTCAATGTACAAAATATAATGTTATGAAAAAAACAACAAAAGAATAAATTGTGTGACAGTTGATTTTGTGTTGCTATTAACTTTGGTTTATGTTAGCTCCTAGTATGTGAAGTAACAAAGATCCCATGCACCCCTTCCTAAAACAAGACTGGGAGTGGTTTGAATACATTAGGGGATATGGGGAACCTGTTTCATGGTGTAAAAAAATGTACAATGTATACCACCATAGGTGGCCTTATCGGTGTAACCAGTGTACAATGAACTACAATATATGATCAAGTCACGGGATAAAATGTAAAACTATTCATCTATTGCTTTAACAGTGATACACATACAGATCCAAAGCAGTTCAAGGCATGCTCCAATTTGTAAAATGCTCAGATCAATAGCTAGAAAAAGTGAGTTTTACTAGCTTTTCCCAAATCTGTCCTATGTAATATGTTATATTTAATTTGTATGTTTTCATTACCTTTTACACCTCTTACACTTAAGTTTAGGATGTAATATTAAAGAAAGATTTTTTTTGTATGTTCCAAGCAATGAATTCACTGTACAAGCCCACAGAGCATACTGACATAAAATGCCTTTTGGGACACTACTAGATGAATGGTGCTGTAGAAAAATTGTAATAACTTGGAGACATTTTGGAGAAAATAGAAATGAAGCAATGACAGCATTACAAGTGCAAACCTACTTTCTTGACACGTTTCATCTTCTAGTTTCCGAGTTTTTCAGCGGAGTGGAAATTGCTATATTTTTGCTTTGAAGCGAAAATTTAGCCAAAGCAGTAGGGCAAGACGAACAGCATGGAATCAGACAGCCCCTACATTCTAATATTAATAAAAAAATATATATGTAAAGTTTCTATATTACACAGTAATATGCTATAATAATAAGAGAAATATAAATGAATACATACCACAATATGAATTCTATTAGGATTGCTATTAGCAATAACGGCACCTTATTTTATCTAGGTGTGAGCAGGTTTGATAACATGTTCTTGCACATCTTTTTCATTTGTTCAAAAATTTTTTACTTGCTGGCCCATGACCTCAAAGTGGTGCTTTAGTTTGAAAGCATGTAGCTCAGAACGTTAGATATTTACTATTTACTTATGTAGGGACCCTTTAAGGGGGAGAAAGGCCCTGATTTTTAAAGTTTCCATGTGTAAGGTGCTCAGAGTCTTGATTTTCCAAACCCATGATGGGTCACCCTCTCCTGTTACTGGGTAGATTATTTGTTCATAGTAGAAAGGGGGAGCAATCTTCAGTGAGTGTTGTCTGTCCTAAAACCAATCGTTGGGAATGACGCCAATGAGGCTGGACTACTTTTGAGGAATAATGTCTGAAAACAGGTGGATGAGACTGTCCTTGTCATTATGGAAGAGTGAGGAATCTGCAGAACTGGGTAACCCTGAAGGGTCAAGGAGGTTAGGGTTTACCTCAGCTTTGGTTTGGGTCCTAATCCCACAGGAAATTTGCCTAAATGTTGATTAGGAAAGTGAAACTCATTGGTTGCTTCTAAGGGAAGACAGAGATCCATGACTGTTACAAGTTTCAGAATTGTCAAGCTAAGGGTTGTTTTACTCCAACTGGGAGGATTGCTAAACCCCCTTACTTGGGAATATGCCTGTTAGCTAGCCTGTAAGTAAGACAAATCAAGCGGCTTATTTGCATCCTAGTTAGCAGACTCTGTGCCTCCAGATTTGTGAGCTATCAGTTTTGGCTTCCTACAACC
Source organism: Pyxicephalus adspersus (assembly GCF_032062135.1). Lineage (NCBI taxonomy): Eukaryota > Metazoa > Chordata > Amphibia > Anura > Pyxicephalidae > Pyxicephalus > Pyxicephalus adspersus. The sequence continues at coordinate 85,368,484 of NC_092861.1, read as the reverse complement.
TAACCCTCCTTCCCACTACTTGAGATTTCCATAAAATCCATAGACAGGAACTGAGGATTGAGCCTGTGTGTTTGTGCCCCATGTTGGAGAAAACCTGCACAAATTAACAACTACTATTTGCTTCACTAAATTAACAGGTGATGTATATTATTGTATCACTTGTTATTATTGCATAATAATTCCTATAAAGAAATTGTATTACTTCCAGATAAACTAAATTATGAAAAAAATTAATATTAATATAAGAAGGAAAATGTACATCAGCACACCAAGTCTCAGTGTGCTGGCGATATATACTTTTCTTGTGGATCTTTGTAGTAACTATTGGTTACTTCAAGAGACACTGGGTTAAATATTGGTCAAAACTTGGTCAAGCACTGGCCATTGCTTCATTTCTTGTGTACTTTAAAACACTGCTCCACCGCAGTTTCTACCAGAACAATACGCAATGTGTCTGTGATCATCTACCAAACCACCAGAATAGAACCGATGGGACTCATAGAAGTTGCAACTGATTTTTGCAGCTATGTTTCTTTTATTATATCAAATTCTTTAGTTATTGCATTGTTACATCTATCTGTCCCGATATAACGAAATAGTATACAATACAATTTGATGTGCAAATATCTATGTTATCTCTTTAAAAATTCCTTTATATTCATCTAAACTGTTACATATCATATCCATGTCAAAATTTCTTTAAAAAATCAACCCTACAATCTTTCTGAGATTTTATAGATGGACATTTTAGGTGGATGCATAGTTGCTTTTATAATCTTTATGAGTACCTGCAAGAAACGATTTATTTTATAACCTATTTTTTTGCTTCATTGTGATGCATTGGCAACCAATTCAAATACAGCTTAACACAGTGGTCAGTATTACTTAACATAACACATGATAACTGCACAGCAACACATGTGCATGCTCAGCCTATGAGGCCAATCAAGATGGTCGAAGATCAAACGCAGGATAAGAGGAAGGAAGAAAATAGTGGCACCCACAACAGAGCAGGACAGGTAAGTGAAATTAAAAAGGTGTAAGGTCATTCTGCAGAAGGGACATGCCCTTTCGCAATGTTTTAATTGTTAGATTTAGTTCAGGTTTAAGTTGTCCAAATCAAATTAAAAACTTTTTTCTATTTTTGTTGGCTACATAGTATCTTGTTGACTTTTGAGAGCAGACATTTCTTCTGATTTACGAATGCTCAGACCTTACTAAATAATAAATGACTGTTATTTCTATTAAGTGACAAGAAATTGTTTCACTGTGAAATATTTGAATTCAGCAAGCTCACTACAAAAAGGGGTTGTTGTAGAACTGGCAATCTTTCTGAAAATAAATGAATCGTGATGACATATTAGATTAAGCCATGATGGGCACATAAGCTGCAAACTGGTAGAAAAGAATGGGAAAGAATTCAGAAGAAATTCTTCACTATGCCACTGAGCTTGTGATGGATTGTGCGCAGCTGCTTACTAGAAATCCTGGCACACTCTCTGCATTGTTCTGAACATTAGAGATGCAGTCTAGTAAACATCATTTCTCCACAATGATTTGTTCTAATTATTAGAAGTAATGAGCATTCTGGCATTAACTGCTTCACTTACAGAGAGAGAAGTCTGATTTACTTCAAGATGACCTTTCTAGTTTGCAAAGGTGCACTCCTGATAATTGTTAAAAAATAATTTAGTGTGACTATGAAAAGCCTACTCACAAAAGGATTTAGGTTTTTTTAAATTACAATTTTTTCAAACAAGGAGACAGTGGAACATCAGCACAGAATTCCAAATGAGAATTTTCATTGATAGTGGACATATCTAGAAATGGGACAATGGAAGCTTCTGATATTTCTGCTCCTAGTTTCAGATCATTGGAGCTAAACGTGTCTGAGGAATCTGCATGGGTTATCCTAAGATGTTCTTGGCAGGCTAGAATTAATGTTACTGGTTTAAAGGTATAAGGAAATGTAGGTTAATGAATGTTGTAGGAAGTAAACATTGCTAACTGCATTTGAATTGAATTAGATTGGATTAGGTCTGATAGTCCATTAGTTAAACTTGACCTAGCAGCAAGGATGTATTTATTGTAATTTCATTTGCTGCCCAAAATTTAGGGCAGGAGGTTACAGGGGGCTGAATCTTTACAAACTAACACTTGTTGTCACTAAAATAATACCATGACACATGAGGTGGAACTTGTGTAACTGGGCATCATCAATCCAGGGGTTCCTAGGGCAGAAGGATGCTCAAATATATTTCTGCCTATCAGAGCCTTAGATGGCTACTCAGATTTGAAGGACGTATGTCTTTTAGGAAATATATGGTTGACATAGCTGAGCTCTCCTATATATATATATATATATATATATATATATATATATAAATTGGTTTTTGTGTTTTACTATAAACTTACCCTATTAGGAGAAAGATCAGGAACTCACGCACCCTTCGTGTATGCTGCCTCCAAAAAGTATTAAAAATGTCTATGCAGGTAGGCTGAGTGAGATTTGCTGAAGAAGAGTTTGCTAGTTGCTTTGCACAGAAGCTTTGCTTAGGAAAAGGCACTTTGCTAAAAGCTTTCTGAACTTAGTTTTCAACCAGGTTTCTGTGGAACTCTATAAGTTCCTCCAGAGGTTGACTAACTAGCCCATCTTTGATGGTGCCTGCATACTTCCATGACCCACTCCACTTGGCTGAGTTAGATGAATAACAACAGCGACCTAAATGTGTTTTAAGGGTTTTTCTGGTGTAAGACATCTGATTTTCTGATAAACCACTACAGAATTAAATTATCTGCCAAATAACTGGTTGTGCTTGGTGGTCCTCAGGCACTTGTATCATGATGTTGACCTTTGCACTAGCTATGTGCAGCACAATGGTGATTTGCTGTATTTACAAAGGCCTTTAGTGCACGCAGGGTAGATTTATATAATTTCTGGCTGTTTAAACTATAAAAGTAATAGTGTGCAATTTATTATTTTGCTTTTAAATACATTTGTAAATAACTTTTTAAAGTTACATGAATTCCATTTATAAGGAATGGTTGACACATGAATGCCTTATAAAACATAAAATGGCATTATATTAATCAAACATTAACCTCCGTGGGGGTAATGCTGAGTGTGGTCTGGGGTGAATTATGCATACCAAAAGTGGTAACCCCGAGCCACATTCGGGGTGTAATTGCCAGGGAACCTAAACAGCTTACCTTGTAAACGATGTCTGTGGCGTCCTCCAGCGCTGCCCATGGCGTCCTTCAGCGCTGCCCAGCATCTTCTTCCCCTGGCGTTGCTGGCCGGGCACCTGTGTAACCTGGTGATGCCGAGTTGGCATCTGCGTCCCTGGCGTGTGAACGTTGGGGAAGTGAGGCCAGGAGAAGCAGATGCCGGCCGGGCATCTGTGTGTGAGCGTATGGCTCGGGGGCGGGACCGTGCGGCTGGGAGGCAGGACCAGGCGGGAAATTTAAAATACTAAGTTTTACATTTAAAAATACTTATTATTCATTCCGCCAGGGAGGCTAAACAAAAAATGAATACAGTCAGTTCTTGCAGAACGAGTCTTATAACAACAATGCTATATTTTAGGAAATCATTTCTTTTTCACATTAATACATTTACAATATAGGCACTGATTGAAAACAAAAACACTGAGATGACGGCCTGATTTAATAAAGAATGGATTTCCTTAAAAAAAATCATTTGATATTAGTTGACGAATGGTTTAATTCTCTTTCTCTTTCCCTTTCTCTCACACAGAGAACAAGAAGTTATTTGTTACTTTGGTCCCAGCTATGTCTGTAGACTACAAACCTTTCCCATATTTGAAAATAAGAGGTAGAGGATGCAGACACTACATTTTAGGGACTAAGCTTTGATATAGTTTTGGGTTATTTGAAGGCATATAACATGGCCTATTTTTTCTTTAGAGGTGCAAATCAGTAAAAACATGTTGCCATCCTATATATTTTTTCTCTTTAAATTACATTCTCATATTCATTATTTCTTTTATCTCTAAACTCAACAAATTGACATGATTACTTACCACACAGACCTAAAGGTTTAAACACGTTTTCAATAAGGGGCTGTAACAAAGCTATGTTAAGGTACAATGCTGTATGTTGTATGTCCAATAAAACTATAATTATTTCTATGACATTGATGGAATTTAGATGACTTTTTAAGAGTTGTTCATGCAGAAACCCTGGTAAGTTAGCATTCACAGAGGTTTTCTTGCAAGTGTTTAGAGCTTAGCTTTGAAACAGTGCAATTACATGTTTTATTTTGAAAGGAAAGGAAAGAAAGAGGACAAGAAGCTGTAAGATACCAACATCTGGAGGAATGGTACTCTTTTGCACTTTCTGTGTCCACTTGGAAGTTTGGGTTGGTTTTTCGACTAAACTGTATTCTCTAATTCCAGAAAAGGAACGAAAGGTCAACTCAATGTTTTTTAGGAAGACTGAATGGATTAAAACAATGAAAAAAAAAAACATTACCTAATCTAACTGTGTATCTAACTGGCTGCCTGAGGAATATCTCTATGCTATCATGTAAAAATTTGCATAGAAATAAAAACGGTATGCAAACCACAAAAGTCAGCAGAAGACAGCAGTGTGTGTGTGTGTGTGTGGGGGGGGGGGGGGGTCTTTCCAATTAAAATTTGCCTAGTAGCTCCTGGATATTGCAGCATTACATTATCCTGTCATGCCTAGATCATATGATATGCAGCTATAATCATCATCAAGTATATGCCAGGGTTTAAAATGCTAAGTGTGAATTATAATATTCCTTTCCTATTTAAAAGCAAATATCTTGCGGCAAAGCTTTATTTGTGGAATTTAATACCCGTTATAAAGCTTGATGATCACTCTATGGCCTCTGCAAAAGAAAATCTAAATTATTGACTGCTAAAGTATGATTCCCTTATGCAAATGAATTGAGGCTCTTAAATGCTTAAGTATTTTGATATCTAAATTGGTCTGAATTCATCTAACAATTGTAGTGCATCTGCATAAATTGCACATGTGAGAAGCTGCAATAATAACACATCAAAGCACAACGGCAGGCTTAATACCCTCCTATTTATATAACTTAGCACTGAAAATATGTTTTGCAAGGGCATCTCAATGTTGTAAGCTTCCAGAGAAAGGACAGCCAAATAGCACTCCAGCCAAGTTTTAGAAGATTTTCCTGTAAATCAAGAATATATGTGAGCTTGCTGCCATATTCAAGGGATATATTGTCAGTGAAAATTACAAACTATATCTAGATGTATTAAATCCTGTAATGTAGTAATTCTTATTAAATATAAAAGATGTTTTAAATTTATAAATCAGATTTAAAGTTGAAGATTCTAGTAAAATAATGCCCATTTTGTATCCCACTATAGGGCTTTAACACGTGTGAAAAACATACTACAGTTTGCAACATGGGATCGTCAGTGTATTTTCTTTTGGGATGTGTAAAAAATTATCCTTCATAAGAATAAATCAAGTTACCTGAATCTTGGAGGTGGCTAATTTTCTCTGCAATATGGCTTCTTTGCAGCTATAAAGAAGTGTAATTTATGCACAGCATGAAACCAGGATTGCCTTAGGGGTTATATGAAATGGCTTTAGACTTGTGTCTATGGCATTAGCTTGACATCAGTTTGATATGCTTTGGAGAATGTTCGGAATTCATGAATAGTTGTATTTGACCTGCAGCTGACCTCTCTTTGAACTACATTTCCTTATACTTTTCTAAAAAAGCCCCTTTTAATCTAACAAAAGTCCCTTTACACAGGCCTCAATGGTGATGCTGAAAAAAAGGGGTCACCATAGCATTTAAAGAAAAACAGGATAACTTGTATATGGCAGTGTTCAAAGACTTTCCATCCACACATCTATATACTAAGAATGTAGCCATGAGCAGAAAAGCTTATTCTGTTTTTGAAGGGAACATGAATGAAACATTGAGGAAGCAAGCATGGATATGAGTCTTATTCCTGTTTAGTAGAAGTAAGGAATAAGCTCTTTAACCCTTCTATTGTTCAGGAGTAATTTTCAGTGTTTGGATGCACATGTTTCTTGTCCTGATACTGAATGCCATATACTTCATATGTTACTGTCCTAGTGACCTTAATAGAGTTCAATTGTGTCCTTTTGCATCCAACACCTTAGTATCTGATATAAACATTACTGCCTTATTCAACCATCTCCCATTTTTGTGGAACTGAGAACCTTTATTTCCTTCTAAATCTGAACTCCTACACACTGGTACTGAAGCATTGTATTACATGATGTTGCATGAATACTTAGTTGGAAAATATACTTCATGAGGAATTACTGGATTTTCTTGAATGAATAGAAAAAGTCCCAGATTTATCATTGTCTAATAAGGTGACAACATTTAGGTTGGGCATGTACCCTGTGTCTTGACCATGGTCTGGCCTGGTTGGACTGCAACTGGTTCTTCCTTCTAATCTCATTAAAAGGCTGTCAACAGCCACTTTAGGGCTTTTTATTTGAAACAATCAGATATCACCAGTGCTTCTCCAGCAATCCTAAAGTCTTATCTCTGGCTCTGCCTTTCTATTAAAGCGTAGAAAAAGGCATTTCATCAGTTCAAATGACTCTTGAGACCTGGTAAAAGACCAAAAACAGTACAAAATATATGTCAATATTTCAGCTTAGGGTTTGCTTTATTTAAAAACTGCCTAGAAATAAAAACTACCAGTATGTATGCTTTTTAAAAGCCATCAATGTATCCTGCATATCAAAGCCACCACATTGACTATTATATCATAGTATGAATTGTTTGCAATAGTGTGCTATTACCTGTTTGCAGCCTGGAACAACCTCTGCCTGATGTCCCAACCACAAACTCTCTGACACCCTTGGATTATCTGCTTGATTTACTGAACTGTGATGCATGACCTTTGTTTCTTTCTGACCATGAGCTAGCTACCTTGGATTATTTACTCAGATTCCTGGATTTTAGAGTATGAAGCTTGGTTGCATCACCTGGACTCACCTCTCCAGACTCTTGCCATCGTTGCATGCAATTGTTGTTGTTGGAAAGGATCTTTCACGATCCTTTCCAATGACTAAGTACTGCACAAGCGAGGAGAGCAGAGGGGAGGGGGAGAACGACGGAGTGGCACCCTGCTGCGCACTCTCCCCCTTTTCTTGCATTAGGATCATTGGATCCACCAGGACGGTCGTTCAGACGATGGAGGACATTGGACATGTGTACGTAGTTATAAGGTGAAGACTACCGACACAGATTGGGGGATCAGTGCATGAGCAAAACAATTGCACTTAACCAGGGACCTTATACCTTTCCATTTAAAACAAACAATTAGGAAATTCTGGAATAAAACAATGTTAATACGCAGACGATGACCACACTCATCCAACAGAAAGGGGTTAAGAGGCCAAGTAGAGTACTTCTGTCTTATCTGCTGGAGACACAGATTGCCTCATTTTAAATTTGCAGCATAGCATAACATAATGCATATAATGTTACAGAAAGTTAAACACATCTCTCAGCACAAAATGAAATGCTTTATACCAAATGAGTCTCTATCACATTAATATCCTCTAAACATGGCCACCCATACATTTAAAACCTGTCTACTTCAGAATATATAGACAATAAGAGGATAGATTGACCAATCATAAAAATTGTGTTTAGTCGATTATAGGAAAGAGTGAAAGTAAGCAAGCTGTTTCCAAATTTCAATATAATGCAGCAGTTCCAAGTAGAAAAGGGAAAAAAGGTTTAAATAAAAAATGTAATAAAAACATTCTGCTACAGCAACTATACCTCTCCCAATCTCCTATAACAAGATTGACATTTCCAACATTTCCAACATTACAGCGATCAGTTATGTTATATACTGTAATATTTTATTTCTACGATATGAAAAAACATTCACCTACAACACATTTAAAACAAAGCCCAGATCCTGATAAAAACTATCACAAACCCAGAAATATATAAAGAATTATCATCATTATTCTCTTTCCTCCACAAAATTATATTAGGTAAAATGATTGGCTTTATAACAACTATTTCCTTTTTGGTAAAAAAGGGATAAAATCTGTAGCATCAAATATTGCATTTTGTTTTATTAAATGAAAGCAGCTGTCAGCACGTAAGAAGTAACATTTCCATTGCAAGCTGTGTTGTGATAAAATTATGTTACCTCAAACCTGAAATAGCCTGTTCTTTGGGAGATTTATTAACATTCTCCTTTGGTATCCAAGAAGCCCATACTAAAATGTACCTTTCTGGTCAGTGTGCCAAAATCAATAGCCATTATGGGAATAAAGATGTTCTCATAGGGAGTCCATATTTTTCCCTTCTGAATATCTGGCAATATACAAAAAGAACAAGGAAGAACATGGAATCTGTGATATAGGCAGTGCTAGCTAAAAGTTAGTCTTTTATTTATGCTATGTAGTGGTGGACATAGAAATTAGGGACCCCTATTAAGAAAAACCCAATGGCACTATACCCCCCATGCATAGTTCTCCTATTGAAGAATTTCTGTTTTTTTATTGACCTTATCACAAACTTTATACTATTATGTAAAACCAAAGCTAAAATATTCACAAGGTATGTAAATTAGACGTGCACTTAACCTACTAATTAGCAAAAAGTTACAACTGCCAAAACAGGAATCTAAAAATCACTGAAACACTTGACTTGGCAACCAATATGGACAGAGCAATAGCCTTTAACAAATTGTGACTTTTTAAGCTCAAGTATGTTTTCACATATATGCAATTATGCAAATAGTTAACAATAAAAATTTCATTTTTCAGATGAAGAAATTAAATTCATGGCAGCTGAGTGAGAAAGATAATTGCAAAAATATTCTCCCCAACAATACAGGCCTGTTGTGTAGTATTGTGGTTTATGTAACCTTCTGTTTTATATGTGCTTAACCTTTCTTTAGCACTGGATGATGTTTCATATGAACAGGAGGATGAACTAAATTGGCTTTTACTGGAAGAAACAGTGAAGAATTTAAAACAAATGGCACTTTTTCCAAAAAGAGGTTTACATACTTTGCATATCCTGAGATATTTACCCCAAAGTATAACTTACAAAGTCTTTGATAAAAAATAATATGTGTAGTATGTAAGGCAGCAGAATGGTAAACATTTTTGTTCCAGGCTAGTTTGCAACACACAGCAAACAACACTGGTTTACGAAAAAAAATCAAATTTGATTGGCCCGTTTTTGTGAGCAGTTGACAGTTGTGCAGAAACTGTAAATATAACAGAGATAATCAAGATCATGGCGGCAGGGGCGGGACCTTTAGTTGAAAAAAAAATTGAATTGCTTTGAAGAACATCCTAAAACTTGAATCTTCTTAGTGGTGAAAATTATCCTTGTCACAGTGCCATGGTTGTAATGCTAATCCACTGACTTAATTATGTTTGAAACCACTGATTCCCACGGTGTATGCATATAAGTAAAGCCAGAGAAAAGCAATAGGTCACAAACTTCACAAACAAAAGTATTGAAGCAAGAGGGTGACAGTCAGATAAAATTTTCAGAAAAAGTTATATTGTATCCTTCCTGGGTCTATTATTCTTGCATCCTTCATGCTTTTTGATCACCTTTTCCCATTCCTAAAAACGTTGAGAGGTATGCCTAATTTACAGGGTAGAGAAATGGTGCCTGAGGATGGAAAAGACTATAAATATAGGTATGCCTAATGGTATGCCTAGGGAATAATTTCTGAAGCAGTAAATTTTACCTTAGTCTTTGCTGGGTTAAAATACCCAACAAGGAATAATAATACATTTTCCAAAAAAAATTATTATTGGATTTTCCTAAAATCTGGTTTGGTATTTGAAGTGGACTTAGGTTTGACTATAACAGAAGTCACTCTTTAGTAAATCATCCTAATTATGCGTGTCAGTTTTGACAATGTTAAAATTTCAGTTTTGGGAACTACTAACATCATTTGAAAACATTTACTTTTCCTTTGATACACATAAAAGATTTTGTACGCTTGTGCTATTGTCTTTTTAGGAATCATAAAACTAGCAGCAAGTAAGCATAATGCTATTTTCCTTGTCAGATATCCATTCCATGGTATCCTGCTGAGTTGAAAATACCTTGTCGCCTTGAGCTGTCATTTTGGTAGATGTCAGTTGTTTTGACCTGTTTCTTAAATTTTAATACTCCTATGTGATGAAAACATTTCTTCTGGTCTGCTGGTGGAAAGAGCAAAGGTAATATCTATATCTTTTACAGGAAACATTTTAACCCCTACAATAGATAAAATTCAGATTATAAAACCTACATTTCCAAAGGTATCGTAAAAACCATACTTCTGGAAATTCCTTGCTTAGCCTATTATTAAAGGTTTAGATGAAATTCATAGTTGCTAGACATGCATCTAATAAAAAAAGGATTTGGTTTGCATTTAGGAATGATAAAAAGCCAGAAGACTCTATATTTATTGGAAATTTCAGTACACCAATGTTTCATTCATTGGCAGGAAAACTAAAAGAATAACTTACCTAGACTTTAGAAATGGGCTCCTCTTTATCTCTGTAGACAAACAGTCCATATACTATAGAAGACCATACAAAGTGCCATATAAAACTTTGTAAGTTTGATAATCTTAGGTACTTAAAATTGGTATGCTTATCTGAGTGTCTCCATTGAGTATAAATGAAAAGAAGAAGTAACCGGGACAGGTGAGTATTACAAGGGTTTTTTTTTCCAAATTAGGTGTTCCTGATATAGGTTTAGAAGGTTTAATGTTTCCTCATTTTATAGGATTGGTAGGGGACACGGTAATGTTGAGTGCTCACATATTGGTTTTATGTAGCTAAAGACAAAATATTTTGGATAATATCCAAATGTTTACAATCATTGACCATATCCTTACTAGGTTTGTTGGTTCACCCATGTTCACACATGTTAGTCTATGTTCTCCATCAGGCTGTTATGTCCTCTAGAGGGTTGCATCTACTTATTTCACAACTTATACAACTTCAACAATAGTTTGACATACTTGTGGTAGATCTGTCCCCTAGAACTACTATCTGTGACACATTTACAAGGAATAGCTGTTTTGTATTTAATGGACTAAACAGATCTTTCAGTTTAACACCAAAAACATTAAAGTTGTAGTGCGTAAACAACCTGAGAAAAAGTTCAGATCAGAAAGTTACTTTTTAATCAACTATACACAGATAATTTTATTGACCTCATGCAATCTATGTTTTACTGAAGGTCTGCATCCCAGGAAAGATTTGCATAGTAAATAGTTGGGCTCTCTTGACAGTCTTTTCTAATCTTTCCCAAATGTGATTCACCACGGTGCAATAGAAGTAAAAACATTAACTATGTAAATAAGTTGATCAAGCTACAAATACACTTCAAGCTTGTAAAACGTCATGTTTAGCTGAACTTAATTATCCATGTTAATTAATATTGAACCACTGGGGCTTTCATTTCACTATAGCTTTTTTCTTTGTCTTGCATTTATATTGCATTTATGTTTCCTTCTTTTGTTCTAATTAGGTAGAATCTTTTTTTTTTAGAGAATAAATGAAATAACTAGATAAAAAAAACATATGTTACAGTGAAGGGATTACTTAAGTCTTGTAAGCAAAGAATATTGATTCAGAGAATTTAGCCAAAAGGTAACCTTGCAGAGATGCAGTTAATATGACCTTACCAGCTGTGATGATTGCCTCAAAGTCAGAAACGTGACCGTTAGATAATCCTGGATTCCTTTCTCCTTTTTTTCTTCATTTTAAAGAGCAGTTATGGTTTAAAACAGAAACTCATTGGTTTAGTGTAACATTTTATGTTTTCATGATAAACATTCTGGATTGGAGGAATTGGATAATGAGCAATGTCATTCACATGGTTGTAAATCAAAGGACTGGTTGACCTTCATTTTTCATTCCTTTGTAGCAGAGGATTAAATATAATCATTGCAAAAAAAAAAAAAAAGCCTCTTTCAATAGGAGAAGCCATGTGTGAAAAAATAAGAATACACCATCATTTATAAGCTTGTAGAACCACCTTTATCAGCAGTAATCACATTTGTATGACTTCATTACACCTTTCACATCATTGTGTTGGTATTTTAGGCAAACCTTCTTTACAACATTATTTCACTTTGTTAAGATTTGCTGGCATGCACTATTAACTTAAATCGGACCTAAATTCAACATTTTCACTTTACATAAAAGGGTGGACAACCTTTATAGGTAAAAGGAAAACATTTTTTTTTTTTTACGTGCAACACCCTTTTTTTACTAAACGCCACGATGATCATAATACATCCCAAGAGGCTGTGGGTGCTACTTCTGCGCAACTTTCAAGACCGGGGCATTTTTTCTACTAAGGGGAAAAAGATGCCTATTACACGCATGCACAGTTTGATAGGCTCTCTTTTTTTCCCCTTTACAGCAGGATACGTCACTCGATCTCTCACAGCGCAGTGCAAGATCGGGTGGCAAAACAAGAAGATAGAAGATAGTGGCGCCCTGCCCTTCCTCTGCGTCAGGACGAAGAGGAATTCTAGGGTGATGCTGGACCGGATCAAGGGAAGGTCCAGCGGCATAAAAGGTAAGTGTACTTCTTGTATTTTTAGTTTAGATCTGGTTTAATGTTCCACAACAGCATTGGATTGGAATCCTTGTCCTGTTGACATGACCCAATTTTAGCCATGGCTGCTTCACTTTTTACAAATCCAAAGGCATCCATATTCCAACTAATCTAACTCCATTCTGAAGCATTTGAGACATACTACGAGGCCTTCATTTTGATCCATACTCATTTTCTCCCAAGACAATCCACAAATTCATCTTAGCAATCTAAATAATACTGTTAATATTAAAAATTATTTTTTAGCTTTTTTCACTTCATATACAGATAGATACGTTTTTGTTTTACTGCAAAAAACATCATTTTATTACAGGTTTTCAATTTGTTTGTTCTCATTTACTGAGATGTTTTCTTTCAGTACATCACAATAATTGCTTTTAGTTGTATAAATGTTATATTTTCTAACATATTTAAAGTACATGGGTAATAACATATAAAAAAATAAGGAAATAAAAATAAAATCCATAATCTCCTTTTTCAAAGTTGGAACTACCTGATACCAAAAATGAAATGCAAAGAAAACATTGGACTGGGATGATAATTTATGTATGATATGCTGATATGCATTAGCCTGATCAGTGTAAACTTGGATAATATACTAATAATCAGCCCCCACTTCTCTTGTCAAAACAAATAGTGTCCGGTTATATAATATCATCATCTGAAATGACACATGACAAACCTACCAAGTATCCTTCTTAATGTTATGTTAATATATTGCTTAAGCATTTCTTGTCTACTTACATGCAGATATTTGACTTAGCATACAATCAGGCAAACATTACTGTGTTGTCACCAATGCAGGTCAACCTCCATTTCTCTCTTAATATTTATTACCAGTTAATTACCATGCCTAGGTTAATGAATTAAGTTAAAGCAGTACTGCACATTCAGAATGTATTTTAAGTACCCTGCCTGCCAAAAGTTGCATTTATCTTTAGTCAATCTTGTAATCTGAACAGCCCCGACAGACAGAGTAGCCAGGTCTTTTCTTTCACTGCAATATTGGCCAAGATATGCTATATCCTGTGCTTGGATAATAATCTGGATAATGGATAATAATAATGGATCTCTCCACCCATTAGCAACTTTCTACATACAAACACATAAAATTGTACAGTTCAGTGGATTTTGGCCAAAGTGCCGCCTTTTTGGTGATAGTAGTAAAATTCAAAGTTTAATATGAAGATGTAATGAAAGGTAATTTAAGAATATCGGCTGCATTCATTGATGAGCACAGCCATGGGACTCACACTGACAGGAGAAGTACCACGGCTGTGCTCATCAATAAATGCAGCCATGGGAATCATCCTGTGAAGATTCCCACGGCTGCATTCATTCATGAGCACAGCCATGGGAGTCCTCCTGTTAGTGTGCGATCCCCGGGCACTAGAGGTTAAATGAGGACAAGGCTCCCCATTCATCACCTCTAGTGCTCCGATTGGCTGAGGAAAGGTAAACCTTGATGACAGCTCAAGCATTCTCCTCCAGATACTGTGCCAGACCTTTCCCCCTGGAGAGCACACCATACAGAGGTATGTAAGGAAAAGAGAGTAAGGAAAGCTTTTATAAGGGCATTAGAGTTGTAATTCTCCTTTGAAACATCTGTCGAAAAAAACTCAGGTGAGTTCAATGAGGAAAAAAAGCCCTGGTATTGGTTATCTGTAAATTCAATATCATTTCCAAGTAACCAGAAACATTTAACATCGCAATTTTTAAACTTTTAGAATTTTTAAAGAAAACCATGAACCTTCCCTCCCATTTTATAAACTAAAAATAAAGGTAAAAATTACCTAAAGCACAGAACACATGCCTGGTTTTATAACTACAGCAGTATGAAAATGTCCTCTCCAACTATCACAGAATAAAATACTCAATTTCTTTAAATTGGTACACTGTTATCTTTTAAAATAAGTAATCAACAGTATCATCTGCTTTTTCTACTATTGCTGATTTGAAGTGAGAACATGATTTTTGTAAGTATAGTATCTTATATTCCCAATTCAATATGATTTTACTTGCTAGGTCATTCTATTTTTCACTTTAATGTATTTTCCTAAACCTGCAAAGATGTTTTATTTTTAATATATAATATTCTGTATTTTGTGCATCCCTGTATTGCACCACTCACTGTCCCACTCCTCAATCTACATCCAAATACTTTTATTGAAGCCACAAATGTCAGTTCTGTCAGCAGGATTTAATTACTATATTTTACAGCTTACATTGCAGTATGCGTGACCGAGCATACAGAAGAGGAAAGCTAGAGGTTAAATTTCATACTGCTCCTCTGTTCTGGCAGTACTCTCTACAGGTTCACCATACTGTGCTGACAAAAGCTGTTAAACTTTCTATTATCTACAGAATACAATACATCACAGTAAAGCTCTTTGTATTACATGTAAAAGTTTCAGGGCAGCATGTCAGCGACAGTAAAGGCAACATGCTTGTTCCAAGAACTGACATTTACAGCTGTAGTGTTATATGTATGGCTGTAGATTTGGGGAATGGGACTGCAGTACAAACAAAAAAGTATGTCCAACATTTATGAGGTTTACAGTTCTATAATGTAAAAATAAATGAAATATTCTACAAAATATTAAGTGATATGAGAAGATTAAATCATAGTGGAGAATGTGTTGTTATCAAAAATATAGTAATCCTTTAAATATGAACGACTTTCTAACTCCGGAGCACAGTCAACCTTACTTACCATCTGGTGTGATACAGGAATGCATAAGCCATGGATAAAAGTATAGCAATGATTTACAAATATTTACTCAAAAAATTTATATACCATTAGGATACTATTCCCCCATTAGTCTCATTCAGTGTTTCTCAACCAGGGTTTTGTGGAAATCTAGAGTTCCTCCAGAGGTTACCAGGAGTTCCTTGAGCAATGAGCAATTTGTGCCTCTCAGGTCAGTTTAACAGACTCCAATGATTACTGGATCCAATGATCTCATATGTAAGGGTGGCAACTTTCCTACTGGCAAGCAATGTAAGAGATTCTTCCTACTGACCCACCACACTGTGAGCTGTGGATATAGTAATTATAGAAGGGGTTCCCTGAAGACCTGAAAGTTTTTTTAAGGGGTTCGTCTATGTTAAAAATTCGGGTCTAACCTAAAAATTAGTACTACATTCTGTTAAAACCATAACATTTCCCTAACACAATTTTCATTACAATCTATATATAGTATTTCTAACTCAAGTTTATTTAATATAAAATCCAATGTATTCAGTTTAGAAGATTCAGCAGCACACAAATCATTACTGGTCTGTTTATCCAGACATAGTTAGTGAGTCACCCTTTTCATCTAATCCAGCCTATCTTCTGAGGGCTACTAGGAAGCTGTTCGAAGATACCACTCTTCATTATTATTCTGTTCTTTTCTATGAGTTTGTGACTTATCAATAGGAAAGAAATCCTATTATTAGACCCCGTACCTAATGTATTGATTTTTGACCAAACTAATAAAATCCTTGGTACTTTCTTTTATTAAAATTAGGAAAAAGAAATTAAACATTAGCTATTAAAGTACAAGAAGAAAAGCCCATATTATAATAATTGGCAAGGCACAGATTGTAGGAATACTGTTTCTATTATCATGGTTTTGATTTACACATTTGCTGGGTGTGTGTAGCATAATAATAAAAAAAAACAAATGCATGCATTCTGACTGTGATCTTTCGGAGAGAGAACCCATTTTCACCCATCATTAATTCTACTGCCATTTCCATTAAAAGTTACAAAATAAATATATAAAAACTTATGAGCGCAGACAATTTAACATGGTCATGTGTACTATTTTTTGGCAGCAAGCTAAATCCGCTTTAATTGGCTATTGATTTGCAAGGATTAACATTACTGCAATCCTGAATGTTTGTATTAACAGATTGAAGGGGTGCTCTAAAAAACTTAGAATAGCTTGGTTGTATGGGATTGATTTAACTTTTTTTTATCTTCCTAAATGTAATACTTTGGTGAACTATTTAGTGGTAGTGGGATTAGCTTTTGAATGGTTGGAAATTATGACCTACGGCTAGTTTGTACTAACTTGCTGAGGATGTGGGATGAATGGAGTGATTTTGACTGAATTGATTTTATTGCAAAAATACTGATTGTGCAATATAATGAAATATAAATAAAACAGTTTATTATTTTTCTTTATTTACATGGTGGGTTTTTGTTGGTGCATTGTGAGGAGTAATTTGTTTCATTTAGTGCACTTACTAGAAATTTTCCAGAACAGTTGAAAGGAGATTAATTATTCATTGGAGAACTGAAACAATCTTTATTTGTCTTCCTCATTTTTCTATCTACTTATCCAGTTCTTGTTTTACCTTGTTTCTTTTGTATTTGTTTCCTGCATAGGTATAAGTTATAAGCTTTATTTCAGGGACCTGCAGTAATCGTCCTCATTGATTTTGGTGTTCACCACTGATCCTATGAAGCTGATCCTATTTTCCAGTCATGTGGCTGCTCTTGTCATTGATCACATACAATAGAGGACAAATGACCACCATGAGTACTAAATTGTACAGGATGATATTTGGATTCCAGTGCAGTGAAGAAATATATATATATATATATATATATATATATATATATATATGAAAATTAATCCAAACTGTTGGTCCCCTTAGCTGTTGAATGGTCTGTCATTGCTGAAATTATTGCAAGTTTTCTACTAAAATACATTTCCATATAAAAAACAAAAAACTATAACAAAAATAATGAACAAAATGAATGAACAAAAACAGTTGCCTTTTGACGTTGGCATGGGTTGTTTTGTGTGAGTCACTGTTAGGCTGATTGGCTGCTGGATTTTACATTGTGGGAATTATTTTACTTTTTCATTATTTTAGAGTCACCTGTAACAACAAGTAATGTTGCATTGGTATTACATTGATGTTCACTCATTGCCATTAACTTATGCCAAAGTATCTTCTATGCATTTTTATCTTTCCATTATACTGGTTTTGTATTATACAGACAGATCAGCTATTATTAGTGAAGGAGGCAGGACAATGAAGCTGAGGTGCACAGATACTAGAGCTTAGCTGAAAGAAGTCCAAATGACTACGTTAAACGTTATTGTTTCTTGCTATGAAAAGTGACTACAAAGCATCTCTTGCCACATGCACTGGGATGTTGGTTCTTGTTACAAATTGGTGGAAATAACCATTGAACTAGAACACTGGAAAGTCAGTTGATGATGCTAATAAAGCCTTAAAATAGGTATTTTCTTTGCTAATTAAACTCTCAGTTAAAGGCATGCACCAATAGTATAATGACCGTAGCAGAGTTACACGAACAAGCCAAAAACAAGAACTGGGGTTACGCAATGTTGGCAGGGTCATTATCAACCTGGTGCTTGCTCATTACAAAAGCTTTACATTGTAATTATCAGATTAATGAAGTACTTCATTATCTGAATGAAAATGTGTTTCATGTGCTTAGCACAGCTTTAAAATGGCTCGTTACTGTGTGCAAAATCCAAGAAGAGAATTGTACATAATGTTTTTCTAACATTCTACAAAAATAGCAGATAACGCATTTTAGAATACTGAAAAGTTATTGTTGTAATAAATGTTATGAATATTTAGTTGGCTATTAAGTACATTGGTACATTGGACATTTTTAGATATCCTACATACTGGAGTAACAATTGGCTGCAATCAGCAATAAAAATCCATATAATTGATTGCCAAACATGTAAAGAAAAATTCCAATGAGTGAAGCCAATCAACATCTTTATATGAAATTATTCTGTGAATTTCAACTATTTTATACATAAAAAAATCTATCTGGGGATTCAGCAGTCCGCTGAGGACTGTTTACAGACCATGGAAACAGCATGTATGAGGATTGTACTGGTAGTTTAGCCTTCAGGCCAAAATAAAAGATATATGGAATATTGTATGCTGTGAAAAGAAAGATATTTAAACTCAGTGAAATTTTTTTGACACTGTAAAAATAAAACTATTGTAAAGTGACAAAAATGTTACACTGACACACAACTAACACTACTCTAATGGTGGCTGAATAAATTGTTATATAGCTACATAGTCAGGTCTGCACCCACAGAATACTAATACACTTGTTTGGTTTGGAGGTTGTTCAGTTAAAGTTGTCCAAATGTTTGGCGTATGAGATATCCCAAAACCAACACCAATAAAAAAAAGGGGATTATTTTATGGTGATTTTTTTCTAGTCTCAGGAAAGACCAAAAAAGGAAAAATAACAGTGAAAGATCACCAAATGTCTCAGAAACATTGGATCTTATTTAATAAAGCTCTCCAAACTGGAAAAGATAGACTATCATGTGAAAACCTGGGTGATTCAGCCAACCTGCAGTAGATCTGGTCCAGGATTGAAAACAATTGCCAAGTACTACCAAATGATTTTTAATAAATCCATAGGTTTTCAGGATAACCAAGGTTCTTCCATGACAGTCCTTTCTAGTCTTGTAGAACTTTTATAAATTAGGTCCATTGTGGTAATTAACAAACAGGGTGGTGGAAAAATGTGTACAGCAGTGATTTTATGCTTCCTTTAGGGCAACATAAAATTGTCAAGTGTGCTTTGTGGTGTCCCTTAACCCTAGTCACAGTGTTAACATTTGTTATTAATATTATTATTATTATTATTAATAATAATAATTTTAAAAAACATTTATATAGCACCAACATAATTCACAGCGCTGTACATTAAAATAGAAGTTACAAATGACAGACAGATACAGGCAGTGACACAGGTAGAAAGGAGCCCACCTAGAAGAGCTTGTTATAGAATCAATTAGGATCATAAAAGGACACGAATGACAACCTACATTGGCAATACAAGAGTTAAATTTTAACTATTTTTTAAACCATTTTTAGAACACCGAAAGTACCCCAAAAATATTAAAAAAAAATGTCAGCCTTTGTGTATACATTTTGCCTATGGTACCACATTCGGACAGCAACACGAACAAAAGGGTCAAACAAAAGGTCCTTTAGTTAGGTCTCATAGCAGGGGGGTAGAAGTCTTCATACAAAATTGGGTCCCATAAGAGGAACAAATTGCCATGGGTCTTCCCAAATATTAGCGCTTTTGCTCTTTCAGTTTTTGTGGGTGTGGATAAAAAAGAAGTGGTGGTGGCTTTGACGGAGGATTTGATTAAGTTGCACTAGCATTTCAGCACCATTAATTTCACAATCAGAATTACTGCAGATATGCTATTAAAGGAATACTCAGGCAACAATGCAGCACTATCGCTATCATTTAGAAGTCAGTGCATGTGCTCTTACTAAATTACCAATCTATAAATCTACCATTATTATTATTATAATTATTCTGTACAAAGTTTTGATCGTGGAATAATGCAATCATAGTAGTCAAACTAAATCAACCACATGATTTCTAAAAGCATTTTATATATATATATATATATATATATATATATATATTCATTCAAGAAAACTCTTTTTTGCAGACCTTTTTTTCTTTTTCATAACGAAAAAAACACAAACAGTATGTGATGAAGTACAAAAGCTTTTTACTTACAGCAAAAAAGATCTGGAGAGAGCTGTGTGCCACTTCTATATATTGGTATTCTAACACGCACTCAGAGATTGTTATATAACGATGATCTTCTGGTGCCCACTCTGGAGCTGGAGTTACTGAGGTAACCATGCATCCTGGACCATTTTCCATCCACCAGGAACGATGCATTGATATATTAAATGTCATGAAAAGGTCTCTTTCCTAAAAGAAAAAAAAACAACATATTTATGTATTTAAACTGCTAACACTTGAGAAAAGACAAAATTACTTTTTAAGGGAAATATAAGGGAAATTTTTATTCAAACAGCATTTTCTATAGTAAAGGATTGATAAGGAATACATAATAGCAATATCCTATGTTTATTGAAATTTCTTAAAAGCAATAATGACCTGGATTATTAGTTTATACTTAAGTAAATAATGCACATTCTATGTAAATATCACTGTCATCATGTTTGACAAAGACTCTCTCCACTTGCTCATGTTCTCCATTTCTTTCCTACTTCTTCCTCTTTGTAGTTCTGAATGCTGACTCAAACTGTGAAATCTGTCTCTACTTATTTTTGGATTACAAGTTTGCATGGTGCTACACCTAACCTCAGGCCTATCCCAGGAGCTGTCATGCAGCAAATCCCAAATCTCCTATCCATGAATCTCAAAACAACAGAACAATTTTTAGAAGCAATGCTTTAGGGAAGAGCATAGTAGCTACTGTTTGGCACAGAACATTTATTAGCACTTTAAATAAGAAGGTTTAAGGTTTTCATGGAATGTTAAGAAAGCCATACAAATTAAAAGTACATTACATTGTTCATGATTACTGAATATAAGCATTTCATGTGCAGCTAAATACTATATATTATTATTATTATTAAATGCCCTTTACATTTAGACTAGAGAATGACAATGGACATTGATTAGAATACACATTTTTTCTTCTAGAATTATTTGTCCTTATCAAGAAATTAACTATAATCAATAACAAGAAATTACAGTCAAGGAGACTGTTGCATAACACTTCTAAGTAAATGCTGAAATATTGATGTTTATTTACAGCAGCGGTTGAATTACTTTAGTGGACATAGTACCCAGGAGCAGTACAGCATAGTTGAAATGCCATCACAAGTCGCTGCATTAGGTGGTCCCACTAGCAGATCCAGCAAGGATTTGTGGGAGTAAGGCAATCTAAGAAAAAACTAAGTGCAAATGCACTCATAATTATTAAAATAATGCTATAAAACAATATTATATTTAATAAAATACTACTACTATTTTTAAATTTTGGCAAGAACTGACTAAGATATCTAAACCTTCTCTTTTATTTGTTAAAAATGCATGTAATAAGACTTACAAAATCTTTATTTCTTGGTGGTGAAATAAAATTAGAATTTCTTGATTTACCCAAAGGATCTAATTACCTTTAGTTAACTTAGAAAGCATTTTGTATACTGTGGAGATAAGATAAAAAGAAACCATACACAAATGACATTTTAAAAATATTATATCTGCTTTTCAAACAAATTGCCAACAATTTAATATGCCGCTTAAGAAAAGATCTAACATGATGAATCCTTGAACTGATGTAAGCAATTAAAACTACAGCAGGAACTACTGTGGGAAGAATTAGACAGAACTAGGTCATCCTTGTTTTACAACAGTACTCCTTTAGTTATAGAAATATTGGTTGGCAGTATTCAAGGTTTGATAAAAGTTGCTTTTCACCTTTTGTGAAGAGAACATAGGCCCTAGTGAACCTGCTATAGTTATCTAAGCCTGAAGGAATGCAAAGCGTGCTTCTGAAATCTAGG
>NC_092861.1:85339929-85343819 GCF_032062135.1 Pyxicephalus adspersus | reverse complement strand
AGTACTGCACAATCCAATGTTTGTTTGTAACATGGGAAGCTCCTTACAATTACCCATAATCCTCCCCCCAACTATCCCCAATCCACCCTCCACTAGTGTCTGACCCCTGACACTATTTCCTCACTATGTTTGTCAATTGATTTCCTTACAAAGCACACAATGGATTCCCTGGTTTCAGTGATAAATGTCAGACTGAGCACTGAGCCTGTGTTTTATACAGGTTTAGCAAGTTCAGGGTTCATTTTTGTTTTCATTTTCATAATGCTTATTTTTCAAAAATGTACTCCCCTTTCTAAAAATACTAACTCAAAACACAAGACATCTGGACTGGTACCCCCATAGTTAAAGAGGTTGGAATGGTGTACCCCTTCCTTGTTTTATGAAAACCAGGACACAAGTCTCTTATATTTGGGTGGGTGGGGATTTAGTAGAATTCCACCAGAATGTTGGGTCATCAAGATTCATTTAGGATATGTGTCTTTTTAAATGGGAATACTACCCAAAAAGGCAAAGCCAATCTCATCACACAATAGGGCAACTTACTTCTTTTTCAATTAGCAAACTTTTGAAAAATGTTAATAAGAATATGAAGAATATTTTCAAAATATCCTTATGTATTTTATCAGTTTCTTAAAAGCATAAAAGTTTAAAATGGAAAGTTGATATGTCAGAGAAGCAACACATATATAAAAATAATTGACAAAAAGATGTGATAAAAAAAAGTCATTTTAACTTTTCCTTCCTAAAATACCTTCTCTTAAGGTGCTTAAAGTCATAAATTACATTTTCAAATAAAAAAAAAAAGTTATATACATTTAAAAACAGGTGATATTGCCTGCAAAAAAAATGTTGACCTATTTTCATTTTAGCTGACATATTTTAGAATTGCCAAGGGCAGTTTTCTATTTGGGGAAACATTTAGAAATAATGTTTAAAAATATTTAAAAATAAAGAAATTCTGTTACTTAAAGAAGCACAAATAGCTATTATGTAGATAAAAAGAAAGTGTTGCAGTATATATGCTGATCTACTGTATATGTTTATGCAGCATTAGTTATTTATTTATTTTTTTTAATATTAGTCTTTCCTTTATTTAAATGATCAGACAGGGTCCATTTCTAACAGCCATTTAAAAAGACATGAAATAGATGGCACCTTGACTCCCACTGAATTCAAGTGTTGTTTGGTTAGCATGGGCATGGGAGATTATACTTCCGTTTTTATTCAGGTCTGTCATCTATCTCATTCTTTGACTGGTTGGAGTTCTGAATAATTTGCCATTGTTTTTACATTGTTACATAGTAGTTTAGGTTGAAAAAAAAGACATAAGTCCATCAAGTTCAACCACTAGGGAAATATACATATCCCAGATATGAAACCCTTTGGACATAGTTGGTCCAGAGGAAGGCAAAAAAAACTCTGCTACAATTTGCTTCAACAGGAGAAAAAAATCCTTTCTGATTCCATGAGGCAATTGGATGTTCCCTGGATTAACAGTCTGTGTTATCTTTACTTTAAAGCCCTAATACCCAGTTATCTAGAAAAGCATCCAGCTTTTTCTTAAAGTAATCTATAGTAGTTGCTGAAACTACTTTCTGAGGGAGCCGATTCCACATTATCACAGACCTTACAGTGAAGAATCCCTTCCTTATCCGGAGCTTAAACTTCTTTTCCTCCAGACGCAAAGAGTGCCCTTTTGTTCTTTGTAATGATCTCTAAGTGAATAATTTGGAAGAGAATTCTCTAAATGGACCATTTATATATTTATACAGGGTGATCATATCCCCCCTTAAACGTCTCTTCTCAAGGGAGAAAAGATTCAGTTCAGCTAATCTCTCCTAATATCTCCCCATTCCTTTTATTAGTTTAGTTACCTTTCTCTGCACTCCCTCCAATTCAACAATGTCCTTTCTGTAAACCGGTGCCCAAAACTGGACTGCATATTCCAGATGTGGTCTTACCAATGCTTTGTACAGGGGCAGGATTATGTCTCTATGGTCTACCAGAGCCCCCAGATCCTTTTACATTTCTGACGGCCAAAAATGTATTCCCCCTAGTCAGTATGAAACATGCATGATGTTAGCACTAAGTGCATAACTTTACATTTATCTATAATAAATGAAATTTGCCACTTGGCTGCCCAATCAAACAGTACATCCAGGTCTGCTTGTAGATTATAGACATCCTGTATGGACTTAATTACATTACATAGTTTGGTGTCATCTGCAAACACAGAAATGGTACTTTTAATTCCAAACTCTATATCATTTATAAAGATGTTAAACAGTAAAGGTCCCACTGAATCCTGTGGTACACCACTGGGGATGAGCGAGCGAAAATAATAATTTCGATCTTGCGGCGAATCGGGCCTTTCTGGAAGCGAGAATGGCCTTGTGATTTGCCACGAGGTGGTATTCTCGCCGAACTCAGATGAACTCTCAATGGAGTTGCCTGCAGTCATAGATGATTGGAAGCACCCGCATGCCTCCAATCAGCTCTGACTGCAGGTTCCCACGGTCACCGCGCTGTACTTATCAATAAAAAGTACAACCCGATGACCGTGGGAACTGAACTCAGATGAACTCTCAATGGAAAAACTCCACTGAGAGTTGGCCTGCAGTCACAGCTGATTGGAAGCACTCGCGTGTCTCCTATCAGTTGTGACCGCGATTCCCATGGTCACCTGGCTGTACTTATCAATGATAAGTGATGATAAGTACAGCATGGTGACCGTGGGAACTGAACACAGATGAACTCTCAATGAAAAAATTTAATTGAGAGTTCATCTGGAGTTCACCTGCAGTCACAGCTAATTGGAAGCACTGGCATGCCTCCAATCAGCTGTGACTGCAGGTTCCCCGGGCAGTACTTATCAACCTAGGGAGCGTGGGAACCTGCACCCTGGACTTCAATGGAATTTCGCAAAATCAGTTTGGGGAAATTTTTGCAAGAATGTCAGAGGCATTCTTGCTCATCCCTATACATCACTAATACCCTTAGACCATTCAGAGTATGAATCACTAATCACTACACTCTGGATGCGGTCTTTAAGCCAGTTCTCTATCAATTTAAGATTGAATTTTCCATTTTTTTAATTAACCATCTGTGAGTACTATGTCAAATGCTCATAAAAAGAGAGAATTTTTTTTTTTACAAATTCAGTCTTTCTTGAAACTATGCTGACTATCACTTATAATGCTATTTTTTAGCAGAAACTCCTCTATGTGGTTCTTTATCAAACTCTCTGGAACCTTTCCAACTTTGGACGTTAAACTTACCGGTCTGTAGTTACCTAGTAATGACTTTGCTCCCTTTTTGAAGATGGAAACCATGTTGACCTTTTGCCAATCCATTGGTATCTTGCCAGTGACTAGAGTATCTAAAAATTATAAATAACGGCTTTGAAACATCTGAGCTCAGCTCTTTGATGACACGTGGATGTAGTCCATCGGGTCCTGGTGCTTTGTCAACCTTAATTTTGCCCAAATGTTCCTCAATCATATCAATTTTGAGCAATTGTGACTCATTTAAGGCAGTTGCATTGCTATTATGAATTTGGACTTGAGCTCTGCCATTTTCCTTTGTGTACACAGAGCTAAAAAAAGTGTTTAGTAAATCTGCCTATTCTTTATCCCCAAATACCAACCCCATTTCTGTTCTGTGTTCTTTGAGGACAACATTGTCTCCCAGTCCAAGTCACAGAGAGCCGCCTCTAATAATGGAAAATTTGCTCACTTAAAATTAAATGTTTTTATCTTTCCTGTTTTTGCTTCCTGTTTACAGCTTACAATAAATGAAATCATATTATGGTCACTGCTACCCAGATTCTTGTTTATTTGCACATTTGTTATAGGCTCTGCATTGTTAGAAAGAACTAGGTCCAACAGAGT
>NC_092861.1:85318118-85339132 GCF_032062135.1 Pyxicephalus adspersus | reverse complement strand
AAAAACATACAAACAAAAAATTCAAATTAGCTCAAATATTTCAAATACGAATGGTATTGTGCTAACAAAAAATTCAAATTAGCTCAAATATTTCAAATACGAATGGTATTGTGGTAACAAAAAATTCAAATTAGCTCAAATATTTCAAATACTAATGGTAAAGTTAATAGGTCCTACCTAGATAAATAGTCATCTAACTGGAATCTTCTGCAGATCAAATCTGTACCTTTTAAACTGCAGATGAATAACACAGAGCAGATACAAAACTTAA
This sequence comes from Pyxicephalus adspersus, assembly GCF_032062135.1. Taxonomy (NCBI): domain Eukaryota; kingdom Metazoa; phylum Chordata; class Amphibia; order Anura; family Pyxicephalidae; genus Pyxicephalus; species Pyxicephalus adspersus. The sequence continues at coordinate 85,338,861 of NC_092861.1, read as the reverse complement.
TAATAATACTGTCTCCCGCCAGTTGCTGACATAGCCAAAAGTGGTCCCCCCTATGCGGAAGTGGCTTGGGGCCCCTGTTGGCTGCATACTGCATACCCTCTGTGTATTTCAAGTGTGTACAAGGGTACAGTAATCATTTATCCCTTATCTTGTTCATTTGCTGTAGTACTTTGGGCCCTTTTAATTTCACAACTATATAAAGCAGATATCTACCTTGTTCTTATTTCTTGTCTGCAGTAACAGTGCAGACACAGACAGTTGAATGTAAACAATGCTATGTTTATACTTAGCTGGGCTTCAGTACAAACAAGGCTATTAAAAATCTCAGATGAAAGCAAGCATGAAAACATATAGGGACTGGAGAATAATGGTACATTGTCTGACTTATAGCAATACATCTGCAGTCATCTTTATTCCTCCTAACAATTCTGAAGTGATAAAAGGAGAACTGGAAAGACAATTGTTCCAAGTATGGTAATCAATTACAACCAATCAGAAGTATGGCTGTTTTGACCTGATAAATGATCTGCTTGGGTATGAGATGTTGCCCTTTGCATTTTATTTTTGCTCTTTGAAATGTTTTAATAATCATGGCTCATTTTGCCTGAAAATTCTAGTTATTCACAATTTGTAGAAAGTGAAATGAATTCATTCCTTTGATATCACAACACATTCCTCCCTAATTGCTATTCCAACAACAGACAATGATTATTTTATCAGGCAACGAGTTTTACTTGAGTGTGCATGCATCACATTATGAACACTGGAATTGTGACAATGAGGAACAAACTCTTTCATTGTGATTGACAGCAGAACAAATTGTAATATAATGGCTTTGATTTAAAACTATGCACAGTACTGATTTAGGAACACAATTTCAATAAATGAGCATAGTATCCAGTAAAAAAACAAAACAAAAAAAAAAAACAACGTGCTTACACATTAATGTACTAACCATATATTTAAAAATAAATATACTTTCCAATACATTGCCTTATTTAATAAAAAAAAGAGTACTGATTATTAGGTTTTTTTCAGAATTTGTTATAGTCAAATAGGACCATGATAAATTCAAGTTGTTATAGGATACTACACATAAGAAATAGCCGATAAGTCTATAAAACCAATTAATTACCTAAAAACTAATAAAACAAGTTTATCTACACCAGAAATATTGTCCTAATATAATATTATAAAGGAATATTGTCCAGCTGTTTTTATGGTAAATAAAGGTTTACGGGTACAATATACATTTCAGTAAAAACAAAAAACTGGCCATGAAGGCTACTTGCAAACCAGATTCTATATAATTAGTTTTCCCTTAGGTACAGTATATCCCAGGGGTCAGCAAACTCCGGCCCCTGAAATGGCCTAGTGGTCATAAAAGTTTGCCGACCCCTGATATATGTAAATGTGCAAGTAAAATCCCACAGGCAGCTTTAAAACTAAGCAAGGTTGTTTGAATTCATATTTCCCTTGAATAAAATGGTAAGGTATTGATTTCATTCCTTTCAAAATAGATGTCCAGGCTTACAAATGTTTTTCTGTTTATTAAACATTATTGGTTAATTATATGTGACCTTTATAACCAGACTCTAGTAATATCCAGAGACAAATTACACTTTTATGTTTTAATTTTAAAATATGTTTTACAAAAGCATTACAATTTCAACTAGACATCAAATGATAGTAATACTACCGTAATAATAATTGCAGCCACTAAAACTCTGCTTTAATTCTGGTATGTTATTGCATTTCAAATAGAAGTTTCAGCACTTCAGTACCATGGACAGCAACAATAAGTATCATTACAGCATCCTCTAAAGTCTTGTAAACTAAAGGCAATATATTGGTAATACACCTCTGTAATATACCTTTACAGTAATAACAAGTATAATATATAGCAAAAACAATGCAGCCATCTACAAACATATAATAATCAACCCATGCAATTTATTTTACTTGTATAAATGGTGGATACAGCAAGGCAATACATCTAAACACAGGCAATATTATTAATAAACTACAGTATTAAATTTCTTACCATAAATAATAATAAGTAAGGATATGTAATGAATATATATAAGTTACAACACTTACTTGCAACCTCCATTTTAAATGTTTTAATTTACTAAGAACTAGGAAACTAGTTATTGGCATTTTCATTAAACTGATAATAGTTCTCATTTGTGCAACCCCCCTCTCTACTATCTCCATCTTATAATGCACTCATGTAATGCCCCTTATTTAGTGCCCTTCATTGAAATGTCTCTCATTTATTGCCCCTACCCAAATAGCACCCCCCCCCCCACTTCTCTCGTATGCTGATTGTGGTTCTTTTATCCTGAATACTTCACACCAGACTCCTTTACCATCTCCATCACCTCCAAGACCTGACCTGATTATGTCAGTGGTGGACATCAGACAAGGGAAGCTATTGTGGCAACTTTTGGACTGATGCATTGTGATTAATTCTGCAGAAACAAGGAGAGGTAAATCTATTTTTTATCCAGGATTAGTGTTGATGTTCGAATTCGGTTTGTCTTCATATTCGACCTGAGACTGGCTGTTCGAATTCGGGTAGACCCAACCCGAAAAAAACGAGATTCAACGGTAAACGGAGAAACTCTATCCAAGAACACATACTACTAACAACAACAATCAAGATCGCTGTTGCAGTCCTGTATTATGTGTTTCTGGATAGAGTTTCCCTATCCAAGAACATAGGACTCCCTGTGTTCTTGGATAAAGAAACTCTATCCAAGAACACATACAACTAGTAAAGGGCCGACTGCTCTTGCAGCCCTTAATAGTCCCTAAAAACAACCCAAATTCTCCCACCATTGACTTCAATAGTGTTCGAATTCGGCATTCGATCACCCGAACAATATCTCGAATACCTGTCGAATCAAATAGTGAGATATTTGACCAGCACTATCCATGATGCTCTCCTTTTGCAGATCTTTGCAGGGAGAATCTGACTACAATGGGAATCAGACTGCAGCAGAGAAAAATCAGATTGCATATGCATCATCCTGTAATAATTAAATGCACCAGACTTATATTAACATGTCAGAGACAATTCAAATATAATATAGTAAATACATCATGTTGTCAAATAAGCCCAAAAGCTTTAAGCATGCTTGTGGAAAACAATAACTTACACTTCTGGATTCACATTAGACAAGGTGGGTATTATCCTTATGGATATGCGCTTGGTGGTCTATATTTCATTTATCAAGAATCTATATTAAAAGCCATGGATTCTCCTCATAATGTTTAATTATTTTCACTGTTCAAAAGCACACTGACTTGTTAAATAACCTCCTAAACAGATATTTTAAATATTAGTAAGTCCTGTCGAGTTTTTGATTGAGCATCAACTTCCCTTTTGTGTTTGCAAGAACTCAGTGATCGACCTCATCCTACCCACCTGCCAGGGCCATGACCTATATCTGGACCTCCCGAAGGTCCATGTGAATATAGCAATGGCTCCTTTATTAGGCCTTAAGCTTCACTATAGCTGGTTAATGTCAGAGTAATCTAAAGCATGGTGGAATATGCCAGCAATGGATATTACCCTATCATTTTCAAATAAAGCTGTGCCTTCTGCATTTGATTACTTGAAATAAACTTTTAAGTCTTTTAAAGTTTTTACTTCCTAATAATTTCAACTCATTAACTTTATAAATTACTAAATTGTAAAAACAGTGATGATAACTGAAAAAAAATACACAGATAATTTTGACAGAGAAACAAAGATAAGCAGCGACTTTCAGAACTTGCTTATGTTTATTATTATGCCTCTGGGACTAATTTGCAGTCATTTTTTCCTGTCATGTTCTGTTCATTGCATCTGTTTTTCTAGCAGGAAATAGCTAAACCTCAGTGCCTTAATGTTACTGCAAAATGTAACAAAATAAAATGCACAGCAAACATCATAATCTCATGCCTACCATGTCAGATGAGCTTTACAAAAATGTTGTAAACAAACCTAATAAATGTTGTATTTATCGATTCATTTTAGGGGCAATTATTATAATGATCAGATTAGTAAAAATTGCAGCAGGGTTAGATTAACAGAGTTAGAAACAGATAAATTTTTTTAATAATTGTAGGAGGTTTGGTGGAGTGTTCCTATAGCAGGGGTCTTACAGACATTTAAGAAATTAGAACAGTGTTTCTCAACACTGGTTGCTGGGGGTTCCTTAAGCAATGAACAATGTATGCCTTTTAGGACATTTTAAAAGATACCAATAATCTTTATGACTATTTGTAAGAGTGGCATTCATCCCACTGGCCAGCAATGTAGAAGCAAACTTTGATTCCCTTTAAGAACCAATATATAGGAACAATTTCTGGATGCCTGACAGTCAAGCTGTTTTCTCTTGCTTCACCTACCAAAAACAAATATGCAGATAAAAACTTTTGACCTTTCTGATCTGTCATTATGTATTTGAGAAGCTTTTGACAGAAGCTGCTATTATCTGACTCTTTTATGAGCAATACCAGTTTGCCATACTAGAAATGTTTTGCAGGGCATATTACCACGCTATGGCCACTTTATCCTGAAGGATTCTTTAGCACCATGTACATTATCAACATCTTGCAAACTAAATACAATATTATGATAATGCACCTTTCAATATCTTATACATTTAGTTTCAATTTCTGCACTTGCAGCTGAAACAAACAAACCAATAAGTTTCTGTTATTGAATTCACTTGCATGAATGACAGGAATAACAGAACTGGAAACCTAAATGGAGGCTGACAATCCTATCCGTGTAATGCATTCATATTTATTAAAAACTGCTGGTATTACCAGATAAGATGTACAAACCGATTATGATTCATATAAGCAGTAGTGTTGCTATATATTATTTTACCAATATATAAAAGTAATGTCAAAGTATTCATGCCAAGTGAGATAATTTGTTGTAATAATGACTAAAATAAATAAAAGGACTAAATAAAATGAAAGAAAAGTTATATCCAATCCCACTCTGGCTGCCAAACTGAGAAAAGGAAAAGGCAATAATAAAGGAAACGCATTGCATTGGCCTTCTTTGGCAAAGCAAAGGTCTATTTAAAGCATTGGTCCCCAACCTTTTGGACCTCACGGACCACAAATTTTCAATCCCACAGACCATTAATATAAATCTTTTTTAAAAAGGTGTGTAGTAGAAGCAAGAGCACATTTGCCAGGTCCCGTATACGGACCGTGCATGCACAGGGAGCCGTGTGTCAGTCAAAGGGAAAGAAACTTCCCCCAGAGTGACGTCATGATGCCAGAACCCGCTCACTCTCCCATCGCAGGCTCAGACCTGCTTGCTAAACATCCTGGGGGGACAGTAGCGCAGGGCTGTGGACACAACTTTTGTTGTGGTGGACGGGGGACATGATCAGCAAGATCAGGAGAAGGACCCCTTTGGGGAGTGCACTGGCCAGAGCCAGTGCTCTCGTCACCCTCAAGACCGCGGTCAGGAAAAAAGGGGGGGGCCTAATAAATGAATGTGCTTGGGGATAAGATCAGTAGGGATAGGTAGAGAAAATGTAGGAAGTGTGAGGGTTAAATATGGAAAATATGGAGGTAGCATTAATTATGATAATGAATGAGAAGAAAAAGAGGAGGGAAATGGAGAAGTGAATGAACGGGTAAGTGGAATGTAGGTGAGTGCGCCAGGGAAGGGGGTTTTGTGAGGGTAATTGCATGTGTACGTGTAACGGTAACAGTAGGGTTTTTTTTTTTTTTCTGCGGACCATCAAAAATTTCTCCCAACCGCTGATTTAAAGGGTTCTATTACCTATAAATCCTTACTATTCTAGTTACTTTTAAGTGTAACAATGGCCATGGAATCATTGTTAAACAAATTAAAAAAAAGATAATTACACCAATCTTTATAATATTACACTTGGAATACCTTGACTCTGTTGAATCTTCTTTATCTGTTGATTTAGGCTGGGTACACATAAGTAGATGCACTGCCAACTTTGTGTTCAGCCAACTGATCAGATGAATGTTCCATCAATTAGTCAGAAGCCCCAAGAATCTCTACGCATATACTTCTATACTGCTCTTCTTTCACTTATGATCAGAATCTCAGTTGGATGTAATTGGACATTTCTTCACCACAACACAATTGGGATGATTTACTAAAGCAATATAGGCTGATAGTGTATCACATTTTACTATGCAATATATCAGATAACTTAGTGAATAAAGTCAACATTTGCTGACTACAACCATGCAATTATACGCAAGCAAAAGTCCTTCCTTTAAAGATTTCCTTGCATCTGATTTGGTACTCTTTGCAAATGCAAGTTTACCACTTCCAGATATATCTGATAACTGTTGTTTGGCTGTGTTTCACCCCTTCCAATTGTTACTTCAATAACATAGCTTGGGAGGGGAACCACACGTGTATTTCTCATTGTGCTAAATTTACTACAGTGAACTTAAGTAAGGTGAGTTTTTGTTTTGTGTGAATCCCGTTTTTCACATGATCAAATTTATGAAATGAACAATGATTTACTTTGCTTCAGTTTAGTAAATTAAATAGGGGAGCAAAAAATACAGCAAGGATGACAGCCTAAGAATGGCTGCTCTCTTTATATTGTGCTTGGTTCCATCTACCGTATGTGCTTGTGTAGATGATCTAACTTGCTTGAGTTTAGGCATAATGTATATTTTTAACATTTTTCTTCTTGCAAAAAGCTGCAAAAGCTGAAATTCTCTAAGTAATAATCTAAAATTTAAACATAGTCAGATAAACACACTCAGAAGGATTCCTTAATTATATTAAATGCTGAAGATTTCTGCAAGGGGTGTTTGACCTTTAGAGATGTAGCATTTAGCATGATCTTATTATGACACTTTAAGTATGTGTTTTCTGAAAATATGCAAATGGCTGTTGGTCTTCCACCAAAGAAATCTGTCTTTGACTTTTACGAAATTTTAAATATCATTTGTAATTTATTCTTAGTGTTCTTTGACAACCATGTACATACACAGAAAAGGCAAAGAGTAGAACAAACCGCTGAGATTTTGACTTCACAAATTGTCTTGATTGCAATTTGTGTTTAGCAGTGAATAGACAGTTGCAAACATAATTGTGTTTCATAGTATTTTCCTAACAAAGCTATTCCAACACATTCTGTACACCAAGGAGATCATTCACTAGAGTTTATATTCTGTGCCAGACTACCAAGTATGTGTTTGCTTCAAACATACTCTCCATTTCAGAGGATTTGTTTTAGAATCCCTTGTAACATATTGGTGCTCCGCTATTAATGTAACCTTTTTCTATTAAAATATATACCTTTTGTTTTTTATATATATAAAATATATTTAAGTCACATACATTAAAGGGGATCTGAAATGTGGAAACTGTTACCTAAAACAGGCACAGGACAACAGACTGTTCATTGATAGTAATCCACTGGAGAGGGTTTTAGGGTTACTTTTTATATTGTTGTCTTTGTCTCTACTGGAGAGATTTCTTTGTGGGCACAGGGGAATGAAGGACACCTGATTAAAATTGTTCAGAATGCTGTCTCTTGCTCATTTTTTCATTGTGATGCTGCACAAAAGACAATTCAAATGTAAGCTTTAATAAATACATAACTGCATTAATTGGAATTAAAAGTTTGCCTGAAGTTCAAACTTGATATAGTTATAGAATAATAATATACTACATAGTAAAGTTTTCCTTTAAATTGTACTTAGAGTTTATGAACCTTGCAACGACTATTGATGCATGCTATGGAGGCATTGTGACTTATATGCTGGAAAATGTTTTCTTAGCAATACCATTTTGGATAACCGCAATACATATTTATGCATTATTTATTTTTCCTTCTTATGATTTTTTTATTTTGATTGTTTAGTATTTAGATTATTTGTTTATCTATGCTGGTGACTTAAGTTTATTTGAGAAAAATCTAAAGAGAAATGATTGATTAACGTATGGAAAGTACAGGAAAGCACATTTAATGGGTCATTCACTTTTAGAAAGAAATAGAGAGGGGAGGATGAAGGAGGTGATCTGCTCTGTTAACACTACTTATTTCAGTGACAAATCATTAAGGAAGGATTTTTCTAACCTACCCAATTGATTGAAATCATGAAATTGCCTTTTCTGGCTGGCAGTGCTGAGTGAAGGGGATTTTTTGAAAATACCATTTAATTATTTTGATGTCTTTATACTATCCTTCTTTATGGTAAAACATGCTAAGGAATTTTTATTTTTAATCATTGCAGACACCATATTCCACAAGTTTTGAGCTTGTACATTGTGAACACTGTGATGTTAGATAATACACGAATGGCTAACTCTCATCTCTCTGCACTGTCATTTTTCATGTTATGTTACAGTAATCAGTCGCATGGGCAAATCTCCTGTTCCACGACCTGTGACAATGAGAAATTCACATACACGCTGCACTGAGCAGCTGCCTGTGTGGTTCCCCATTTGGCTACATAGAAAATGTAATCTGTAATGATTCATTTCTGCCTTTAAACTAGGGTTGTTGATGCATGCCTAGGGATGGAGGAGAAGAAAGATATTTACAGCCCAGAGCTTTCTGACACCTCTTATGAACCAAAAATTGGAGTTTGGACAAAACTCTCATCCTCCCTGAATGTATATTATTAATATACTTATTTTTTATATGAGATAACCAGCAATATATACAATGTACTCGCATGAAAGAATGCTATTATACCTACACATAAATAGAAAATGAGTATCTACAAATCTTGCACTATCTGTCATAGTTCTTTCTATAGTAACCTTTCCATATGTTGGTATATTGTTGTGGATATAAATATTTATGAGTGTTCAAGAGACTGTAAAAAGCCTATTTATGGTCATAGAGCAAGTTCACTAGGCTTCTGAAAGCTGTGACTTTGACAGGCACAATTTCCAAACGTGCAATATAGATAAGTGATTGGCTTTTCAAGGACACATGTCATACAAAGGTACAATGGTGGAAAAATCTGTAGCTATTAGGATAGGTCCTCTTCAAGATTCTACAGGCTGTAATAATAATAATTTACTGGTATAATATTATAGTATAATAGTAAAATATAACAGAATAATAATACAATAAAAAAACGGTAATGGTAATGCAATAAAGGCAAAATATTGATTAAATTATATAAAGTCACTAACAAAATATGGACATGTTATTGTGATTTCAAATATTTAAGATGCACCCTGGCCATGAGCTATTTCTGATCACCAGTATATTAGAGGGTAAAATGGATTTACCCCCTTCTTCATGGTTGTTACATAAAGTATTTGCACATATATTTGGAACTAATATGTTCATGATGCTAGTTAATTCATGAAGTTTTCTTGTTGATTTTATTATTTTTTAAAATTATCTTATAAAAGGCTTACATGTTTTAGAGTACATTTCTATCTAGAAAAAAAAGTGTGTACTATAGTTCTAAATATGTTTGTTTACGTATGAATACATGATAAAAACCTGCAAAAACTAGAATAAAGGAATGGACAACTTAATACATCTATTTGAAATTACCAAAAAGTGATTTTGTTTGTTCACTGGAGTTTCCTCAGGGATATGCAATCTCTGCCTTTTTGCTTCAAGTTAAATTACTTTATGTTTCTTATCTATATAAACTGATAACTCTCTTTGTATATTAGAATCAGATTTTGTCAACAGATTGCGTAAATGCTGCGATGTTTCCCTTGGCTATTCAAGATATGGCTCTGAAACACAAAACAAACTGGTATGGTGCCAGGTTATGGAATTCTAGTACTGGAGAAATATTTGATAGTTAATGTCAATTTATAGGGACTTTTCATATGGTTTTATAAAGCATTTTGAATACTTTACATTGTATAGTTGTAAATTTATTTTTATGGAAACCAAAATAAAATAAAATATAGTTCTTGTAGTAAGTGCACTAAAGTTTTTGCTCCAAGATGGTGTAAAAAAAAGTAAGCATTAGCAGGAAAAGAAAACAAAAATTTTATATTATTTTATATTATATCTAAAAATATATATATTTAAATTATTTTATTATCATTTTAGCAGCAAATCCTGGAAGAAGACCGTTTACTTTTCAAAGCTTTAAATGTGAATAATAACTTTTATTTATAGTAAAACCATTTTCATGCCAAGTAGTTAGTTGTATTTTTATATCAATGACTAAAAATAAACCCCACCAAAAAAATTAAGTAAATCTGTTCCTTACATTGACTGATTGATAGTGTTCTTCCATGCTGCTTGGCGCATTGTTGTACTGTACAAGTTATTGTTAATAAAAAGTAGCATGTTTTGACATTTCAGACTTGTAAATAAAGAGCAAGTTCTAGTCCAAAATTTGGAAATCAATAATCATTGTGGGATAGGTTATCCCTCAATCAGGTGTGGTAGATGTTCATATACTTCAACTACAGTGAACCCAATGACAGACATTGCAATATGTCTAACATAAGCATCAGCTTCTAATGGCATGAATAATGAGTCACAATAGCTGAATTTGCATGACTATGAAGTTATAATGGCTGGTATTTCTTCTATATCAGGTGTGCATTAGGTTTTACAAATCTTTAGAGTAAAAAAAATGTATCTCCAATAAAAAAAATGTTTTATTTGTTGGATTGGATAGAAAATAGTAATAAAAAAAGAGCTAGATCCTCCCTCAAGCTATATTGCTGTCTATGTCCCCCTTGTAACCTAGTGAGGGTAACATACAAATGTTAGTGTTGCTTGGGGGTAAAAGAAAAGAATGATTGTTTTATCCATTTCTACTTTAACCAAAGTCTAGGCAGATTGTTGTTGATGTAAATCCTTGTCCTATACCAATGTGTCCCCCAATAATTGATTTTTTTTTATTTTAAATAAGCTATTTTCACATTTTTATATCATTATGTTGCTGATCTCTTGCATTGTATCTTCATGCACCCCAGTGATGGTTACATGGTATCTTCCAGGGCAGATTTTCTGATGTTGACACCTGCTGGGGATCTTAGGGATCTTTTTGTTTTACATCACGGTATGTGAAATGGTAGTATTATTTTAGAAGCACAAATGCAGGGGCAGGAAGAATGTTTTCGTCTTATAACCAGAAGTGCCTGTCTTCATAATAGAATCATGAGGTATTTCAATTAAAGTTGCAGATATAAAATTCATAAACATTACTTTAGAAATAACATTAATATTTTAAATATTATATGAACTTTTATAAAATACAAATTTAATTTAAAGTATACTCAGCATGAATGTACCATGATGGCTGGAAACCCTGGCATCCTAAAAATATTTGACTGGATCTAGATTTTATGTAGGAAAGATGTAGCCAATTAACTAATCAGTTATAAGTAACTCAGGAAATATTATTATCAGTTCTTTCTCTATCTTTCACTCTCCCTCTCCTTCCCAATCCTTACTTTTTATAATGTTCATGTTTTACTTTCCATGCAGTAATACATTTTGTAATTCAAAAAATATTGTGTTAGTATTAGATATTCATAGTGTTTTTTCCTGTAGAACTCTATCAATTTTTGTAGAGCCAAACTTTTCCTAAATACTCCTAAGAAGTAACTATATAGTAACATGTAACTATAGTAACTATAGAAAACATGTTGCATGTTATTATAGTTTTTTGCCTTTTGCAGAGCGTAAGCTTCCATACCCCACAGTTTAGGAACATTCATCATTTCAAAAGTCACTTTATCACTATCATATCACAATCCAAATGGTAGAAAGAGTACTTAAGGAGTACTTTAAACAGCTGTGTAAAACTGGGATCAGTTCACATGATAAGTGATTGTTGGTGGGTTGGAAGGCCGTAGACTTTGTTTGTACTAAATTTCCAACCTGAATTTTTTTAATTAGTAAATTTAATTTGTAAGATGGTCAAGGGTGATTTCAAAATCTGACAATTTAGAAAAATATTAGAAAACACTTTGATTCAGAAAAAAATATTATCTAATCTGAAAAAACATTTTAAATTAGGTTTAAATTTAGATGTACATTTCTAAAATATCTTAAATTGACAAATATATCATCCAGATTAGTGGAATATGTTTGATTATCTCAGGCACGGTCAAGTAGATTACTTTGGTAAGTATGATCATCCTTAACAAATCTATCTACTAGAAAATCAAGCCCTGTTATAAAATGTCCTATTTTGTCCCAAAATGTCAATTTAGTTTGTATGCTCTCAGATTTCTTTTGTTAGAAAACTGTTCAATTTTTGTAACATAGAAGACGGTTCATGCTGGTTTACTAGTATAAGCTTTTCAAAAGAAACTTACTCTGTAAAAAAGTTGTGTCCTTAATATAAAGGTGAAATGCATAGGCAGTCATTGTATAGGAAGTTCTAGATATGAAGCTTGACTGGTGAAGAATCACTTGCATGAGTGGTAGCTACAGCCATTTTATCTTTCAGTTGAAATTACATTTTGCATTCAGTTGTAGCTAAAGCTCTGGAAACTCTCAAATCTGTCCTAAATCTTTTTCTTCAATTAATTGTGAAGCAAGTATAGTAGGGTTTGGTTCAGCAGGAAAATATATTGGTGGTCTTTTAAAATTACGTATTTACCAACATAGAACTGAACTGTCTGATGTGTCAATCTTGTATAGGTGATGCTAAACTACTTGAGGAAATCATAAAAAAGCATGTGGTTTCTTCAAAGGTCTGGAAAAAACTTCCCAACTATTTTTATTTTTCAAAATTGGTTTCAAATTGGTGTATTCCAGAAAAAAAACCCCTGAATATTTAGGTTATGTCTGTATGAAGTCATCATTTAATGCCAAAAAATTAGTATAAAGTTACCAGGAGCTTTTCATTCATCTGGGCTTAATATTTGACCCTGTTGATCACTGCCGTCTAGCGTCTGTCCCATTGCCATTTAATACACCACCCAGGACCCAGGTGGTTAAAGTTAAAAAAATTGGTAGTGAATTGCAGTAAGATTTCTTACACATAAAATCATGTTTATGTGACACATCACTAGAGACTGTCTTCCATGGCTCCATGTGAATTTATGTTTGGATCATACATAAGTAGTAATGAAAATAACTCAAAACTATTTTATACATGCTTCTAGAACCTAATTACAAAGGAATAAATGGAAAAGATTTGCCATCCAAATCGTTCAGTTTTTGAACTAACTGATCGATATCCTCATTTCACCTTTGATATAAAGCACTGTATAAACCGCATACATCATAATATTGGTAATGAGAGCTGTCATCTTTTACACATCAGGACTGCATTGATTTTGCAGCTGGGAGACTTTAATTCATGGCCCTAAAGAGAGAGGCTTCCTTTCCGAGTGTGCAGCTTGCCTCTTTGTTTCTGTATTGCAGGGTAATGATACAAACAATCTCATTATTATTTTCTCCAGCGCATGTTTAGCACAGCTCATCAGTGTTTAGCAGAGTGTATAGGATGGCTTGTAATTAGTTGAATTAATCAACTTTTGAATTTGGATAGCATAAAGCTTGCTTATTGCAGAAGTGTCAACGTTAGCATTTAGAAATACAAATACGTAACAATGAAATGCATTACTCTGAAGCTGTGAGCATTATGGGCTAGCTAATAGCAGAGGATGTACCATGTTGTAAAGTGTACTTTGAAAGCAATATTAGCTCACTGACAATAGCAAATTTCAAAGAGAATTTTTTATTTTTTTCAATTGAGATTTTAATACTATATAGGAACAAAAATTCATATGCTTCTACTACAACTCTTACTATCACTACTACTACTACCACTGACACTGATAATTGCAAGAAACGGAATAAAAACACTACTAGCAATCATCTACATTCACAGACTGCATACATTTTGTCAGAATATTCCAGGACTCTGTCAAGGCCATGGCACAAAGACTTTTATATAAAATAATTACAAGAGTCATTGGCCTCATGTGTAAGTTATAACACCTTATTAACTTTTGAAAACCACTGACCTTTAAAAGGAAACTTTGGAAATGAATGGTGTGGCACATGAGTAACTTTCATTCTCAGTGAAAATCACCCACAACTGATCTACAAAAATTGCTTGTATAGCTAAGCATTAAAGTCGTGTTTTTTTCTTAAATAATGTCAATAATGTTAACACTTTTGTGTCATGGATAAAAAAATCTTGTAAGGATTACTATTTTTTTTTTAAATATTATTAGCAACCCCGACCCTTTGTAAATCAGTTACATAAAATGAGCGGCTTATACTGGGTTGTATTATTAGAAAGGACAGTATTCTCTGTACTGCAACTCGTATCTTGTATTAAATATGCTTTTGGAGAATTATAAAGATGAAATTAGTAACCTAAATGTATAAATAAAAATAAAATTCAACACAAACTATTATAATTTCTATTATAATTAAACTATTATATAAGTGTCACCTGAAATTCTGACTATATTTGAAGATTATGTGAAAGTATCCTATAAAAACATTATTGAAATGTAATTTATTACTGATATTTATTTATTTATTTATAACATGTTATTTAGACACAAGTTTGTACATAAAAAAAATATGTTTTGTTACTCTTAAAATCCAAAGTTCTAAAACTAATGCATAAAATACCAACCTTCAATGTGTAAACATAAACTTTCAAATCTCTGAAGCAATGTGAAAAAGGTGTTAGTTTTACTGAACTCAAAATGCAATCTTGAAGTTGTTTCTTCCTTTTCCTTTCTGCCTTTTAAAATGTTAATCTTTCAGTTCCAAGACTGATAGTAATGGAGTTAAAATGTTCAAGATGTTAATAATAAAACATATTTGGAAACAATTTTAAAAAACGTAATTCATTTTGCTGATATCTTATTTTTAAAGTATTCAGGCTTAATGAAGAAGATAATGAATTGAAAGTGGACAAGGAATCAGGTAAAAATAACTTTCAAGTAATGTGGTTACATTCTCTGTAAAGAAAAAAGAACAAAAGAAGAAAATGTTTGTCTTGATTTTTATAATATTTTTTATATTTGATTTTTATGTCACTAACTGTGCCACAGAGCTTAGAATTTAAAATATATGCTATGATAATAGTCTATGTCCAATAACCTACCAGTATATTTTTGGGATGTGGGAGATAACTTATCAAGCACACAAATGAGACCATACAACTTTTTATGATAAAGGCAAGAATAATACATAGAAACCTTGTGTTGCAAAGTGAACATCCTTGCCACTTACCCACCATACCAACTGTACTTTCAATATTTATGAAGAAACTGGCTAACAAATTCTGCAATATACAAACAGTAAATAGACAACAA
The DNA here is from genome assembly GCF_032062135.1 of Pyxicephalus adspersus. NCBI lineage: Eukaryota > Metazoa > Chordata > Amphibia > Anura > Pyxicephalidae > Pyxicephalus > Pyxicephalus adspersus. The sequence continues at coordinate 85,323,590 of NC_092861.1, read as the reverse complement.
GAGGGCTATGGTTTTTCAAAAGAGGGATGGAGATTGCAAAAAGAAATATCTGCTTTTGGGCCTTCTCCTCCTTATTGATATTTTAAACTGTGTAACTTGATAAGGAAAATTTTACTCCACTGACTGATTCAATTTTGTGTGCAAATTTCAGCTTAAGCTATCGAGTTCAGTAAAAAATTAGCATTTTACATTAAAGAAGCCAAAAAGACAGGGACAAGTAAAAGGTCTTTAGGTAATGAAATACCAGTAATATTTAATAATAACTTCAACAAAAAAAAGATAATTTTAAATCTCCACCAATACAAGAACATATTTACAAATCTATTTAATACATTGCCCAGATAATATTTTAAAATTCTTTAATTTTTTCAAATAGTTTAATAATCAATCTTTTTACTATCTGTAAATCTTAAATGTTAGCATTCAAATGGAACTTGCTTATTGGGGAGAGAGCATGAAGATTATCTAATCGGTGAGCTGCTGTTTCTTTACTATCCAATTAAATCTTTAAAACAAGCTTTGTTAACTTGATAGACCAATCATCAATCATCATTAACTTGATGACAAAAAAAATGAATGTTTGGGATAGAAAACTGTATACTGTATATAAAATAAATATATTATTTCTTGTGACAAATATGTATTCACTTATGTATTCTTGTGATGTATTTAGCAGATTGCTTACATTTACACGTTTTATGTCCAGCTATATTCTGACATGGAATGCATAACCCAGATATAGCTCTAATTATGTTGAACGTGCAGTAATTCTCTGCTTAATGTAAAGCTCTAAGTATTCATTACACATTTCTTATTTACAAAGAGATGTAATTAGGCTGCCTTAAGGACTGGACTTGTTCACTGTTCTGCCATTTAATTATAGAAAAAAGTGTGGACATTTAGCAGAATAACATTCATGCTTTTAATGCATACCAGAAAAGTAAAAACTCACTGCTACAAATAACCCACAATCTGCTGTTATCATAATAGCAGTCCTGCATTTATCATGGTGTAATTACAAAGAATTTAACTCAATAAGAGAAGATAGGACGCAAGTGCATATATCACATGAAATGGAGCTACAGTACATTGATGTTACTTTAGGACTGTTATTCAGCATTAAAACATTTTGTTCTGCACATTACTTCCAAATTCAATAGAATTGTTGCTCTTAACAGAAAAAAATGGCAACTAACAGAGTCTGCTCTGCTGGGACCAGATAAACATTTAAACTACCCAGTCTACATTATGCATTTTCATTTTAACTCACAATGATATACTAATTTACAAAATGATGGTTCATATATTAAATGTAGGGAAGTTCACCACAACAGATTAGGTAATCTAAGAAATGAAAAGCATTTAGTCTCAATAAAAATGTTTTCTTGGCTATATTTGCAGCATTTCAATTTTTAACATGTTTTTGTGGGGCTCATGTTTCTACAGCTCTCCCTAACATCCCCTCCCCGCAGTCATTTTTTGGTACCTTCAATAATTACAAACTCATATCTGATGTAAATTTGGTAATCAACCCAGATTTTAATCATATCACTAGTATAAGCAAAAAAAGAAAAACGCAGGGGATGGCACACATATACCAGACCAACAAGGATTAAAAAAATAATACATGATATATATTATTATATCATGAAAATATAAAAAAAAACTGTGTTTACTGCAGATACTAAAATGTATTTAATTTAGATATGCAGTTCAAAGTGATATGTTCAATGTATAATATTCTTATCATTTTGTATATGTTAATATTCTTAAACCTAGATTTTTAGCTTGCAATTATATATGTACATGAAATCAGGTATCTTTGCTCATTACATATGCATGGTCTGCTGCCTCCTTAATACTACTTGATGGCTGTGCTTAACTGTTCCTATCTCATTATACAAGTCTATAATTTAGGACTGTGATTGGTTGAAATGTTTTTCTCAGCTTTTGCTAATTAAAGTAGCTGTAAGCTCTAACAGGATGACATTAAAGGGCTCTATTTATAAAACAGGGAAAAAAATCAAATGTTCCCTCAACCTTTCCCTCATGGGTATGTATCTTCTAGGTCCATGTGACTCATTCACAGTATTTGATTCGCATGTAGGAAAATTTGAGGGAATATCTGATTTACAGATTTATGAATAGAGCCCTTAGTGTAAATAATGCCCTGTGTATTAGATTCTTTTTTAGTAAGTACTTGTTCTTACCTTTACCTTTCATCCTTCTTTGTGCTGCTTATCATTTCCGTCCTGTCTTATCTACTACTTGTCTACGTGCATGTGATCCAGTGCTCTCTGATAGAGGCAATTGAACAGGCCTGGATTATTCATGATGGCACGGAAAGATGAATGTAGTTTATATGGCAGGATGACAGTTTAGAATACAATTTGGAGACAGAACATAAAGTGCCTTAACATGGGCCGTTCACAAAAAGATTGCTAGGAATTGGTTTAATAAATGCTGTATATTAAAATCAAATGAAATTATTTTTAGAATTAGATGAACATGTTCAGGTTTATATGGGATTTTAGTAATTGTTTCTCAATCTACTGTTGGCAAACCACAAAAAGGAGCTGCTACAGCAGTATAACATTGTTTTGGTTCTGTAGAAGAGGTAAATAAAGCAGAAGACAAAAAGCAAAAGGCAAACACGTGAAAAGGAGCTCAGCGCTCCAACATTTTTTACCTACCTTACTGAAATCTAAGTACATAAAATATATTAAGTTTATGTATCTTTCAAAAAATATGTACAAAACAACTATACATTTACTTTAATTTTATATCTTTAGGATTATTTAGACCTCCAATACACAATAGAACTTTATTCAAACAAAGTTTTTCTTGGTTATCACAGAGAACAAGTAGAAATTGCCAACTTAGCCTGCAATTCTGACAGGTCTTATTAGTTTTGCCCTTAAGTTGTGGTAGACCCAATGTAACACATACCATTATATGTAAGTATATTAATCCATATGGCAATTAAGTGCTATATGCAAATGTCTTTGTTTGGAGTCCATTTTTATTGGAAATCTTAAAAAATCCATTTAAACCTAACATTTAGCATATGCGTTCCATAAATGAATGTGTTTATTCTTCTTGATACATTTCAACAGGTAGAAAATGTCAATGTTTTAGTGTAAAGGTCAAAGAAATTCTAACTATAAGCTTTTAGACATAAATCTAAAGATCAGAAAACGTTTTGACCATCCTTTATGCAACTGATCAAGTGTGACATCTGGTCTGCAGGAGATGAGAAAGTAAAAGGCAGCGAGGGCACTGAAGGTATTCATGAGATATGATACTGAAAATGATAACCAAGTCACTCGGGAGTCCAGCGGTACAGTTCAATAAATCATGGAACTGTAAGCTATTCATCATCAAGACTTATACAGAATGGTCCTGTATTCACTGTGTTATCAGCTGCACCGTGACCTATACCAGATGTCGAAACACTGTCTGTGTGCACAGATTGCTTTGCTGAGGTGAATACTGTTCCGGTTAAAGCGTTGTTTTATTAGGATTTTTATTGAACTTGCATGTAATGTGTGGACCTGCAGATATGAATCTAAAAGAAAATGCAATACAACTGGACAGATTAGTCAACCAGCTGAAGAAGGGTCATTTTTCCTATTTTTATAACCTACCACATTTTGTAAGTTTATTTTTTCAAAAATGTAAATTATTTTACGGTCCACCTGAAATATTTGCTCTTGAATTGAACAAAGTTACCAAGTTGAAAATTGTGTTGCTTTTGCTCCCGTACTTACACACACACACATACAGTAACAAAAGAGCTTATGAGCCTATTTTCACATGATATTTTCATGGGAGATCACTGAAGGTTCTGCCCTAAAACAAGAACAGTTCATCTCTTCTCTAAGAGTTTTTTGAAGGATATAATGTAAAGTCACTCTAGCAAGGATGGCGGTAAGATACGTTTTTCAGAGATCTGAAAAAAACAAAACACTAGCAACGCATCTGACTCTTAATACAGCTGATCCAGATGCAGAATTTGCTCCTCAGTCATGTGCATCTGATGACTATATTTCCTATGAGAGACATATCTGAAAAATGTAGACAAGTCATTTATTTTCAAAGACTTTTTGTAGGAGGAAAAAAATAACAAAACTAGGAAATCCATCAAACACTGGTCATAGTTACTTTCTGCATAAAAAATATTGCAAACATAAACATCATCTGCAGAAAAAATACACTTCTTTGAGCCGGAGGAAAGTTACCCGCATATATTGTAAATGAAAAAAATATTCTAATTTTAGAAATCAGCATGCTAAAATTAGTTTTTTTTTCCAACATAAGATATGGCTACAAAAGATATAATGTAATGGCATTGATTGACAATCATGCAAAAATTATTAAATTGCCAATATTAGATTTTTGCAAAGGCATTTCTCTATTTCTAGAGAATTTCTATTTTTCATTAGAATTCAATATACCAGTTCTCAATCAGTTAGCTTGGACTTCACTTTGTCAATAGAGTTTTTTTTTAAGTTTTTAATTTCTTATTACCTTTTTACCTATTATTTTTGTTTTGTTTTAGAAATCTGGCAGACACAAGTAAGTAATTAGTTAGATTTTAGTAAGTCCAAACAAAACAAACATTTTCAGATAGAATATTTAATCATTGTATGTTGATTTCTAGTGTTTTAAAAGCGGAAGTAAACTGAAAAAAAAAAAAAAACTCACTCCACATTCCTAGATACGCTGATCCCTCTTGAAGTTTCCTGAATCCAAACCCATGTCATCTTGGTATCCTCCTTCATCCTGGTGAAGAGGAAGTGTCTGGCATGGCCATCTTCTTTGCCCTTCTTCCACCTTCTTCCTAAGTCACACAATATTGCACTGTGCAGGCACGAGATCGGGAAGATGGAAAAAAGAGTGCAGATCTCATTGCGCATGCATGATATCTGCATATCTGCATTATTTTTTACCCCATTGAAGAAAAAGCTACTTATGAGCATGTCTGAGAGCAGGCATGAGCAGGCAGAGGCCTCCTGAGATGCATGATATATATATCCTGGGAGGCTCTGCACTCTCATGTCTGTCTTGAGCGCCATGGTGATCTGATGCATAGTTCTATAACAGCCATGATTCCATAATTTATGAAAAAATACTGATCTGGTCTATGAAAACTGGCTTGCCCCTATAACTAGAGTTTTGAGGTCAAAGAGAATTACCAAATTATTCTCAAGTGTTTAGATACTATTTCATTGACTTCAAAATGGAGGCAAAAAAACAGAAATTGCTGCTTATTCATAGACATGAGCATTCCTTAAACTTACTACTACTACAACATAATACAAAATCAGGGTGAGGGGTATGTTCAGGAGTAACTAACAATACTTAGCTTTCCATAGCAATTATTGCTGAGAACAGATTGCACACGTCATCTCTGTGCCAGAACTGAACTGTTTCCAAAATTATTAAGCAAGAGTCAACAGAAATTAGCAG
>NC_092861.1:85250565-85317460 GCF_032062135.1 Pyxicephalus adspersus | reverse complement strand
AATAATAATACACAGTTTTGCATACTACAAAGGAATTAACAAAGCACAGATTCATTCATATCAGTCACTGTCTTTCAAAGAAGCTCACAAGATTGCATCCTCACAATCACATTGATTTTAGGAGAAAGCCAATTATTCTTCCAGTATGTTTATGTATGTGGGCTAGGATCAACCCTATATTGGATGAACATACAAACTCTATGCAGATAGTGTCCTTGGGGATGCAAATCATGGATCTAGGAATTAAAGCACATAACCGCCAAAGCTTCATAAAACCTTTTGTAATTCCTATGTGAAGGAGGCAAAATTGAGATCACATGGAGAATTTGTTAATCAAGCTACAGAAGAATACAGTGCAAAGATAAAGTTATTATTGTTTTATGTGCTATTCGTTTGCCTATATTAGGTTGGAACAGAAATGAAAAGACTGACCAATAACTTTTAGAAATATAAAAATATGTATAAAAAACATTAATTTCCACTGTATTATATAACTGCTTTGTATTGTATTGTATTCCATCATAGAATTTACAATAATTAACATAATATTTTTTATCTGTATTGTATTTGTAGCCCTGATTAATTCTGCCCTTTTATACCCCTGAAACATGCTGGGCCTTTTCTGTGTCATATGAAAGAATATAGTATTTTGTGCATTAAGAATTACTTTTACCAAATATTAAATCTTCATCTTTTTTTCAAGGTATGTCAACTAATGTTGGTTTGTTGGAAAAAACACTTTAAATTGTAATTTTAAACCAAATTTTAATTAAAAAAAGTCTACCATTGCATTATTGTTTTAATGATTTATAAAATTCTAATAACCTTTTGTCAGGGATTTTGTCAGGGATTTTTTTAAGCCTCCAACAATAGTAAAAGGTTGATGTTGTCTTTTTAAATGATAAAAAATATTTATATGCTAATCAAACTGTATCTGTGATTTAGTGTATGAGAATGTATGATTCTTTCTATTCCAGATTTATTTTATATCTTTGCAACTACAAACAAGTTTCCACATAAACTACAAATCCATGAACCAGAGATGTATTTACTGCCTGTCATTATGCTGAAGGTGTATTTTACTTTTACTGGTACATAAGAAACTTCAAGTTGTTTTTTCAAGGATAACTGCCTGTAAGACTGCTGTCATTTTTATTCAGACCCCACAATATGTTCTTTTATAATTATTCAATTACTGGTTCTCTTAAAAGAACACTAAATAAAAAACACAAAAAACAGTTTATATACTGAACTGAAGCTGTTTGACAGAGTAATGAGGGCTGTTTTTTCCCATCAAATAATGTATATTTCTGTCCATTTAATCATCAGGTTTACATAGTTCTGTCTGGAAGGGGAGGGGACCCGATCTTCCCATCTAAACTTCCCACCTCCATCCAGTGAATAGGTGGTAAATTGAGGAGCAGCACAATATTAAGCTCAATGATATATAGAAATCCTCTGTGCACAAGATTATTGTGAGATGAGATTCTAAATTATTATTATAAATGTATATGATGTATGTAATTTATAACAAGAGCGTAGGTGTCACGCCAACAACAGGGCCGTTATATACAGACTCCTAAAACGTTTAACACTGGAAACAAACTAAATAAGTCATGTTATCCAAACCCTTGAGGAATATATCAACTAATACAACTTTAAGTAGCTCAAAAGAACTCAGAACCCTGCCTTACAAGTAGCTTGAGAAGCCAAATCAACTCAGAATCATTTGAAAGCATTCTGCATTGAACTAACTGCTGAACCATTTGAGTGTGGAGTAGTTTCCTTGGAAACAATACGGGACCATCAGCTCCATACAGACTAATTACTTTTCATCTAATGAAGAGTTGTAATACAAGTGAAATATTTTGACCCTTTGCAATGTAACCAAATCTCTTAAGTGTTACCGTAAGCAATTAGCTAATGTTGGTTTGTGCTCAAGTAACAGTGACAGTTTGTTAAAAATTCAGATTTTAAGTATGGATAACATAAGAACCAGGTTTAAAAGATGTATTTTTGTGTTTATATTGTTTTCTCACTAGTTCTAGGCTTAAAAAAAAGGTGATTGAAAAGGGACACTAGAGTTTAGGTGACTTCTAGTTCTAATATATGTCTCTTGCCTTCCATTTGGGTAACTCTAGTGGTGGCTGGAAGCAGAGAGTCAGGGCAGAGAGGATTTAGACACACTAATTCCAGCCTGCTCCTCTTATGAGCAAAACAGGTACCCTTGTGCAAATGACAACTTAAGCATGATATAGTAACTAGTTGGGCCAGACATAAGTTTTGTTCAAGAAAAGAAAAAAAGTTATCAAAATTTAAAATCAAAACTAATCAAAACTTAAAAATGAAGATCAAGGAAATATGTAGAACTGTTCTATAAAAGAGCTGTATACGTCAAAGTATGTAATAGTGTCCAGGGGTTTTTATGCATAAAGCCTCATAGCTCTCTATCTGCAGTGTGAGGTCTAAGCTACTGCTAGTCTTGGGAGATGTAGAGTAGGATATGTTGATGCCAACTACTCATTGTTCTCTTTGCTGGGGGCTCTGACCAAAAACCAGAATCCTACATCCATCAAGGCGGCCCTATTCATAAGATGCACAGTCAAACATGTGTCATGGTAAGTCATTTATGGGAAAAAAATAATGGCAGGAAGATCTTCAGAATAGAATATACAAGACAGATATATGTATTTAAAAATAATAGAACAATAAGTAGTATTAATAGCAATAAACAGTATTAGAACAGAAATAAACAGATAAAAACAATAACTAGTATTAATTGCAATGGATTATGGTCACTAACATAGTTTCTGTCTTATATCTACCAATACTAAGGAACTAGCCTAAAAACATATTTTTCTTATTTTTAATTTTTCTAGATGAGAGGGTGGGTAAGTTCCAGGGAAACATAGTAGGGTAAAGGGAGGAAATAAGGCTAGGGGAAGGGTAGAATAAAACTCTTGAAAATCACAGAAAAAAAAATGCAAAATAAGAGGACATTTATTTCCTTTTTTAGACTGAACTTCCTTAATCACAGAAAGAGATTTTAAACTGCCATATAGTGTATATTATTGCCCAACCAGTCATTATTTTTTTTTATTCATACCTGACAGGAATGTCTGTTATGAAGCAAGTGACCTGTCTATTGTTTACTACTAATAAAAAATAAAGTTGGGTCACCTCTCTGCTTCAACTTGTGATTTAACTGTACAGACTCAGTAAATACTGATGGACCCATCTCAACATTGAATGGCCAAAAAAGTCACATGCTCTAATATTTTGTTGAACAACCTTTAGTTTTGGTTAAGCCACACATTTACCATGGAACACATTTACCATTATTCCCAATGAATAAATAAATATATCAGATACAGAGGTTAAATGTTGTGCTACTTTGTATCGTATGGATGAAACGTTCATGAGGAATTGCCTTCTAGCGGGTGCTATATACTATATGTAGAAATGTATATGTAGAATGTATTAAGAACAGAAAATTGTAAAAAAAAAGAAAGTAATTTTCTTATAGAGTGGTGTCTTCTATAGTGTTGCTAAACTCAGGGGAATCTATGTTTGCAGTTTAAACACATTAAATATATTGGCATTTTTATCTCAAACAATATAAAATAGCAGTAACCAACAACAGAAAGAATAGGTGCTATAAAAAAAAAATCTGCATGACTTAAAGGAAAGAAAAGAAATGTAGTGGGATTCCAAAGGACATGTGCATATAGTTTTATTTTATACCACAGAAAATTCCTATGATTTAATTTGTTCATACTAAAGTCAAATACATGTCATTGTCTTGAAAACAGAGATCATTCTTTAAATCCTTAGCACATAAAAAGGTTTATAGCTAAGGTTAACGTAAATATGCTATGGGAGAAATAGTGGACAATTTTTACTGACCCTCTGCTAACAATTCCAGGTCCATGGCAGTCATGCTGGATTAGTGGTTTAGGAAATCAATGAGCTTTCACTGACCTGGAACAAACTCAGAGATTAGATAGTCCTAGCTTTTTTTAATCTAGTGTGGTAGGCTGTTTTGTGGTAGGTGAGTTATCTTTTTTAACTAATTGAATTTATGATAAATTCCCTTATCTAGTTACTAAAAGAATTGATGCAAATAAATATAATAACAACAATACAAAAAAGAGTACATGATATAAAAACATGATTGATTACAAAAGTGGGCAGCTTAATTTACATGGATTATTTAAGTACAAATACAAGAAAGGCAGGGATGATAGGGATCATAGTATGAGTTTGTAAACACAAAAACGGTAGGTGATAACTAGGAACTTTTTTTAATTCATTTGTTAGAAATTTTCACTGCCTACACATCATTTTTCATTTCCAAATCACTGGATTTTGTAAACAGATCAGAAGGTAGAGTAAGAAAAGTCAACAAACTGTGAAAAGATGTAAAAGCTATAGATGCCCACCATGAGTATGAAAGTTAGTAAAAATAATCTAAAATCAGATTGCAAATAGACCATTATTTTTAGTGTAGTTCACCCTGATAGCACAGTAGTGAAAATGGTATAATGCTATGAAGAAAAAAAAAATCAGTAAAAACTAAAAACTATTTTCTATTGCTTCCATCCACTCATCTATCTATTTCAGGAGTAACAATGACAGCTGTTGTCAGATAAAATCACATAGTTAAAATTGTTTATTCAGCCTGTTTCACCCCTATCAACATTATACTTCCAAAACCTTCACAGCTGATAAAGTAGTGGCTATATTTCATATCTGCCTTCCTTGCAGCCTATTGTCAACTGGAAATCACATAACAGACAGGATGGAAAGTTTTTCCCACCTGCCTCATAATATCAACTGCATCAAATGAAGATGAATTTATACTTTGAAGAAACGTGTAAGTTAATACACACATTCAGTTAGTAAAACACAATACAATAATTCAAAAAGTTAGTAGAAAAGGGAAAAAAGGACGTATGAAACAATGTTCTCATGGTTTACAGTTCACAATATAAAAAAGACTCCGAACCTAAAATAATGAGCATTTACAGGTAAAATAGCCAGGTAATAAAATCTAACAGAGAAAAAGACAAAAATGGGAACACCTAATATACTAATGAATTTATACAGCACTTCTTACTGCACACTTCTTAAGAAGCAGAGTTACAGTTTATTTGTATCATACTCTCTCTTCTCAGCTATTACTTGCTCTAACACGGAACAATCCAGCATAAAGCATATTAAAATTAATGTAGCGAAAAAAGGCTGCAAATGACTGTGTTATAAATAAATGTGCAGCATTTCTGTAGATGAATGCAATGAAATACTTCAGAAAGCTTAGGAGCATTAAATTACTGCATGCTCCAATATTAATAACATTATTCCATATGATAAATTACCATAAGTTTCTTAAGCTCTTATGTTAAAATTCATATATGACTTATTTCCTCCAAAAAGCTCCTAAAGACTCGAGCACCAAAACCTAGAGTTTCCAAAAAACATGAAAGTTGGGCTGCTTTCAATATTGTAGTCTTCAGGGAAAAAAAGGCCTTTCAGCTGCCTCTTAAAGATCAAACCAAAAGATTCCGCTAAAGTAGAAAAGAGGAATAAAATAATTTTATTTTTATCTTTTCAGACATTTAAATTCATTTCACCAGTATGGCCTGGATTTGTGGCTTTTATTCCGATTTATGGCTTTTAACTCTTTCCACCAACAGTAAGCAAAACTTGCAAACTTTATGACAATAAATATAAAAAAACAAACAAAAGGTACAAATTTATACAATGTAAAATGTATATTGAAATTGCAACTAATATTCCAGAGACAAGGTTTCTGTACTTGAATACACTGGGCCATCCACTGAAGTCACTATTTTTTTCTCAATCCCTTTCTTCTTCTTTCCATTTCCTTCATTGCAAACATTATGAAGACAGACGTGAAGCTGTTGTCACTTTAGTATCAATTTTAGAGAGATGTCTTCCAACGGAAACGTTATACATAGACGACACCTTACTATTATGGACTGGTTTCTTGTATTCATTAAAATAATTTTTTTGATTATTTGCAACACAATCATTATAATCTCAAATTTACTATGGAATTTAGAACTACAGATTTTCCTTTCCTAGATTTAAGAATTAGCATTAACTCGGACAATAACATCTCTACTACTCTATTCAGAAAATACACAGCAGGCAACACAGTACTACTAGTGCACACTCTTGTCCACTGATTAAGAGCATACCCTTTAGTCAATGCTTAAGCCTGAAGAGAACATGCTTGACACAATCCAAGTTTTTTCTACTGGCCAAGGAACTACAAATATGCCATGAAAGAGGCCACTTCAAAAAATTGCTTAGGAAAACTTATCAATGTGTAAAAAACCTTGATGGACAAGAAAATGTTTTTAAACACAAAAAACTTTAAAACAAGAAGTAACAAGAATAGTTAGTGGCTATAACCAACACCACGAGACATTAAGGCAATTTTGTTACTGGAATATCCTTGAAATAGACCCAAATGTTAATAAATATATTGGGGATAGACATTTGATGGTTTACCGGAGAGCCCACTCCTTGAAGGACCATCCAGTATCTAGTCACTTAAAAAAATCAAGAAACCACTTCCACACTACATGCACAGGGCACATTCAGATGCAGCCAATGCTCACAATGCCCCAAGATCAGGGAATATTGCTACCCAATGGGTAAACCTTTTCTCCCAAATCCCCTGTGAACTGTAACACAACTGGTGTTATTTGTTTTTTTATCTTTTTTTATCAGCCTTTGTGGATGTTTTTATGTAGGAAAAAACAAACTATAAACAAAATATGATCAATTTCTATGCATGGGAACATGTCCGACCTAACCTCCGAGGAGCGGTTGTGGACAGTTAACTTGCAGTTTACAGCTTGAAACTATGTAGATAGTCATTTTTCAAACTAGTGTATACCCAGCACTTAACAATATGTTACGCTACAAATCTTTCCTTGGATTAGGCAGTCTTGTTTCCATTAACAACAATATCATGTATCAGGAGAATACATTATAATCCATATAGAAACATGGAAACATAGATTTGTTGAGTTTTGTTATTCGATCTGCAAGCAGGTACATATGATATTCATGATTGTTCATGATGATTTAAATATTCCCACAGAAACTCTTACAGCAATGACCAGTGTATCAGTAAGGAATACATTATTTATGGTACATATATAAATGTATAAGCATGATTGTATGTTCTATTTGAAATTGGCATGATTGTATTTCTTTGAGCCCTTTCTGTGTTTTGTGTTTACTAGGGCATTCATTTCATATTTTTCTGAATAGCTATTAGTATCAATCTACTAAGAAATATTCTTAAAGTAAATTTATGATTGACTAAATAGCGTCAAGCAATAATACCTGAACTTAATATTTAGTTTCTAATATATAAGGAAATATTGATTGCAAATATTTTCAAAGTATGACAACTATGTCACACATACTAAAACTATATTATATGCTTACTGTATATGGTTATGATTGTATGACCACTACGTGTGACATTCAATATTTGTTTTGTATTATTTTGTACCTACATTGTGACTTCAGTTATCTCTTTATTGATATGGGAAAAGGGAAAACATTACTATTTGTGTTTCCCGGCAATAAGTTATTTTGAATTATGTAATGAATACAAAGTTGTGCACTGGTTTATACACTACCCGTCTCTACACATATTAAAACAGATGAGAGGACTTTTGCTATGATTTAAGGTTAGTTACCCTTTATTATATCGTTTTTGTTTAAGCATATTGGATACATCACTATTTTATATTTCATGATAAAGATACAGTATGTTAGCCTTTTTCTGAAGACACTTTGCCCCCACCCTAAATTTCAAACACATAAACTAGGTCCTTCATTCCACATTCTTATTATACCAAGTTAGCTATACTTGACAGTACCATTTGAGAGTTACACTAGAAATCTTAAGCCCAGTGGTAACATCCTGCAGCAGACTGATGGTTTTTGAGGGACAAAGCACCAGTGTAATACGCCACTATAGGTAAAGTGGGGAGAGTTGATAAACACTGATCTCTCTGCTCTTTTCCTTGAATTTGCCTCCCATATAGTCACAGGCTAATGTCCACACTCACGTCTACTAATGACACCCGGACTGTTTCGTCCAGATGCCTATGGAGGTGAGTGAGCCGCGGCTGACAGGTAGGAGTGGCTACTGAGGTTGTATCCACCCATCCACCTGGGGTCACATGTCTAACAACATGTGGAGCCGAAGCGGGGCTGCGGCGTATTTAGATTTTAACCTCCCTGGCGGTATGGTTATTTTGTATTTATGAATGTAAAATCTGTACATCTGACATGTAAAAATACTTCTAATTTTAAATTTCCTGCCAGTTCCACCCCCCCGACGCACGCCACCTGACCACACACACGTTGCATACCTGGCCAGCATCTGCATCTCCTTAGCTGCGTGTCACCAACATTCACATGACGGGATGCAAGGCTAGCGGACGCACATGCCAGCCCGGCAGCACCAAGTGGACACAGATGGCAGACTGGCATCGCTGGAGGATGCGGCGGGCTATGAGGACCAGGTGAGCCATCAATTTCACCCCGAGTGTGGCTCGAGGTTACCACTTTCTGTAAAGCCACACTCGGGAATACTGCCAGGTGGGTTATTGACCATGCATTACCAGTGCTTACTTTTTCTTAACCCACAACCCATCAGTAAAGAGCTGGAATGCTCAATATTCTTCCCTATAACCAAGGTAAGGAAGCATTTTAAATCCCAACTTCTCTATATTGAGTTAACCTAAATAGCATCTAAATCTCTATATACTTATTTCCCACAGCATACTATGGCCAGGGTAAACGAGATGAAGCCATTGTACCACTGCTACCACAGTTTACCCACCACCCACTTTCTTTCCTATATTGTACCTGTAAAAACACACTTAAAACTGTGTTGGGGTAAACTGGCCATAGCAGTCTTTTTGTTAACATCAAAAACTTTGTTTTTAAACTTCAATAAACAACAATATTATCACTTTCTCCAAACATGCATGTACCTTATAACAATTTTGCAGGTTCAGAAAAGGTCCATGAAAGTACTGTCCATTTGGGATGTATATATGATGGCTGATTATTGTTGGAGCATCCGGCTGCATTGCCCTAACACTGAACACTCCAGGAAAAGCTATTAGCATAAATTTTTACGTTAGCTGATTACCTGATAAATTTTCAAATGTTTTACTGTAAAATAAATGTCATAGAATAACAATAAATCATTTGTATGAACAAAAGACATTTAAATAAACAGTATATTCAAGTTATTATTTAATTTTTTTTTTCATTGTATATAAAATTTGTAGGGTATTTGGAGGGTACTTTGTATCGTAAATGGATGTGATAGCAAAAAACTGGGGTAGTTTCTGGATTCAACACCCTAAAATTAGTAAGTGTAAGATCTAACTTAACAAAAAATGTGTTGCCCAGACTTATTAATGTCAAGAAAAATGTGTCCTAGGTGTTAAAAGATTTATAATTCTGTTCAACCAGCATTTTTTTTAAACCTCTTTGTAAAACATACTGCTTTAAAGAACACAATTAAAATCTGACTATAGGTTATAGAATCAAGTAGATCTGTAGATCTAGGTGTCACACTTACCTGTTCCTCACTAAAGCACAGGCATCACTCTCCTGCGCATGCTTGCAGTTCTGATGCTGGGGGTGCCTCTGTTTCCAAGCTTTATCAACTGCGTACAATCCGCTAACCAATCAGGAATTAGCCTCTTGATCAACCCTGACTATTTAGCTAGCTTACAAACTCTATTTTTTGTGTAACAAGTCTATACTAAGTGGCTCTAGTTCTCCCTAGTTCTGTGATCTAGTTCCTGTACACCTGCTGCTTAATCCAGTGTTTCCTGCATCCAGCTCTTGTGTTAACCCGTCCTTGTCCAATTTGTTGGTTCCCAGCCAACTTCCCTGTGCAGTTCCTGTGTTCCTGTCTGCCTGTGGATATCTCTGCATCACCTGTACATACTGCTGTTTCCAGTGTCTCCCGTGTTCCCTGTGCCCGCAGTGGCCCCTGTGTCATTGCTGTCTGTCTACTGGATCCCTGGCTATTGACCCCTGGCATGTGACCAGACCTCTCTTGCTTGCTGCCTGTCTTGACCCTGGCCTTCCTCGACTTTCCCTCTGCTTAGTGATTTGGTACCGTGCTTTGCCCCCCTTGGTGTGACCAAGGACCGCAACCTGGCAGTAACCAGCGGCGCAACATCCTCACCATCAGAGGCTCTGGAGAAGACCTGGTTACTGCTTAGACTCTGTGCCTTGGCCCTTCTCAGGGCTCACACCACCTAAAGATCTAAAGGAGATTTAAGAAAGTGTAAATTGGCATACGTATGATTTTGATTTGTTTAAAAACTGAATACATTTAAACAGGTACATGTAGTAGCTCATACATAGCTATGCTACATAGACTGATCATCATATTCACTGTGAATATGTATTAAAAAAAATAAAAATGCAATATCACCCAGTAATAACAATACAGGAGCTTTGTATGTGCCTTTGTTTTTGCTTTCTCTACAATTAGTGCCAAGTGCCTGTAGGCATGTTTGTAAATGCATGGCAAATTGTAACATAAAACATTCAAAATTACACCCTGAACAACACTGGTTCTGATTTAGGCAAGCTGTAATCTAATTGTTCAGCATAATTGGAACTATTGGTCCAAATATCTTGAAGTAATTTGCAATACAGTAAAAGAGTTTGCTCATATATTTTTTTAATGAAGGTCATTTTTTTAGTTAACACCAATAATCACATTATGACAATGTGATTAGTTGATCTCAATATTCTAGTTGACACGTCTAAATGTTTTAGTGCATATACAGTACATTGCTGTTTGACAAGCACTACGATTTTCTAGTATAAAACTTGTTAAGCATGAAGTTTAATGAATTAAGATAAAGGGGAAGGTGAGTTGGACATGACTGGTAAATTCACCTAATCTTTTCTGTGTTGATGACCATTTTTTCAAGTTAAAAATGCTATGGGTAAACCAAAAAACAAAACAGATATCTACGCCATTCTAGTTATACAAATCCCCTTCTAGTATCACATCATACGGTTTTTATTTGGATTTCTACCATACCAGGCCAATATTTGTCATGGTGGTACAATTTTTTACATGCTTGTTATTTCATTTGTAAATTTAAAGAGATAGCAGCAGAAAGTGGCTCCTTTTAACTTGTTCAATCTCTGTACCCTGTATGGGGAACATGGGGCACAATAATTCATAGAGAAAGGTGTCAGGGTGAGCGGGAGAAACAAAAAAGAAGTACCCTATTGGTATAAAGAAGTCCCTTAAGGGTGTAAGGGGTAAATTTTGTAATTTGCTGGATTGTTCTAGATTTGGTTCACCCTTTGGAATAATGGTTAGCTTCCCTCTGTCTCAGGAGAGGAACCCAGCCTTAAGAAGGGAGGAACCAGTCACTACTCTGATGCATTTACCTGTTGGACCTATGGTGACATTTGACACCTTTTTAGGTAGACAAATTGGCAAATAGGATAAAGGAGTGGGGAATTGAAGCTTCGGGGGGCGGGTTGGACAACAGACCACTAGGGGGATGATTTTGGTTCCCAGTGGTAGAAGTCTTCACTTAAAATGGGGAAACCAATGGAGAAGATATCCATAACAAAGGTGCTTCTGAACAGAAGCCTGTGTGTGCTTTATTTGTGCTCTCACTGCCTGTTATGGATGATGATTTCAGCAAGAATACTGAATGTTAACTGTCAGTGCTGGCTGTGTTTTTCTGCTACTGTTTTTGAACTGCCTTTTTCTCCTACATATTGAGTGAAATAAATGACCTCTAGACTAAAGATAACTTTGATTTTTTATGCCATAGACAGGGAAAGACCCGAGAAAAGGCAACAGCTCCTGCTGGGGTGAGTTCTCCAAGAGCACTAGGACAGAACAAAGCATACAACAAGAGAAATCAAAAATTAAAAGTGAGAATAGGTATACCAAACAATACAGAGGAATTTTCCTGGTTTTGTGTAAAAGTTTTTCAGCAGTATTGTGCTTGCATTTTGACATTATTCATCAATAAGTTTGAACTAATAAAGTGAAAGAGAAAAAAAACAACAGTTCTGTTTTATATGTACATGAATTCTCTTGGAGTTTAGTTATTATTTTTTTTTAATTAAAATAAAAGAGGAAAACAAATTCAGAGTAAAACACAAAGGCATTAGAAATTCAAGTAACTTTTGGAAAAAAAATAAGTTCAGGTAATTTTACAAAATTTTACAAATTCCAGAGCCACCTTAAGGCTCACTATGAATTGCTGTTTAAGGATAAAGTGAAGTAGATGTCAAGGGTTGGGTGAGGAAGTTGGTGCCACCAAAAAACAAAAATAACTGATTGTCTATGAATGGCCTGGACAGAGTTATGCAAACTGGTATTTACACTAGACACAATTTTACACGTCGCTTTTAACTTCACTTTAGTTAAAAATCAAAATGGTTTTGCATAAACCATTGGAGTTGGCAAGGATTACCCATCAATCAGGAAAAGTAACAAAATAAAAATAAATCACAAAAGAAGCTGTTCTGGCTAATAAGGGTAGCAGCAGGCAATATCAGGTTTGCATCTAAATAATGCATTGAATTTGAGCTAATGCTTCATTTTAGCCTCTGTACAAATGTATTCCTTATAGGAAAGGTCATGTCGCTGTTACAGAAAACAGTGATTCATTTATTGTATTTTTTCATAGAATAATATTAATAATTGACTGTCATAGACATAATATATGCTCTGCGATATGAAAGACAGGAAGATTGAGCAATAAAATTGAATAACTGTAAGGAAACTTAAGGAAAATAGAATACGTTCAAACAGGTACTTGTGCAAGTAATGCTTATTTTACTTAAACATGTTTGCGAGGGAATAAAGTACATTTATAGTACATTTTGTTTACAAATGCAATGGATAGCCAATTGTATAGGCTGAGAGGCCTAAAGCAGGGAACTAAGTGCAGAAACTGCATCACAGGGTGTGAGGGCAGCCCTTTGGGATGGAAAAGGGTAAACTGAGTGAGGGAAAAGTTTAAGGAGGGATTAGTAAGGGTTTGGTCAGAAAGGGAATGGGAGGAGATTGGAAGTAGAAGGAATCAACAAAAGCGAGGGACAAATTTTTGAGGGAAGGAAATTTGGTAAGAAGCATCATGGAGTAGTTGGTCCCATTGATGTCACCACCTAGGGCTGTGGCGGCCTCACAAGGTAGGGTAGCTGTGGTGATTAGGGGGGTTGCTAGTGAGCCTCCCCCCCCCCCAGGTTAAGGGGGCTACAGCCTGGAGGCATAGGCCTCTGGTGCACCTAAACCCAGAACCATTTGCCATGGCTCAGCGCCAATGAGTGATGCGGGGGCCCGGCGGAGGTGTGAGACGCTCAGCCAGGTCAGAGGTGCGGCCTTGGTGGTCCCCGGATCCGGATGGTAGGTGGTGGCAGTGGCGTCTGGATCGGCAGCCTCCCGGAGCCAGTCCAGGCTCAGGAGGCTTTCCACGAATTTGCGATCAGGCTAGGCCGCAGAGAAAGATGGTGTAGTCGGGCGGAATCTTGACGCGTCATCTGGGTCTCCTGGAAGTGACGCAAGTGCGGCTCTGATGCTGTAAGCTCCCAGGGTCTGTTCTCTTCAGATGAAGAGTTGGAGGCGGGCCAGGTTCCAGAGACGGTGCGGGGCCCCAGGTTGGCGATAGCCAGATCCAGGGGGCAGGATCTGCTAGGTAGGATGTAAGAGGGTCCTTTGGTGGGCTGGGGGGTGGAGGGAGGGGGGACAGGGGTTCATGTGGGGATGTGCGGGGGGTTAATGTTTGGTGTAGGCGGGACACGAGGGGAGTGGAGGGGAAGGGGGCATGCAGTTGGGGGTAGTGTTGGTGGTATGGGACAGGTGCAGGAGCTGCTGGCTGGTCTCAAGGAAGTGGTGCAAAGGTTGCAACAGACTGGGGGATGGGAAGGAGTGATAGCTGTGGCAGAAATGAAGATGGGGGGGTGTTGGGTAGGACAAGTAACGGCAACAGGAGCAATTTCAGGTGGGGGTTCAGAGGTTGCAGTGTGGCGGTGCCCAGGTTTATGTCTGTTTCGAGAGACCACCTTAAGGAGGATGTGAGGGAGCACATCACTTTAAATGTGAATAAAGTAAAATAAAGGTGAATATGTGGATTTTTTCTCATTGCTGTCGTTGGAGCACTTAAATTTGGATTAGAGTACCTGGAGGGGCATAGATAGGAAGGAGAACAATGGCTTTACAGGTTGATTCTGCACACTTTCTTAAATTGGTTGCGGGCTTTTAGTATTTTGGCTAGTGTTATTGGGGAACAGCAGTTGGAGCAGTGTGCAGCGTTCGGCTATCTGGAGACCATCCAAGAGGTGTATCGGCTTTATGTTGGCACAGTGTGGTTGAGACACAATGAGCAGTTCTGACAGAGGGAGGCGGGGCTACGCTGGGACCATAAGAATATTGGTTTGTGGATGTGGTTGATGACGGTGAGTAGGCCAGGAGGATTGCAGATTTTTCAGGGGGGCGGTGGTCAGCAGGTGGGAGGGCTGCCAGCCAAGAAAAGAAAGGTGTGTGCTGGTTCTTAAACATGGACTTTCACATTGTTTTAGGCAAGGAGCAGGGAAGGCAGGTGATGGTGGTGGAAATGGGCAGGACCCCAGTGAGCATCGAAAGGATGCGCCCCTTTTTAAATAAGTACCTGGATGCGGAGGCTGCAAGGTTGCTGGGGTTTGCAGTTGGATTTAAGATTCCATGCGTGATGGTAGTGGTGCCGAGGGAGGCGAGGAATTTGAAATCGGCGCTGCAATATCGGGGGGTGGTGGCTGAGAAATTGGCCAAAGAGGTAAGTCTCGATAGGATGAGTGGGCTGTTTAGGTCCAGTGGATGGTTTGGTGGTCTCACCCCTTGGGCTGGTGCCCAAGAAAGAAGAAGGGAAGGTTTGGTTAATTCATCATTTGTTGTTGCCACCTGGGGAGTCAGTAAATGATGGAATTAGCCTGGAATTGTGTTTTGGTTTAGTTTAGTCAGTTTTTGGGGCCATGTGGGTGAGTTGGTAAGTCCAGCGAGGTGTAGGGGGGGGGGGGGCATTTTGGTGCCCTGTCATCGGAGGATAAGGTAAGTTTGCGCATCCGGTGGTCAAAGACAGATCAATAGGGGAGAGGTTTTACGGTGCTAGTTTATTAGAATAGAAAGTATGTTACAGGTATTCAGAAATGGTTCTTTTTGTCCTTTCTAAGCACTTTGTAGTATAATCATGACTTTTATTGAGCCAGGTTTCCATTATATTCACTAAAACGATTCTAGTTTACAGTTTGTTTGGGAGATCCTTTTTTCAGTCTGCCTCTGTACAATTATATTTTTCCAACCATGAAATGCTGTAGTTTTAAAGCAGAACTATAGTTCCATTTTGAAAATCAGTAATAAGGCAGTTCTTTATTGCGGAAAGGCACTGGTAATGTTCCTTCTGCAATAAATGCCTGTTTGCTGTCTCTCTTAAAAAAACACTGAGCTGCACATGCATGTGGCATCCCAGCCAAACCAATTAAGATGGCAGAAGATCAAGAAACATGGAAGTGAATCAGAAGAAGATGGTGGCACCCACAATGGAACATGGACAGGTGAGTATATTTAAAAATGTTAAATCAGGCAGGTAAGGTTAATTTATTGGAAAAGGGACTAGAGATTTTTTGGTATAGTCCTGTTTTAACTGTTTCTGAAATGTACATTGATTTCAATTTTTCTAATGTAACCAAGAAGTACTTTGTATCCCAAGTATGTGAAGAGGGGGCAGCACCTAAAAAAGTTATTTCTTTCCTTTCTCTTTCTCTGAATAGTTATGAAAATACGAAAATCTTTTTTCTTGAAAACAGAAACTTGCAATGATGTCAGACATGCAATGTAAACTTGTTTTTTTTGCAAAGCCTAGTTTCACAGCTGTTTTCATCACACTCCTCAGTATTTGCACAGACCAATAGAAGTTGACCCCCCCATTCTATAGATAATATACGGGTTTCTGGTTCTTTAATACATTAGGAAGACATTCTTTACACTTGCCCACCCATTTTTACCCACCCCTCCTTTCCAAAGGCTGAGGATACCTAATATACTGTTGTGCTTCATAGTATATATTTATATATATGTTGATGATTTGCTACCTACCTTATGTGTGTATTTTTAATTTTTGTTTCATTCTCATTGGTTGGCTATGAATTTTATTGAAATTATACTAACAAACCCCCCCCCAAAAAAATAGAATAAACAATCATTTGAATGCCCTTAATCTGATCACAAGTGCAAATAGTTTAAAGCAGCTAGATGGGGGGCTCCTATCATGTTCAAATGTTCAGAGCATGCACAAACATTATGGCACATTTACCTACTATTTATCCCTTTTTTAGCACTAGCAGATGAAGGTTACCTATCCCTGCTAATAAAAAGCCAAAAATATGTCACTGTATGAATTCACAGTGAATTTCCATTTGCACCTAATATAAACTAAAAGCTATGTGGAGCAGAAACCTTTCTTGCAGTTGGGAAATTTTCATTGTGAATCACCGAACAATGCAATAAGAATGAATAGCATTATTCCGGTCACATAAATATCAACCAATTGTCTTTTAAAAAAATACACATACTGAAGAGTTAAAGTGTAACTAAACAATTTTTTTGATTCAGTATAAAGTGGTAAAAGGTTTGGTGCACTGTCAGGTTTTCTTTGCTGGTAAAAAAAAATCTCAGTACAATGCTATTGAGTTAGACAATGAAGTTAAACTTAGTATTACTGACAGCTGACAATATAAGTGCAGTCAAAATTACCTTACTTTACAGATTGTATGGATTTACAGATTCAGCTGTTTTGTAGGATTTTTGCATAAACACTATTATTTAATATTAGGTTAGAATGACTTTAGCACCCTGTGTATTGTATATTTACTCTTTGGTGCCCCACTGTGAAGTTTAGCATAAAGTCTCCTGCTGTGCCTGTCAGCCCATTACAATGTTCCACTTTCATGTCTTCATTAATTATGAATTCTGGCTATTTCATAGGAAGTTTCAAAGTAAAAAAAAATAGCAAATCATTAATTCCCACACTATCTTGCTCTTTTTATATACATAGATGTCCTCTCTATTGCCTTTCTAACAAAATCACATTTTTTGTGATGTGCTTAAATACCTAATGCACAAAACAAAAAAATTGTTCATATGTATCTAGGAGATTCCAATCATGAGACTTCTATGTAGTGCTGTGTGACCACACCTTCTTAACTGAATACTTTTTTAAGCTATAAGAAGATGACACCATTACTTGGCACTGTCAGACTCATGATGGTTAAACATAAGGAGTTCTAAAGTAAAACTACAAACTATCTAGGTAATATTTACCTGTGAAATAACCAATGGAAGTCAGCATTGTATCTACTTAGCAGCAAGTAAGGATAATTTGTACATCAGCTTTAGCTGTAACTGACCCTTGAACGTAATGTTTTTGGGTTTTCCGAGGGACCTTTTAAAAGTGGATGGGTTACCTCTACTCTAATAGGTCTATTTCTAAAGCAGTAAACCTGACATTTATTAAAACATTCTCTGATGGAGATTTTTCAGGTCCATGTGTTTTTAATAGAAGGGATTGATTCTCCACCTGAGAATGTTTTAGTAAATGTCAGATGCACTGCTTTATAAATACACTCCTAATACTAAAAATCAAGTATGTCAAAAAACACTTTAACTAAACTAAGCTAAACAAATTAGCTAAAAGTTCTGTTTTTAGCTGAAGCTGCAAATTATGGTACCTGTCCAATATTTTATACTGTACAGCTACTTACAGTAACGTGCCAAGTTATGGTTCAGAGAAAATAACACATGTATTATGTTATAGTGCTGTGGCAGACAGCAAATCGAAGCAGCTTGTTGAATCGTTGCATAAATAGTAATTGCTCGAGCATACTACATATAATTACAGATACTTTTGTGATAAAAAGGTGATTTTTAATGCACTTTTAGATGAATTGGCTTGCCTGTGATAGAGTGAAACAATTGTTCAGTATAATTAAATTAAGTTTTTAAGGATATATTTATGAATTGTTTGCATGCTCTTTATATTATAGGAATTGACAGCTAACCTAGGTAAAGTAAAATTCTAGGCAAGCAGATAAATTCATAGTTAAATACATATATGTCAACTATATCACTATATTAGGATTTTTTTAATTTTTTAAATGTATTTACAATCAATTCTATTATATACATTTTATTTAAATAACCAAACATGTGATACATTGTTAATCTAATAATAATTCTTGTTGGTGCAGCTTTTTAGCTTCATAGGTCACCTCTAATCTCTCATAACCAGAGAGTGGGACAGGCACAGTCCCTTCCGCAATAAAGTATGCTTGCCTGCCTGTTCAGAATCTTTGTTTCCAATGGCTGCTGGGACTAAATGAACTTTCAACCTGCCTGGATTTGCCACACGATGGCGTGTAAATGCAGCCTAAACAAAAAAAAAATATGACCTGTCTGGTCATATTTTTTTAATTTAGTTCAGTTGTATTACCATCTGCCATGATGGATGTTTTTTTTTTTTTTTTTTACTAGTGTATGAAATTCATCTCTTAGAACATCCTTCTACATGTCACTTTTGGCACCCTAAGTGAATATTAGCTAAATGGCACCTTAAATAAATTTGGCTTCATTACCCACCATAAAGAACAACGAACTGTCACACACACAAGAATCCCAACTATGACTCTTACTTTGCTACCTTGTAGCTGCCTACGACCCCAGCTTTTTTTGCAGCTATATCCAAAAATATGCCAAGTGATTAGAAAAAGGCGAATATCCAAACCCAAATGTTCATTTAACAGTTGGCAGACTCTATAGATAATGTCTTTTGTCACTGGATTATTTTCACACAGAAATACAAGTAGTGTTAATGGATGGATTAAAATGTTTGGTGCCTTGCATTGCTGTTCAGTGGCTGCCAAGTTTTGTCACAGTTTAGCGGTATTGAGTATTTGCTAAGTTGGCATCCACTGTGATCCGACTGTTTACCTTATAAAATGTAATGTACAATTGCTTAGTTGACATGCCCCATGAAGATAACTATCTGCTATTTTTGTATTTGTCCAAGAATGAGAGGATTACATACTAGAAATAAATTTAGAACCCCATTCCTTTCATGTAGTATGCATAGCGTCTTAACAAAAGGAAGTCCATGTCCCCAGTCCGCTTGGCAGAGACGTGTATGAAGCCCAGAGTCTAATACATTGGCCTCCAGCTTTACCAGCACACCCTACAATGGGTGATGGACTATAGAAAGTGGTACCCAGGTGGTAAAGGTACCACCTGGTAAAGGTACAACTTATATAGAGGAAATGGAGTAACTGTCCCCCTTGTGTGTGGCCACCAAGGATAACTTTCATGGACATTATTCCTTAAAACCTATTATAAATGTTATACTAAATATAGCATTTTCAATTTACAGAGAACATTACATGCTGTACCCTGTACAAACAGGGGCTAGTAACTGCTGACTGGATAGAACCAAAATGCAGGACAAAAACCTAGGGCAAAAGCATAGTCACATAAGCCAAGGTCAGGGCAGGTGGCAATCAGGAGTAGTCAGGCCAAAACTAGGGTCAGTATACCATGGGGTCAAGATCAGCAAATGCCTGCTGGAACCTGGAAACAGAGCTTGGAAGAACATCCTGTTGCCATTCACTTACTTATAAAGGAAAGTCATGTGGCAAATGGAGATCATGTAACCAGCAGGTTACAGAACACACCACCAGAATATGTGCTTGAACAGAGGTAGCTCAGATGTTGTTAACACTTCTGCCAACAGATGGAGCATGTCTAGGGAATATTTTAGTTCTTTGGGGTAAATGGGTAGCTATCAGGGAATTACAATATTCAGTTTAGGAAGTAACCAATTTATAGAATTCCTGGGCAGAGCTGCAGCAGAGGGCTGCATGAGAGTGCAAGGTGAATAACACCAAACAAAGCACAGATCCCCTGATCCTGAAGGACCTGTGAATATTTGTGATGGTAAGCTCACAATCTGGTCTTTAACTGGTCTGGTCTTTAACTGTATCATGCCTCCAGATTGTCAACTGCTAAAAAAAAGAAAACATCATACCACCCTCTCCTTTTACTTTGAAGTGATCAATAAACCCCTAGACTAAAGAGATGGACTGCACCAATGAGTATGTGTTTGTACCAACCAGAAAAGAGAACCCACAGAAATTGCAGCCACTCCTATGGGGGGTGGGTGTCAAATTAAGGACGAGCCAAGCAGTGACACTCAACATACACTTTTGGAGTGTGTGTGAGTTTTTATTGCTGTACTGAAGTTCAATTTGATGTGGTATTGCTGAGACTAGTTCTTTTTTCCTGGTTAATAAAATACAAACCTTGTGATAAAACACCCTGAGTCTTCACTTTTTGTATGAATAATTTTTATATACTTTTTGTATAACGGTACAACTTATATAGAGCAAATGGAGTAACTGTCACCCTTGTGTATGGCCACCAAGGATAACTTTCATGGACATTATTCCTTGAAACCTTTTATGAATGTTATACTAAATATAGCATTTTCATTTACAGAGAACATTACATGCTGTACATAGCTGTGAGTAGTTTAGGGTTTACAGAATAAGATGTCACAATGATACTTGGATTCTAAATTAGACACTGTGCTTTGGACAAGCACTGAGATGTTTTATGGCGAAAGCAGAAAGGGATCCATAAACACAATGACTGTGAGTCAAGTGATCAAAGAGCCCCCGCTAATTCTAGGCTTTATGCTTGACTCCCTTCAGGCAGTACTTCAGCATTCTCTGTTTTGGAAGCTTCTGTATTATTATTTTTTATTACTACCGCTGCTGTAGAGTACAAACTCAATGTACATCATTGATGTAATCAGGAGCAATTTCTACCAGAGAGGAGATGTGCAGGAAAGGATTTGCTGTATGTTCCAAAATGACTAACAAATTAAACACAATAAGTATCTGCAGATGTTATTTGATGACACTGCTGATGCTTTCTTAATGACTCTTCCTCTCTTATGGATGCACAATATGATTTGCTGTGGGTTAAATTGCCATGTTATACAAAGAAATTGTTGTTTTCCTCTGGAAGCTGCAGTTAAAAAGTTCAATTGAGTCTACACGGCTAAACTACAGTGAAGTAACTCAAGCTCCAGGAAGGTTTTACTCATTCATATAATCCTATTTTAAAGAAAAATCATAGAATACTTAAAGCAACAGTCCTCAAACAGACTCATAATAATAAGTCTTGCAAATAAACAGTAAAACTAAAAAGGGAGTTAGCCAACCTCTTCATTTTCAGCTGTTGTCACCATCCTATGCTCCCATAAGAGTGCAAAAAAATAAAAATATTATATTCTAGTAGGTTTATTATAGATATATATGCAAAACATTTGACTTTTTGACCTGGAAGACAAGATATGCTTTTGAATTTTTCTTAACAGCAGGGAAGACTCATTGGGAATGAAAGAAAAAAAGTAACGAGTAAAACTAGGACCTAGTTAGAGCTAAAAATATAGCAGTTTTCATTCTGCATTATCCTTAATTTCTGGAAGATCCCAAGGTAATACCTCTGCCCCAGATAATATCATAGTGAAGTGAAATATATTAGTAATTAAAGTGCACCTAATCCCAGTTTAATGAGGAACACAGGAGGTCCCCTTATGTGCAGTATGTAATACAAGAGATTATAAGGGACTTTATTTTCACTCTTATGCTATATTGTGCACATGATATCCAAACTCAGAATTTGGGCTTAGAGAGCTCAAGGAGTTCCAGTCATAGAGATCAGAGTAGTAGCAATCTGAGTTGGAATGTACTAGGATTGGAGCTATATGACCACCACTAGTTCTATCATAAAACATTGCATTTGCTGGAAAAGATTGATGAAGTGAAGTACTAGTGAAGATTAAATGCCTGGTTAGCTTTGTGGACACTTTACAATGATGAAAAATTTAGGCTACAATTGTATATATATATATATATATATATAAATATATATATATATATCCTAAAATTTCTTGCTAGATACACACCATCTTCATGCTATATACCCCTAAAGAAACAAAACGTGAATTCATACCTTTCTTTCAGGAGAAACTACATGTTAATTTGCAATTGACCTTAATTACACAAAGCTTGGTTGTCTTAAGAGCTCTATTACCGTACAAAATCTTTACTTAATGAATATTCAGCCTTTTTTTGTCGTGACAGTAATTTCTAGAACCTTATTAAACTTCAGTAAGTCTTCATTTTAGCCTAGGCGACTTTTTTCTCTAACTAACTAAATCTCATTAGGCACCCAATAACCACCAGTAATACAGCTGTAGGACATAATTACATAAATTGAACATTCACATTTTTCATGAAACTACTTCTATACAATTCCATTATGCATTCTTTGTATTTCAAAGAACAAGCATGACTTTTTTTAAGGTTGATTATCTTTACTAGTAACTGGTATTCTGTACATAATGAGTTTCTGTCCACACTAAATGGTTTCTACATTGGAATTTTGCCGCAAATTTATGAATGTGAAGAAGAATAAAAACAGCGGTGTTGTAAAACAAACAAATTTGTATCATGTATGGTCTCATAACCTAAATATCTTAATATCTGAGAGTAAGCTTAAAGTTGGACTAATCACCTATGCCCTTTTCATCACAGACAACCTCCATCTTGCTTCTTCACTTCCTGGAGGCAATCTTTGGCCATCTTGTTTGGTTGTGCTGGGTGTTAGGAAATGCTTATCTGGCAGGCGAATCTCTGCTGTGCGTCATCGCAGTATCAGACATTTTTTATTCTGTCCAGGAATGTCACTTCCAGCAGCAAGGAGAACAAAGAAATAGTAGCAGCCCCAGCTTCCCTTTAATTGTGAAACCTGAGATGTATTTTATCGGCATCCCCAGCACACACTCTGAGGCTGTGCACAGCTGAAGGGAATTTTAGAGTCAGATTACTTACTGACTCAATCCTTGCTGTCATTGGATGCTAGGGTTTTGGAGCCTTTCTGTTCACAGTCCCCAGGGCCTGTAGCAGCATTAGGCTGGGCTGATCTGCTGCTGGACTGTGAATTCACAAGATTTACTGTTGCTGACCTTGCCTATTTCTGACCCTGCGAATGTATGCTGCCTGGACTGACCTTTTGCCTGCTTTGTCTTGCCCTTGTGTACCTTGTCTGGTGAACCGAGTACCTGTGAATGACCTATCTATGGGCTCCTGGTTCTTTACCAGCCCTTGCCCTGACACCATCACTTGTGCATTCCGTTCTGGGGGCAACTGTATGCTGGGACAGTGCAAATAACCTCCCAAAGCTAAGCAGGGGCTTGTTATGGGTGAAGACTGTGGTGTTAGATTGTAGACTGGCAGCTGGATAGTACTGTTGCTGGACCAGGGCCACACACCGGGATTATGTAACTCCTGTGCAGGCACACAGAAGTTCATTCATTCCCAGCATGCACAAAGTAAACTACGACTCCTGGGTTTCCATTACAACAAACACTGAAATGAGAATGCGCAGCTTAGCAAAATCTGACAGGAAACATTTTCCATCCTTTGTGTAACAGCATTTTGAGAAAAGTAGTCCATAAGTGTTGTATATAGATGCTCATGTACATGCCTCATGCCAGCCAAAAACCATTACGTTCCATTTTCCAGCTATTAAGTACATATACCTGGAATATCTTATCCATCCTTAAACATCAGAATCTGTTAAAAGAAATAGGAAATTCTATCAGCTACAGTAAGTGGCATCTAGGGGCAAATTTGTATGCTCCAATATATCGTGTTGTTATGTTGCTGGTTCTGAAAACAGACTACATGTTTGCATGTGAAACATACTATTTCCCAAAACGTACATGACCTTACCTCAATCTCTAAAGCCCTACTTATCTTTCATTTCCATTAGCTAAATGCATAGGAGTTGCACTAAATCAAAAGATTTGAAAAGTCTTAGAACCTTTTTACAGTTATCAGTTATGGTGCATGTTACCATGCATGTTACTAAATGCATGGAAAATCACAATACAAGTGTTGCAGTCCCACACATTTTAATGCATCCCAGGCAACTAACCTATGGTGTACAGGCAGTGAATTGCAATGCACATAAACTATCATGTTCATGATATAATGAAATAACTATACATATATATATATATATATATATATTTGGTCCATTGTGGTATGTTGACAGCCCAGTCAAGTAAATGGGCTTATTTATTGTAACACATGTTAATGGTTGACACCACAACAGCAGTAGTCTCTCTTAAGAGGTCTGACATGGCCCCTTTTAAGTCATATCCATAGTTTTCAATTAGCAGAATGCTCCCATTGGACTGGAAAGCTCTAGCTGTTCAATCGTTTGCAATTTTTCAGCTACTAGTTTATTTTTTCACAATAAAACAGAATTGTTAAGGATATCTCAAGGGATATGAGCTCACATATTTATAGGATTATCTTAAAGAGATCTCCAAGACATTATTCCTTCGAGAATATGGCTATGCTTTTACGAAAGGTATAATAATGGCAAAATATCACATTTTTGAGGACATAGAAGAGTATTACAAGTATGAGAAGCTAACAACAATTAATGAAATACATTATCTAAAAATACTCAGCTTGTCTAGACAGAAAATAATTTATCAACCATTACTAAACTGATTTACCAAGAACTATAAAAAGATTGAATATTAAATCATAATTAACCACACTTTTACATATTGCTCTAATGATAATCAAGATAAATCTAATAAATTTAAATTAGGAATATATTTGTTCTCTTCTCAATCTAGTTAAAAAGGATAGCATTGTATTAAATCATATCTAATTTTATTGTTACCAAGGTATATTTTTGTTCACTTTTAAATGATATATTATTTTTAATTTACAGCAAATCTGTCAATAAAATATGACATGTTGATTATATAGTAAAATGACAACTTTATGAATATTTCATAGCTGGATGAAACTATGCACTCGTAAGGTTCACCTTAAAATTTCAAGGAGTGCATCACTACTACCAAGCACTTGGGGAACATACCCTTCAGTTTTTGGTTTGTGCCCAAGCTTTTTTGTGTACAAAATTCTCAATTAAAAAACTGACATATTTAATAAAAAAACATTTGGGAGATGAGATTCCATGACCATCTCTGCTTCAGTCATGGAACTCATTTTGCTCTGAATTAAGATTAAGAGGCAGTTGGCCTAATTTATTAAAGGTCTCCAGGACTGGAGAAGATACACTGGGTGATCCAGCAAACCTGGAATGGATCTGGTCCAGGACTGATAAAATTTGCTAAATAACTTTTAAGAAATACATTCCAGGTTTGCTGGATCACCCAGCTTCACTGCTGAAAGTGTATCTTCTCCAGCCTTGGAGAGCTTTGATAAATCAGGCCCAGTGTGTTTATGAAGAGTGATTTTAAACATGCATAGAATAATATCAAATTTTAATACTCAAAATGGTTAAATAAAAGATGAGAAAAAAAAAACAGAAAATAAAAATGGGATTTAATGGACTCAATAGACCACTTAGTCATTTTTCTGCATTTGCTATTTTATGGTTCTATATTTTTACAAACACATAATAAATAAAATTAAAGCATGAAATGCTTAATCTAGTTTCTTTGTTTTATAATAAAGACTTAATTTTTATATGCACAACCATGACAAACAGACAAATGATGTAAGCACTCTCTGCAAATCTATTTAATAAAATGCACTGATAATGCATGAATGTTTCACTGCTTAATGAAATGTTTGTATTTATTATTACTTCAATATGTCTTATAGCCTCATGAGATATAGAAATAAAGGGGGATTCCGAAAGTTTAAGCCAAAGGCAATAATACGGAAGAGCTGACAAAGTGAATAGTACAGGTAATGTGTGAGGTTAATGAAGTAAGGCCATTGTATTAGGGTATAATCCTATGAGTATTTATCATTTGCCTGTACTGTCATCGAGATAGCCATCACCAGCACTTCATACAATTAGAAGAAGCAAGAAGCTGTATACAAAAAATAAAATAAAACATTTCACTTTAAAAGACAAAATGTCTTTTTACTACAAGGATGTACACAATTTAATGCCCAGCCTGACCACTTATATTTTTGTGTCAGTCTAACCATTCCATTGGATCATAATTAAGGAGCATGGCTTGTAAAGAGAAAAACATTTTTAGATTGTTAAAATGAGTAGGTCATAGAAGTTGAACTTGTTTCCTGGTTCAGACACATGTGCATTAATATAGAAAAAATAATGTGCACACACAAACATAAAAGAAAGCCACATCACTTCCACTAATCACACCCCACTACCTTCACGATTTTGAAAGGCTTTTATACATATCCGAAATTAGGAAGACTTCTGTGAGGTCACGTGACATCATTGGTGCTCTTCTGCTTCCAACAGGGGCACTAGGCAATCCCCCTAGGGAGTAGTACAGTTTGCTTTATACTGTATGTGTTTTGTATTTTGCAGTGCAATTATCCTCAGCCTTACAGCCCCTGTTACTTACCCCCATTTTTTAGATTTCAGTTCTTATCTTGAAGACTTAGCATCACACGTGGATATTACCAATGTCCTATTTTGCAATGTAAAGCACCCTGCTGATTTCCCTGACTAGGTATAATTTGCCAGCATTGCATATAGAAGCAAAATCCTAGTAATTGTTGCACTGGGTCTAAACTAGGATATGTAATAAAAACAGAAAGGTTTATTCCATTATCATGTTGGTGAGAAAGCGTAAAAAGAAAACACAGAGGGAAAATATAGTTAGAATAAAGTTCGGTTTTAAGCAATACAATATTTTATATTCTGCAGCCAGGAGGAGAGGAGAGAAGACGAGAAGCACGCAGGATCGCGGGATCGCGGTATCGGGTAAGTATGTTACCGCTTTTAATTATTTTTAAAACTTGCATTCGCCGTATAGGACGCACCCACTTTTCCCCCCCAGTTTTGGGGAAGAAAAAGTGCGTCTTATACGCCGAAAAATACGGTAATTTCATTTAATAAGGAAATGTTTTTCAAAGTAATATGCAAGTTTGCGTTGAAGGATCTCAAGCTCCCTAACAGTGCCTCCCATTCTCCCTGATCCTGCTCCCAACCATTCCTATTTTGAATAAAACGTGTCAGCAAAAAAATCCTCCAAATAAAAGCTGTTTAGCAATATATCAGTTTCCATGCACACAATGGCGGTTTCCTGTGATGTGTCTTACCCCATTATGGATTTAGGCTTAGAATGGCATTACACAAAAGGAGGACAACTTATTTATCCATGGGTGTTTATGGTACATTCATGTTATTATGAATACTATAAATTGAAACAAACATATTATTTATCTTAAGAACACATTAGACAAACAAGTCATATTCTCACCATGAATAAACCTAATATCTCATAATTCTCAAATTCTAAAACATTTTAGTTAGTGCAAATAATACATGAGTCTTTTTGGAAGTTTTCCAATACAGTTACCAGTAGAAACTTTGAGCAGATAAAATGTATATAAATCTTTCTTTTTCTGTGTACTAATCCATTAGTCTAAAACAGTTTTCTATCTACTGACTAATGTCACCACATAGTAAACACTTTTCATAGTTCTACAACCTGTAATTTTGCACTTTAACTCAATTGACCCCAGAAGTTAAACTTTTAAATAGAACTTGCAGCCTTGAACATGTGCAGGTCCTGGCAATTCAATGATTAGTAATGTGTTAGATTGCTATAACTCCTTTATTGTCCAATCAGCAAGCTGCAGGTGGAGCAGTTCAATATGTCACAGTTCAACCAAAACAATTCACTTCTATCAATTAACAAGTACTAAGATTGTAGCAATTATTTGTTCAAAGTCATTGTAACAAAAAATTATAAAACTTCATATCATAGTCATATAAAACTTTGCATAGCTTAGCAATATTATGTGTAATAATAATAGTTTTCTATTCATTAGGCATAAAAACGAATGCCTTTCTATATAGCTAGATTTTAAGCTCTTCTGGGGAGGGTCCTCTCCTTCTCCCATGTCACTGTCTGTACCTGTCTGTCACTTGCATATATACATACCAATAGAACTTTTAAAAATTTAAAATAAATAACGTTTACCCTGAACCATTGTAGAGTTTTTTCTAATACATTTATTTAACTGTATGTGTCAAAATAAATGATTGAATATACACTGGGTGTACAAATAATCTTTTGTGATCATTCCCAACAACAAAAGAGTGGCAGATCAACAAACACATGCTGTACATACAGCATAGTTCTGTTCTGCGGGAGGAGATCAATCAAGCTTCACCCCAGTGTGCTCTTCTCCATTGATTTGTACAGCAGTTGTTCACATCATGATGTGTCATGTCGGATTCATGGACAATGCTGGGTGACTGCTGTACACATGCCAGATTCTTGCCCGAGACAAGCCCAAACATTCGTATCAGGTGAAAATCATCTGACTTGTGTACAAAGCCAAAGCCATTTATGGCAGAATCACCAAGTATCAGTTTAACAAACAGCTGCAGATTTTAAAATATTGAAAATTAATTTTAGGTTAACATTTATTGTTAATGTTTATATGATGCTTTAGTAACCTACTTTAACAGGTAATGCAGAAGAACCTGGAAGCATCCAAGAATGAAAAAAAAAATTCTAAAAAAGCAAAAAAAAGTAACTAAAAGTAAATAGAGCAGTAGCAGTCTTAGAACCTAGGTAATTGTCCTTTAACAAAGTGCTTGTTGTTAACATAACTTAAAATCTAAATCTAAAAGTTCCTGTATGAAATTATCCATGTTGGGATATAACATGGACAGAATGTAATATAATGGGCATGATTTATTAAAGCTCTCCAAGACTGGAGAAGATAGGCTATCCTGGGAGAATCAGGGCCAAGGGTGAAAGATTATATTGAAAGTATAAAAAATATAAAATATAAAATATATTCTGGGTTTTCTGGATCACCCAGGTATTCCCATGGTAGCCTTCTCCAGTTTTGGGGAGCTTTAATGAATCAGGTTCACTTGGTATTCTCAAATCCATACAGCATTCAACTGATGGGAGCTCATATGCATGTGTTAGATTTACATACTAACAAATAGTTAGTATAAATACATTAAGCGTGTTATTACCCATTAGCCTTTAATTCTACTTTAATGTTTGTAAGTTTTTGATATTTTGAGACTGTTGAGTTCCTGTTATGTAATAACATAATATTAACATAATTTAAAATCTGTTGTTAGGATTTGCCAGCAGAGATGATCATTTTGGCACAAAAGAATGCAACCTACATGTTATTAAACCACTTTGTTTTTCAAGGCTGCACTATCTACTGCCAAAAGCAGTTGGAAGTAATATTGCACTTTCAGCAATGACATTTAAAACCCAATTTTAATTCAATTATATATTAATTAAAACAACCTAAATTATTACTGCTGAGGCTCCTCTGAACCCTGCAGGAACCCTGCTGAAATGCCCATAAGGAAGTGTTTACATCATGCAGTCAGTCATGTAGACACATGGGGAAGGAGCCCTGTCTAGGTGGGTTAGGGGGACATTTAGCCAGGGGATTCTTTTTCTATGTCAGTGGTTTGTTGGAGAGATGGAGTGGGAGCTCAGAGATCAGATTTAAAAAATACCTGGAGATCCTACTAGGCACTTCCTGCTATATGGGGTGAACTGTCTGCCATTATGTGGAACTGGCACAGCTAACACATGAAGAGGTTGAAAGAAGCATAAATACTTTAGTAACATTGAGGTGAAAGAAAAAGTATGAACAAAAGGTCACAAAATTCTGTAAAAACAAAAGCATGATAATCTTATATGATATTTGAAATTTTTATATTGCTTTTATAATCATGTAACAAATAGAGGATCATTTTAAAAGAACAGAGAGATTCAGAAAATCGGGACTTTCAAGGGCTTACTTAGGTATAAAAGCATATAAGAACATTTTATTTCAACCATTTTAAAACAATGTGCTACAAAAAACAGATCAGCATCAATATAGCTATGATTAATAGATATCAATTTATCAGTAACTTTTAAAACATCACCCCTCCAAGGGGAAAATCTCTCACAAATTCAATGTACAGTGGGGGGTGTTCATTCGACTCATTTCACAGCAACTTTAGCTGCTTCCTCAGGAACGATTGACAGAGATCATACATCCATATATAACAAAAAAGGTAGGATAACCTGTAGTTTCAAGATTACACGACAGATGCTGGGGGCTTAGAGACAGCAGGACACTACTGGGCTAAATAACAAAAGGGCCAATTTTTAAATGCTTTGAGGGTCAGAAATCATCCCAGTAGAAGTGTATCCAGGATTGGAGAGTTCCTAAAAGCCCATCCAGATAAAGATTAATTCAATCAAAGGAAATAAAAAGCCCAGATAGGTAAATAATGTGGA
This sequence comes from Pyxicephalus adspersus, assembly GCF_032062135.1. NCBI lineage: Eukaryota > Metazoa > Chordata > Amphibia > Anura > Pyxicephalidae > Pyxicephalus > Pyxicephalus adspersus. Next base: position 85,286,966 of record NC_092861.1, on the reverse strand, counting down.
AGCCCAAACAGGGTTAGACCTTAGTGTCCAGAGGAATTTTATTTGATACTTATACTTTTATACCGCTTTTCTGAACCTATCTGTCTTTGTTCTTCTAAAATAATTTGGGGCCAATACCTTGATTCACATGTAACAAATAGAGTTTGTTGTTTTAAGGACAAAATACAAGGATAATCTCATCAAAAAGGCAATGCTTCTTCACTATCCAAATACAACCTTCCCAAGCTATAACGAATTGAAGTTAATATCCAACAGTGATTAAGGATTTTAAAGGTACATAAAGTAAAAGCTGTCATACATAAAATATTTTGAAATCTTTTGTAAAATATTATTAAAGAAAATTTTTAATAAAAAATAAGAATAAATATGCTTTTAATTTTTACAAAATAAATTAAAGTCATCGCTTTCATATGAGTATCAAGAATAGTTGAAGATGGTACAATACTTTAGAACAAAGAAATTGAATCCCTGAAATTACATGAAGAGCCAAATCATGCTGTATTATAAGTTCACATTTGCTTGAATACAATTTGTATTCAATTTGTACAATTTATAATATTCAACACTTTTCACCTTTTCTTCTTCAGGAGAGTGAAAGCAATGTATAATAATATGTTGTCTTAAGAGGCAAGTATATATACAGTATTTTTATATATATATATATATATATATATATATAGACATATATAAAGATAAAGTCTGCATACTTGTCAATAACAGAAAAGGTAGAAATATTCAGATCCTAATGACTGCATTAGAAGAATTCACCTTTGAAACAACTCAGAAGGGTAGCTGCTATATTTTCTCCCATATCGTTTCCCTTAAAAAATGTTAAAATTCCAATGCAACAGAACACTATTTTTAATATTCTAAGAAATCATTGTGCATACTCTTAGAACATACAAAAGTCTGAAATGTTAAACTAAAATCAATGTTTACCTTATACAATACAGTATGATCATTTATTGGCAGTGCAATTAGAGAAGCAAAGCTATGAGCAGTTCACACCGGGTGGCTACAGTCTAATTTAATTACAACAATTTATACTGCCTGTGTACAGGACTGTTAAAGAGTGAAAATTTTGCTGGCTCACAGGTTGACATGAACTGACAGAACACTTTAAATAAACCATCTCATTAAATTCTAGGAGTCCATTATTTTTTCCCTCATTATAATTCTAGAGCATAGTGGTTCTAGTGACTCATACGGAGGAGCTAGGAGATAGTCATCATTTTGATGTATAGTGCATTAGTCATACTTTTTCTGGGAACTGAAGGATATTTTTGCAGCCTTCCTTACCAGAGAAAAAAATCAACTGAAGTGTCAACACCGATACTTTATTCAATAATGCATACCACCTAAAAAGAACAAGCAAGTTGAACAGCAAAGATTTTGGGATGTAAAGAAGACAAAATCTTACAGACCTAAAACATAAGTACAGCAACATAATGTATACATTGGAGTGTTTACTGATGGCAGGGATTTATAGAAAAAGTGCAGTGATCAAAAAAAGGGTGATGGAAACATGGTTTTAAGAAATGCGTTGGATAATGACACAATGAGCTGTGATAATACTACTGGTACCATTTGTTTTATTTTGTTTAAATTGTAACTAAACTAAAAATAAAAAAAAACACACTTACCTTTTATCCTGCGGATCCCTCGATGGCTCTAGACCTACCCCTGATCCGGTCCCGCGTTGTCCTAGAATTCCTCTTAGTCCTGGTGCGAAGGAAGCATTATCTTCCATTATCTTCTATCTTCTGTCTTCTGCCATTATCTTCTGTCTTCTGTCTACATCACCCTATCCCACACCTCCAAAATTTTTTACTTTACATATAAGGGTTGTCTGCCCTTTTATGTAAGTAAAAATGTTGAGTTTAGGTCCACTTTTTTAATTTTAATTTTATGCTTGTGACAAGATCTCAGAGCTAAATGCTTCTATTATAAATCTGCACTCTGTTGGTGTAGAGGTTCTTGCCACAGGAACAGGTAAGTATGCGTATTAGGGATTAATAAGCATTATGGTTTAGTTTAGAGGTTGGCTTACTGTGAGGTTTAGAGGTTAAGTGTTAGGGAGGAGGTTTAATGTTAAGTGCCCACTTTAGGGACTAGGTTAAATGTTAGAAATGGGTGGGTTGATGGACCTGAACAGGGCATCTCATTTAATAAACAAGTCATTGTAGCATAGCAAAGCTTTACTAATGCTACTTTTTGTTTTTATTTCTCCAGAAAAAAAAAACAAAAACAAAATGAAAACAAAGATAAAATAACAAAACGTGCTTTTGTGTCAATATGCACCTTCATCCACCTCAATTAAATTGATTTTATGTGCATTACTCTTAGCTGCGTTAGATGCCCTCAGTCTTAGGATTATTCAACCTGATTCCTCGAATCCCAGGTCATCCCGGTATGGCGGTATCACACTAATGAGCTGATTTCCCACTCATTTTATTTTCTTACCAGCATGCTTGTGATTAGCACATGAACTAACTGGTTACTTGTGACTAAGAGGATACCAGGTCTAACAAAGGCACTTACATACACATTCAAAAATACATTTAATGATGTTTTTATGATTACAGAGCTGCAATAATTTGTGTTTTATATCTGCCTAGAGTTCAGTTTTAAATGCATTCTCTTGAAAATTCAATAAGAAATTATTCATAACCCTCATTAACACACTGCAGTATATCGGAAGCATTGCAGCAAAGATATGAGCTCTCAGGGTTAGCTGGCAACATGAGATCTTGGAAAAATTACCAGAACTCAAATTAGGTAAAATGAGTGGATTTCCAATCCTGAATTTCAATATAGTGTTAGTGTTTCTTGGCAGTACCTGCAGGTGTTGGCAGTTCCCTGAATGAGTTCATTGCCTGCATTTGCTTTTTAACTGAAGCTTTGTTTTAACTGTAAACATAATACATGTATATTAGTCGTTTTCTCAGATAGTAAAAGAATGAATGCTCATAATTTACAAAATCTACTGAAATATATTTGTTTTACATATAATGATGTAGATTTTAAGGTTTGAAAGGTTTTCAATATGTCTTTACTGTCTTGGTAATAAAATATCAGATACATTTCCTTATAAAAACTATTATATGCATTAGTAGGAACCCTTAATCTGTGGAAGTGTCCTTAGTTTAAGATGAAAGTTTTTTTATTAATATATGATGGTCTGCCAGACAGAATTTAGTGAACTTGTAGCTGGAAATGTTCTTAGCTTGTCAGTTGGCTGCTTTCTCTTCTTATTAGGAGGATCATCTTGTGTACTAGAAGTAGTAACCCATTACAAGTGAGGAATACTTATCCCTAGGGCCAGTTGGTGAGATTAAAACTTTCAAAGGCTTATTACTTGATGGAAGGGTCTACGGATACTTACCCCTCAGTTTGGGGGAGGGGGGGTATGTAGCTATTAGATATCCTATACCCAACCCTCTCTATTTTTACTTTGAAAAATTAAAAAAAAACCCTGGACAATATTACTATTATTAGCCTGTCTGTGCATCATCACCTCACTAGAAGAGAGAACCTGGCAAAATTCAGCCACTCCTACAGCGGTGAGTGCAACACATTCTACAAGAATTCCTTCCATGGTTGTGCGACTTTGTGTAGGTCTTTGAGACTTACTTGTTTTATGTGCATGATGAGGAGCAGGAGCTCCTATTCCTATTGGGACAAATACATACATATATACTATATGCTGGTAATTTTTAGGAACTTTTATACCTAGCAAATGATGTATGAATGTAGTCCAATATAGCTTGGTCAAGATTGGGATTGAAGAAACAATGGTTCATAAACCATAAAGGATTGATAAAGCATTGGTTCATAAATCCATCTTTGTGCTTCATATGAAAATCATCAGTCCCCATCTGGTAATCATACAGTAATGTACAGTAATGATGTTGCTCCTTTGGATTCCTCAGTGCAGATGTTATAGGTGCAAAGATAAAATATGATACTTTTAAAATGAAATTCAAGTATTGTCTGCAAGCAAATATAGTCTGCCTGGAAACACCCACTCGTCCAGACTAACATCCACCATCAATGCATTTTGATATTTGCATAACTTCTTTCAAGAGCCAGTCAAGTGCTTGAACCAAGTTTGGGGTTATTTCAAAAAGGATACTAAGGCAAGGTTCTGTGATGTTCTTGAGAAGGTACATGCAGCACCCTGCTGGGTCCTTCCATTAGCCTTGATTTGCTTGATTTTCACAGAGAAGCACAGTGTCGAAAGGGTGGCATCAAAAGGTTTATAATGTAGTATGTAACAAAAACAGAAAAGTTCTTAATATATTGAGCATGTTTATGGGGAGCAGGGTTGGAGAAACTTAGTTTGCTTTTTAAATACTAAGATCAGTGTTTAGGAGAGGATGAGGATCACTTTCATCAGTGACGCTGGGTGATCCAGCAGACCTAGAATGGATCTGGTCCAGGTTTCAAAACATGTGCTAGCAAATTATTTTGAGGATATCCATTCCAGGTTTGCTGGATCACTGATGAATGTGCATCCTCTCTAGCCTTGGAGAGCTTTAATAAATCAGGCCCTGTGTCTTTATGAAAAAATGGAATCTATGTTGTCAGGTTTGTAACTAACTTTTATTTAGCACTTAAGGTACTTATTACCTAAGCAGCCTTTTAGTAATGGAAGTAGATATTGCTTTAAAACAAAACTACAAAAACAGATCCCAAAATCGAGCACTTTTTTTCCCCTAGCATTAAAATGGGGCAAAATGGTTAAAAAGAGCAAGGAAGGGAAGAAGAGAAGAAAAGAGTGTGTAGTATGGGAAGACGCAGACCCAAAGTCATCTTAGCAACAAAAGGTAAAACATGAGCTGAAAGTGTGTTTTACGTTAGTACTGCATGTGAGAGCTAGAAGTGTCTGGCCAAAATAGTCTCAATATGGGAACCATATATTAAAGAGTCTGTTGCTGGAATTTCTTGACCTACATAGCTGTTTCTGCAACAGAGCCAATATCCTAGCAAACACCTGGCCATCTGATAAAGAGTTGCTTTCATAGTTTGTAAAACAATACCATGCAACATAAAGAATATTGCTGTTACATTTCCCACATTTAGGAATTAAAAGCACCATCATTACAGAACATTGTCATTGAACATTAAGAATTTAATTTCACCAAAAAGATGTTAAGGACAGCTTGTTACCAGTGAGTACTAGCATTAAAAGAAAAGTTTTGCAATAAAATGTTGTTAGGATACAAACTAAAATTATGTAATTCCACTCAAAATGTTTTTGACAGAACAGGGTTACATTTAGTAAGACTTTAATGATCTAAAACTTGTTTTTAAAAAGGAACTCCTACGTTGTACATTATTTACATCCCCTACTTTTACTGAAAGCAAAGTGGGAGTTTCTAATTATTTAAAATGATCTGAATATTGGGACTGCAGCTGCCAACATAACAGATTTTGCCAACATGCTGCACTAATAATAATACATTATGTAAAATTCATATTAAAATGCTTAATAACAGTTGTACTGAGTTGTACACAAAAAAATCTGATGTTATCAATATATTTTTCATCTTTATTTTTTTGATTTTCCTGTAAACTCTAATATTGTATTGGGTTTGATTTGTGCTTACAGCATAATTATTGGCATTTAAAAAAAGAAAAAATAATATTTGGCTTCTCCCATTACCATTGGTTTTAAAGATTTCTAAACCGAAAAGAAAACAATTAAAACCCACTGAAAAATAGCAAAAACAAAATATTTTATAAAGCATTTGAACAATATTTCATTTCTTTTAAGGCTATATGGGTTAAGTTTTCCTTAATGTGAGCTCAGTTTAATCATGTCTTGTATTCTTGCATTTGAAGTGCTGATGAATTAATGTTTCCATACAGGAATTTTACTGTTTCCCACTCTGCCATCTGTCCTAAAGGTTAATATTTGGGCATATTTGTAAAACTGTTAATGTGACAATCACCATTTATATATGGTTAATCATTCCCTGTAATTGAAAACACACGCACCAGGATGATTTACCTGTAGTAACTAATTGAATATTGTATTTACTGCTTTATAAATATGTTCCTTAACATGACATCCTTGGGGTGGACCTAATTCAGCTTGTTTAAAAAATGGACTATCACTCGACAGGGTGAATAAGGTGAACCATTGCTTATGTTAGCCATCCAATTATGTGCCTGGATTGTGACGTTTTACTCTGTGCTGTCCCTTGTTTTAAAGTATACCACACCCAGATGTTTATTAGTTTTATGAGATAAATGATCAGATAAATGTCAGATTTTTTGTTTTTTATTTAAAGTTTATTAATAAATTTAATTTATTATTTTGACATGATTTTCTGTTTCAAACTTTTTTATATTCAGACCCTTGTTTGGACATATTCAGGTGAGTTAAATACATTTTCATGAAAAACAATGTACCGCTTTTGTTTTTGTTATATGTCTTTTTGCACATCCTTTTCTTTATGTGTTCAATATTTATCCCCTGTGCCAATCAACTTTATTACACATAACGTTTATTTATGTACTTATTTGTTTTGATTTCTTTGTATGTGTGCATTATCTGGGTTGATACTGACATCTGGTGTAAATTCTGTAAAAGAAACAGACCTTGTCACTTCCCTCCCTTCTACTGCCCCTATTTTCCTGGTCACCCAGGCTGCATGTGCTGAACTGACATTATTGTGTACTGAAGCTTATTCTAAATTTGTTTATAGTTTCTACATGTTTTATGCTTGGATATTAAATAATTTGTATAAATAATTTATATATTCTTTAAAAAAAAAAGTTTTGGTTGTACCAAGAGGCTTTTGGTTTGAGGTTGAGCCATAGTCTTGTTTTAGTTGGCGGTATATAGTTTCCTTATTCTTATTGCAAGTACATAATTAATTGAATATTTCAGTATTGTCAAAGAATAGAACCATCTAGGTATAATGTCAGTCAAACATGGATTCGACAGTCATAAAAACATGTTGAATGCAACATTGTGGTAACTGTAACTATGTGTCAGACTGGGTTCCTTCATAATGTGACAAGAACTTGGAGATCTAAACATAACACGTCACAGTGCATGCAATAATATTTTAAATGAATAATTCACTTGTGTGCTTGCCTGACAGGCTTCCATCAGATTATATACAGTACCACACTTTAAAGTAATTTAGATATGGCACTAAAAAAGCCAATTGGGATTGTTAACTATGTTGAAATTTAATTCAGCAAACATTCAGCTGAAATTCAATTTAATTTAACTAACTAGTAGACAGTAGAATTAAGATGCTGGGGTCTGTATGAAGAGATATAAATCCCAGCAAAGACTGAAAAAATAAAGAAAAAAAATAGGTAGAAAAATGGCTAAATCAAGACCTAAAATCACAGGAACACACTACAGCAATGTATGCCTACATATTACATATACAGATTAATCTGTAGAATTTGATTTTTGGTAGAATGAAGTAGAACAGTTATTCTACTAAACAAAAATTCTTAATCCAGTAGAATTACTTAGGACGCTTCTTAAGTAGAATTCAGGTAAAATCAGACATGGAGACACATGGGTGGAGCTCACGTCATTGTTTAAATTCAACCATTCCAGCAACATCTGTCCTCAGCTGAAACTATGCTGCATGAATGAAGCTTCAGCACAGCATCTGGCATTTGAAGGATCCTTATAAGATCTACAATTTGGACATCACTGGACCTGCCAGTGAAAAAAAAACATTTTATGTAGTCTTTTAGATTCCACAAAAGGGCTCTGCCTACAGTTTCCCACAACACCAGGGTCACTTTGAGGGAAATAGTAATGTCCCTTGTCACCATTGGAGTCAGGCAGGGGTCTGGTTTTACCAAAGGGAAGGGGCCGCAATTTTTCTACTTCCTTCTTTGGTAACTAGATACTAGACAACCTTTTCTGAATAAGTGAAGAGCACACAAATGCTAGCTACCTCCATTTCTTATCCAGAAAGGTCCCAGGGTTCAGGGTAGCACTTAACAGAAATATATTTTTATAATGTGTTCTGAGGGTTTTATTAGTAAATTGCATAATAACAGGACTGTATTTCGGTTTCTTCATAATTACATGACTGTATTGGTAAGATTGAAGATGGTGGAGTTTCTGTAGGATAGGTAGGTAGGATTGGAATGTTCTCACACATGCACCCACTTGTTATGGTCAAAGTAAAGATAGCTTCTGTTAGCAGCACCTTAAATTGCCTATATTAGGAATATGGTAAACAAGTTCCTGACATGAAAAATTAGACCTCCCATTCTTGTCCCAATAAGACAAGACCCCACATACAGAATTGTGTTTAGGTACCCAAATAGCAAGATCAACTGTGGGGGTGAGCCCTTTCTTGAAAAAAAAAAAAAAATACATGTGCGAAAGTTTCATCAAGATAATTGCACCATTTATAGTGATAACACATGTCAATGGTATACTGCAAAGAGTGTTTGAAAATCCCTATAAAAAGAGGTGTATAAACAGGGGAGAGGTGTGACCCATAGAGATGACACACAGAGAATTGCTGGGCGTAATGACTGTACATGTGTATATAAATTTGTATTTTGTGACTCTTGTTCTGCACCTTGACTCTGTGCACAATATAATCCTTTTATACCCAGTTGTTGGGTGTTTACCCCTGCTGACGACTGCCTTAGAACTTACAGGAGGTATTTTTTTTTATTGAATTTTCATATTATTACAAATTATGTAATAGTCATTTTATACTGGATATTATCCTCAATAATAATCATGATTTCTTACACTAAGCCTATTAAAGGCTTTTACAAATAGGGGAGGGACACTTTTTTAATTATTTTTTATTACCAAACAAAAAAAAGAAGGTGAATTTTTCCCAAAGTTGAATCTATCATAATAGATATGATGCAATTTTACATTCAAATTTTCAAGTCAAATACTCTATGCTCATCTATGAGAACCAATGTATCAATGCTTAGGATTCAAGGGTGTTCGTTTTTAGATAACTTTTCATGCAATTTTTAATATTACCATAATGAGTTAAATCCTTCAAGCCTAGGGAGGTTTAGGAGGTTGGTGTATTCAGTATATACATTGAATAAGTGTATAGAAATAAATAAACAGAAACATTCACACTTTTGAATTGCTGAGTCCATAGCTGACACAGAATAATTTGTTTCTTTCACATAAGGGGTACTTGAAATACAAGATAAAAGATTAGCTGACAAGAATAAGCAGTACAGAACATAACCTGCAATTTCACAACTAAACAAATGATACATGAAAACTGTTGTGTCAATGAGTCTGTACTTTTACAATAATTCTGTGTAGCTGTAAATATAACCCTCATCACAGCAAGATGACAGATTTAATGTATATGAAAGGCAGATAACACTCACCGTCCAGTGTCAGACGTTAGTTACTCGGTCCATATGGGTAGTTCTTCTGGTGCCTTTCTCTTAAGGCCTAGTACAGTGTTCTAAGACAAACTCTTGTTCCATCATATGAAAAAGGCCAATAAGGCAAAGGCACCGGAACAATGCCTTTGATGTCATCTCAGGGCAAGTACTACTACAGAGTGGTGGAGTAAAAAAGTTCCTGCTTATCCCTGTGAATCCTAGCAGACATCCAAGCCTGTCCAATATCATTCTGAAGAATAACACTAGCTGTGACACTAGCTGTCATGCAGTGAAATCTAATAATTGTATGTCTAGGCACTCCTAGCGTTGTTCACACAGAGCAACCACATAAACCCATGGCTTTCATGTAGGAAATAAATAAAGATTATATAGTTATTTCTTGTCTCCTAATATGTTCCTGTAACCCACATAGAAAAAGGTAACTAAAACTTTACTTTCCTATGTATTAGGCAATGACATGGCAAGAACTTGTATACTAAGTTGCACATGACCATTACTAGCCATTAGGATACGTTTAGTGTATTTTAAGCTAATTATGCAGGATCAGACAACATTTCTATAACTTTTGTTTGTATCTGTATATAGGATATGCACAGTCTTAATTGTCCTTATCATTGGTATACAACTCTCCTTTATCCAAAAGTAATATTATTAATTTAAAATTTCATTCCTTCTATTTTACAGCACATGGTAGCAGCCATTATGCATGAATATAATATATTCTGATGCTTATATCATAAATAAATGCTTATTTTATGTGCTCTGTACTTTAACCTTCTGGGTGGTTCATTTCTGTCCAGTTTTTTATGTCTAAAAGGGGTACATTGTTTTTCATGAAAATTTATTTTACAGTATTATATAATAGTATGAGTAAAATAAAGTTTGAAACACAAAATCATGTCAAAATTCTTTTAGATCATGTGAAAAGAGACTTAGAAATCCAATGTATTGCATTCAATACAGTTATTTTGTATTGAATGCAATACAAATAGATTTGAAATTCCCGCCGCGCTCCCAACGCAATGTCTGCACGCACCAATGTCATCGGGAACTCCCCAGTGACTCATCAGATGATGGAGGAAGCGAGGAGACGCAAAGGACGAAGGAGGACACTGGCGGATCAGGTAAGGCTCCATTTACTATTACTTATAACTGTTTTAGCTACCCCCGAGTGTGACTCGAGGTTACTGCTTTCAGCATCTTTTTTCTACACTCGACAGAAAAAGAAAGGGAAAAATGGTTAAAGAAACATTCTTTAAATTCTTCATTCTGGAAGCAAAACTGACATGATTTTAGTTTCACTAATATTTGCTTTCATGAAGACAGTCCTAGTAGAACATTACCACTATAATGCACTTTAACTTGTTTGTTATGTTTCCTATGTCTGTAATAGACCTAATTTTTCAAGATTCCACAGCAAGAGCTGACCAACAAGCCTCCAGAGACCAAAATGGTCTGCTATTTCTTGTATCTTGCTATTTAACAGGCCCACTTTTATCCTTGTTTACCTTATGTATTGGTGGCCTTTACATTCACAGAGAGACAAAGACATTCTTATCCTTACTACTTTAGTTTGCTATAAAGGAGTGTTACATACTCAAACAGCACCTTGGGAGAGAAATAATAAAAGAAGTTGTGGAAACCCAGACTTTTTCCTGACCTTCGTGCTGTGCTTACTAGACATTTATTGGTAGGAATCTGCTAATTCAACAGACAGAACAGCTACTTAGGATGGGGTCATTCTAAATGACAGAATTCTATTCTCATGCAGCTGCTTTTCTCTCCGACATGACAAGAATTTTATAGGATGACAGCTGAGGAATACATAGACTGACTCATCCCTTAATAACGAATGGTGGATTACTCCATGCTGACACTAATGACACAACCTTTTTACTGAAGTCACAAAAACAGAGAAGTTCTTTTACATGTCTTAGGTGGCAATCACATATTGAATATGACAGCAAGAATAAAACACATACTAATTCCCATTTTTGTTAAAGTAGATGTGACTTCTGGCAGGTCTCTGGCTCTGAACACAAACTACTATTTCCATAGGAGTCTTAAAAAATGACACTGCTGGATATATACTTTTTGTTAACCAGATATTTGAAGGAAAAATAATGGATGTACGTTTATTTCATGACTGCATTTGTAACTGCACGCTGCCTACAGATAAGACAGAAATCTTTCAGAACAATGAGTAAGTTATTAATATTAAAATACAGTTCTTGTCATCATTATAGAGATACACTAAACTAAAATTTTAGCTATTGAATAAGTCAAGGTAACTGAAAATCGTATTTACAGTATGAACCTTAGGTGTAACTAAAACCAAGAGCAAAAATGTAATATATATAGGACCCGATTTATGAAAGTTTTCCAAAACTGGAGAAGATAGACTTTCATGGGAGAACCTTGGTGATCCAATAAACCTGGAAAGGATTCTTAAAAAGCATTTGCTATTAATTGGCAAATGTTTTCAGTTCTAGACCAGATCCATTTTAGATATGCTGGATCACCCAGGTTCCCCCATGATAGTCTAACTTCTCCAGACAAAAGCCATGCCAAGTACACAGCTGAGTATTCTGTTTAAGCAACTCTTAGTCTACACAGGAGCTTTCATAAATCAGGTCCATAGTCTTCAGATGTGGTGTTGTGGTATATTTCTAATATTTCTATTATTTTGATATATATTAAAATACTTCTTGCCCTTGGGTGGCAACTCTCACTGTACTGTATCTATGGAGGAGCATTCTAGGAAAAAGAGAGTACAAAGCACTTCCCCCTCACATATTGTCCATACTACAGTGACGAGGTGTTCTGTTGTTTTAATGTACAATTTGAGACCACATGACATTAATGAATTTCTAGAGGCATCAACAGGTGTTTTTTTTTTTTTTTTAAAACAACAAAAGAGCATACAGCTCTGTACTTGGCACGGCAGTTAACACAGCTTTGTCAAATAAATTGATTAAATAGCTCATTGATACACTAAATTATTTGATATTTTTCTCTGCTTCCAAGCAGCTCATTGAAGTGGTAGTATGCAAAAAAAGGTACAGTAAGTGTATGGAAGTATAATAAGGCAATACTTTTTTGTCCTTAATTAATACCAGCATGCAGTGAAATCACTCAGAGTGCTAATAATGCTAATACTGCTAATTACTAATGATGACTTTAACATACTAAAAGCAGCAACCATGTTTAAACCAATAAAGTCTAATTTAGCTGCATCTTAGTTCTGTGTAATCTGTAGATCGAACATAGTCAGCCGTATAAAAGGTCAGTTGGTGGAAAGGAGGACTGTACTTTCCTGTTAAAAAAAGTGCTTAATCATACAATGAATAAATTGTTAGGTGGTTGGTAGGGAATAAAGCTTTCACTGTAAATGTGCTATTTCCATACTTCATCTGAATCTGAAATGAGATCATGACTCGTCTGTGCTTCTCAACCATATGAGTTAGGATAAGAAATGTCTCACCATTATTTCTCTTGTCCAACCTAATAGTGCCCATATATTTTCTGCTCGGCAAAGGCTTAAATATTCTATCCTGGTGACCTAAATCTTATCAGTATCAATCAGCTATGTGAAGGTTAGGATGGAAACCTTTGCACAACAACAGTAAATATTATTTGGGAAGATTAAGAACATACAGGTAGTCCCCGGGTTACATACGAGATAGGGACTGTACGTTTGTTCCTAAGTTTAATTTGTATGTAGGTTGGAACAGGTACATTGTTTTAATAAATGCAATTAGGACAGATGTTTGTGTCAACATATCATTAGGCAGTGTGGTGTCAGTTACTGTTTAACCAGCCGAACGTTAAACCCGACCTTGGTTCGGGTTTAAAAATTTTGCTAAAATCGATAAACCCGAACTTTGTTGGGTGGTTAAATCCCATCACTTACCTGGTCCCCGCTGTGATGATCCGTTCTGTTCCAGCGTCCATCTCTAAAAAAAATACTCACCTTCTCCCCGCAGCTCCTCCGGACACGTCCGTCCTCTTCTGTCTTCATCCGGCAGGTGCAGTGACGATCACCGGGGTTTCTCGGTGACGTCGCTGCATGCGTCGGTGTGGGCGGGAGGCGGGGCGGGAAATTCAAATCGCTTTGCATTGAACTCAATACAAAAAAGCTGTATTGAGTCCAATACAAAGAAATCCTTATATAATATATATAAAATTGTATTATTTATATATATATTATAAAAGCTACTGTACAGGTACATTACATTATACACAATTTTTTTTTTAAAGATTTTTTTTTTATGTTTTATAAAAAAAATGTTATTATTAAATTTATAAAATTTTGGACATATTTCGGTGAGTTATGCGGTAATTCGGTGAATTATAAGTAATTATTGAGTAATTCGGTGAATTATAGCCTACAATCTAAAATAAATTTCCATGCAAAAAAATTAACACTTTTTGCATGGAAGTTTGGAAAGAATTAGAACACCCGGCGTTTGCGTACGTGTCCCTCGGCGATTCCTGATGATGTCCGTGCGTGCGCCCGTCGATGGGGGTCGTAGCGGGAAATTCAAATATTTTGTATTGGATTCAATACAAAGTCCTGTATCCAATCCAATACAAAATAATACAAAATATATTTATGTGGTTTTGTCTATAGGTATGTGACGTTGGACTGTTGGACACTAGGCAAGTGTTTTAGAAAAATTTATTATTATACAGTATACCGAATTATTGCATTTTCAGTATTTTTCATTTATTTATGTATTCTTCTTTAACCCCCCTAGCGTTCTAATTCTGTCATTTTTTGATGCAAAAAGTGATCCTATTTTTTTTGCGTAGAAATTTTTGTTTATATTGTGGGCCTGTAATTCTTAGGATTAACTCCCGGGTATAATTATTATATTTATTTATTATATTAGAATCATAATTTATAAAATAATACATAATTATAAATCATTATTATAAAAAATAATGAAATATTAGCCCAAAACAATGTAATTTATCCAAAAAAAAAATTTTATCAAAAATTTCCTTCTGAAATTTTCCAAACAAGGGTGCAATATTATTGATAAATAATAATATAAATTATATGCAGATTTTAGAAAAAAAAATTTACTTCAATTCAGGAAGTGATTAAAAAGTCATTAAAAGGTCAGGGCTAATAGCGTGCAAAATGTAAATCAGGGCACTGGGCAATGATGCTTGGTGCACTACAATATGTATTTATACTTTTATTATATGTTTTGATGTGTTTTTACTTTAAAAAAAAAATTTAAAAGCAGATTACATAGTAATCTGCTTTTAAATTTCCCGCCCGGCCACGCCCCCCGACGGAGAAGTGCCCCGCCATCGCAGCGGCATCCTGCGATCGCCGCTGGACCGCGGGTATCAGGTAAGGGGGACCCCCAAAGGTACCCCGAGTGTGACTCGGGATTACCGCTTTTTGCAATTTTTCCGGCCCCGAGTCACACTCGGGAACACCCCTTAGGGGGTTAAGCTGATTTTTGTGTCTTTTATTTAATTTTATTAAAAGTAATTTTATTTTTACATGATTGTGTGTTTCAAACATTTTTTATATTCATGATATCTACTAGACCCTTGTTCGGACATATTTCTGTAAGTTACAGGTCTACAATAAAAAAAAAAAATTTCATGAAAAACAGTGTAACGCTTTTGGTACAGAAATCTAGACATCAGTGTAACGCCCAGGTGGTTAAAATCCTCACTGTGATTTAATCACAAAAAAGCAAAAAAAAAAACTTTATGCAACCTAGACATTCATTACTTTTGGAGCAAGCTGTGCATTAATATACAAAAAAAAAACAACTGCAGATTGGTCATTAAAGAGTTACAAGATGCTACAGATCAGCTCAGCTCTTAAGATCACCCACAATCTCAGCTGTGTTTAGCAAAAGATTTCTTGTGCAAGTCACACAAACTGCCCCCCTTCTTCTTATCAAGACTTCATCCTGCACAGGAGCGAGTAGGGAAGCCCCCGTTCGTATCTAGGAGTCGTCCGTATGTTGGATGTCTTTAACTCGGGGACTACCTGTATTAGCTTAAGCTCCAAATCAACAGAACTTTTATTTTTTTAGCATATGATTTTCACTGCCATTTTACATATCTTTACCCTTGTTCGGACATATTTCTGTAAGTTACAGGTCTACAATAAAAAAAAAAAAAAATTCATGAAAAACAGTGTACCGCTTTTGGTACAGAAATGTAGACATCAGTGTAATGCCCAGGTGGTTAAAATCCTCACTGTGATTTAATCACAAAAAAGCAAAAAAAAAACTTTATGCAACCTAGACATTCATTACTTTTGGAGCAAGCTGTGCATTAATATACAAAAAAAACAACTGCAGATTGGTCATTAAAGAGTTACAAGATGCTACAGATCAGCTCAGCTCTTAAGATCACCCACAATCTCAGCTGTATTTAGCAAAAAATTTCTTGTGCAAGTCACACAAACCGCCCCCCTTCTTCTTATCAAGACTTCATCCTGCACAGGAGCGAGTAGGGAAGCCCCGTTCGTATCTAGGAGTCGTCCGTATGTTGGATGTCCTTAACTCGGGGACTACCTGTATTAGCTTAAGCTCCAAATCAACAGAACTTTTATTTTTTTAGCATATGATTTTCACTGCCATTTTACATATCTTTATGAAAGGAATTAGCACAAATATTTTCATTTTAAACAGCCTCTAACAAAATCTTTACATTTATATTTTTGTGAAACTACTGCCAGCAAAGGAAAATAAGGTGCAGGCTATGCCCATAGTGGTCCTAGATATCAATAAGCAAATCGGTGCATTGCTTTTTTTTCTCCTAATTATATGCATACATACATGTCTATTCTATTTATACATTCCATTAAAGATGATTGCTTGGATTTTTAAACTGTATAATTTTCCACAGATCTAACAGATATACATGCAGATATTTAGGAAAATTGTGGATATCACAAAGTTTTCAGTTCTTTTGTCATACCTGTTAAAGTGCCTTTGTATATATAAATAATCTCTTTTTATTGTTATTTTCAGTACACAGTGTCTTAGGGACACATGTTTTCATATCTCTTTGATGAACATGTATTAGAAAATTGAACACAGATCTTTTAAATGTAAAATACTGATAACATGCTAAAAGAACTTGTTTTTGGAGTGGTGCTGCAACTCTATTTTCCATCCCCCCCCACCACCACTATAGGTAAATTTCTAGCTGAAAATTGATGTATCCAAATAGCATTGTACTTTGCAAAGTTTCTGATTTCAAGGCGGTGAAATTCAGAAGACAAAATTCAGAAGACATCATTCAGAATCATAGGTGCGTAGAGATGTTTTTTCTTTGTTTGAAGTCTCCTGTTTTCATTAATATATGAAGAAAGCACCTCATCACTATGATTTCAATAGATAATAGGTTCAGTTTGAAAACTCACTTTTAAGTTACTGTATCTTTAGTCTATTTGCAGCAAGAAACTTCACATGAAAGAACCTATTATGTTTAATATATTCAAAGACTGAAAAGTTAGAAGATTTCATAAAGTTATTACATTTAAATGTGCTATACTTGAAGACATACTATTGTAAAATATAAAAAAATCACATATATTATTACATAATGCTATATGGAGATTCTAGAATGATAAACAAATCACAGTTTGAAATGTTAAGCTACGTACACACTTCCAATTATTATCGTTATGGATCGTTTACTGTAATGGAAACATTATTTCAGACTGCTACTTATTACCGGTAGATACCCTAAATCTGCTTATTACAACTGCTTTGTGCACAACATAACTTCTTAACATTACTTTGGGGTCCTGCATTGTCTACCTTTGACTTGGTGAACGACTACTGCATATTTTAAAGTGATGAACATTCATTTTACTGTACTATATCTATTTATCGCAGCTGCAGATCTCCATAGTTGGCCACCTAGACTTACCATAAATAATATATTTTTACAAACTGTCTTTTCAGTTTCGGGAACAAAAACTTATGCCCTAGTAACCTCTTGCATTTGTCATGGTATTTGCTGCTAAAAACACCACTCTACCTTGCATAACATATAAAAAGGGCTTTGGCTGAATGATTACAGCTCACCATGGAGCCCATTCACTCATTAAATAAAATTGGCCATAAATAAAGTTTTACTTCTACAAATGAGTATAGAAAAGAAAAATCCTTGATCAGTTAGGCTATAAAATTTCTTTTACAAATGTTTTTAAAATTAGGTATAGAACAGATTTTTCAATTTAATAAAATAAGTTTATGAATTTAATATAAGAATAAATTTAATGAATAAGTTTACATGACACAAAAGAGCAAAAGACACAGAAAAAAACAGCTTAAAGTTACAACAAAGTTATAATGTCAAAAAAAGGCCATACCACGATGTAAACACCACTAGAGATGAAGGGAAGAAAAAGTAAAAAAAAAGTGGGGCAGGAGGGAAAGCAGGTTAGGGGTAGTGATGGAAAGATAGGAGGGGCAGAATAATCTGAGGGTGGAAACCTCTAGTATGATACATTCTACATCTTAAAAGACACCAAAAAGGGTACAATGTCTCAAAGCCTTCAATGTAATGTGGCATTAAATGTTCCAGGATATGTAAAGTCAATACAGCGCTGCAATAATGCCTATACAATTGCTATAGGTAGTCAACATAGTCAAGGTAATAGGTTTAGATATGATATTATAATCACTATCACACCTCTGTATAAATTATTGGTGTTTTTTCACTGATTGATCAAAGATAAAAATTTAAAGAAAAGATTGATTATTGTTGCTATTTGTTGTTTAATATTGTTTGTTTATAGTGTATTGAAAGTTGGTACTCTTGAGAAGTTAATTCATTGGCTTTGCTGACACCCTATGAGTTTGTCTTCCATACCCCTCTGTGGAAGAACTACACCACTCTCTTGTTTGAGGATTATGTATATGTAAGTAAAATTACTAAATTGAGATGTTATATATGAAATATATTTGAAATTTTAAAAAATAGTTTGATGATGTATATGGGAAACTTTGTTATTATAGGTCTCCTTATTCCTAAAGAAGCGGATTCTGTCCCGATAAACGCATAGAGAATAATAACATCAGTAAAGACCACTTGGAATGTAACATGCAACTGAAATACAAACATAATGTTGTTTTATGGATTTAAATTGTAATCAATACATTGTTTTTACATTTATGTTTTACAATACATGTTAAATTAGTCATTTGAAATCATGCTTTAAAAGTCCCAAATGGTTTGTCCTTGTTCTTTGTGGTCTAAGGTGATGTGGCATCGGATGACTTTGCACCAGATGGAATTTAAGTTTGTTTAGTAAGGATTCTGATCCCCAAAAATACGTGCCTCCCATAAATAAAGATGTAATAAAGGTGAGGTTGTAAATTTTACATCAACCTGTATCTGATGTTTTTTTTTGAGTGATTTCTGCTTTGGAACATTTCAACATATATTTTGCTCAACTTTTTGAAAGCATATTTGCATTTCTATCAGTTACCTAGAATGCTTCATAGAGAATGGATCAGTCATTATGTTATGTTAATACAATAAAAAAATCAATTTATGGCTATTACCTTTTCATATTAAAGGAAAAAAGCTATTCCTGGGGCACAAAGGCTCCTCCTAGGACTAGGTAAGATAGAACAGTAGTCTGTTTCATGTAGTGCACTCCACAGTTTTTAATTGATGATGGATACCCCTAATTAGCATGCAGGAATAAAGTAGATGATATAGGTGCACATGTCATTACAGACCTCAATTACCTCGTAAAGGAGACTTGAGCCTTGTTTGTGAAAAACTGCATCAAAGTAGTCAGGCTTTACAAATACTTATACCATATAAGAAAACATGGTAATTGCTCCAGAGTTGGATTAGTTTTATGTCTCGTGTAGACATAAAAAAATAAATGTGTTAACATTTGATCCAATCAAAATTAAGCCAAATGTACGGGAAACATTTGATACAGATGGTATGTGCCCATGTGTGCTTATTATTAATGAAAAGATGACAGTTTAAATCTTCATTGGGTTTCCCTTGCAGTAGAGTGCCAACACTAGTACAGCGCAGATGTGATGTCATTATTCAGAAGAAAACAAGCTGTCAGTCAGACAATTATAGTCCAGTAATCTTTTGATCTATAGAGCTGAAGGATTAATAAAACAGAATATTTGGGAAAATCTATATGACACCATTATTGGTAATGGGATGGGGCATTGTTTCCTGACACATTTATCATGCAGGTAATAGAATACTAATGTTGTTTTTTGGAAATTGCAAAAACTGAATCATACATTACACATGTCAGAACTAAATCTCTCCTTTCTTTTCTTCTTTCCCCATTACAAAATTGAGGTTGCTAATATTATATCTCTGGAAATGCCTATTGACTGGCTGTTGTGCTGGTTGCAGGTCTTTAATAGCTTTTGAACCACTGACATGGAACAAGTATACAGATCAATATCCAGACTTCGCTAGAACTTTAGTAAATGCATGCAAGTTTTAGGTTTGTGATTTAAACATCTTAAATATGAGAGACAATGTCAGTTTTTAGAAGGATTCCAGAAATGTCAGCCTGCTAATTTTCTCAGCATAACTTTTCTTTAACTGTCTGGCAAGGACTGCTATTTCTGTCGATATAATGATGTCTATAGAATGATACAGCGAAAATCAATGACATTTTCCAGTAGGTAATTTACTATATGCTTGTAATTTTTCTTTGAGTCATGGGCAATTCAAATTGGCTTTAGAACTTGCTGATAAAGCTAGATAATATATATTTTCTTCAATAAGTACAATAGACCTGTGCCAGTCATGTGAAAACATCACAAGCAATACAGGTAGCTCAGCAAACAAAGCTATTTTCTAGCAGTGCCGAGGTCCTGGCATTGACTCCAACCAAGGCAATATTCACACGTGGTTCACAGGTTCTTCTTGTGTTTTGTCAGAAAGGAAGGAATACAATTGCTCTTGTAAATGTTAGGATACAAGTACTTTCAAATGTATTCACAGAAATACATTTTTATGTAAAAAAAAAAATACAATTTAATTTAAATTAGTTTACACAATACTCGGAAGATCCATATCAAAAGACCCTACGATAGCCTTATTAAATGTTAAACCTGAACATTGTACATATTTACAAATCATTTTTACAGCAGCTAAACAGGTGTTGGCTAAAATGTTCAAAAATACTAACTATAACACAAGTGAAAAATAAAATGTCCTGGTATCTAACTAATGAAAAGATTTCTGCTATCCTACATACAAAACACAATACATTCAGAAAATATGGGACCCACACATCACACACTATTTACCTAGTAATTATTGAGAATTTAAATCAAAACTCAAATCTACAACTTGTAAAAGAAAAAATGTGGTTTTATATAAAAAAAAAGTCTCTTTTAAATTTCATCCCCAGCCGGACACCTCCCCCTTCCCTATATGCTAACTCTTATACATGTGCTAACTAACCCTTATACATGTGTTTCCACTTTTGTGTAACTTTGTGTATCATTTACAAAAAATATAGTTTATGTTACCATGGGATATCAGATGTTATGAACTAGATTATATATAGTATATATACTATATACATATATAGTATATTATATAGTATATATACTATATATAAAGTATATATAATATAGTATAATATACTATTATATAGTATATTAGTATATACTAATATACATATATAGTAGGATGGTTGACATTAACCATAACCTACCTCCTTTATATATTGGGATATTACTCTATCATAAACCCAAAACTTTCTTTCTATGCACAAAAATATGTTTTTGTTATTGAATTTTAATATTGTTAATTGTTATTTGAATATAAATTTGAAAATCAAAAAAAATGTATTGAAACAGAAAAGCTACACAATAGGTTTTGCTGTGTAGTGAATAAAACACTAATCAGTGAACTTTTCAACATATTTAAAACTGAACACCATATTTACCTGCAAAGGCTTCTTCCCTGTACCAAATACTCTGATTTCTCTACACACTATAGAGTTTTAACAGTGTGCATCAGATGCTGCAGCAAAGTCAAACAGTGCCTCTCCCATTTCTGGATAATGAACATCCATGATCATCTAGTGCTTTCGTGACCAGCCTTATTGTCCTTGCCTCACCTCACTTTTTAATCTCTTTAAAAAAAATGGAGGTTTATCATTAAAGCTGATGGGAGGGGAAGTAAGAAAGGAAAATATTATACCATATTTCATATATAGAAATGTAGTATATTTATCAATCATATTTAAAGCACAACTCAACTCCCAACTGAACAAGGCAAATTCTAGTTGTAATCAGGGTAATAATGAAATACATACAGTGTCTAGAATTAAAGTCACATTCTGTTTCATGGACCATAAGTGCCTGCACATTGCGCTGCATCTCTTTTCCACTCATCTCTGTACTCAGACAGTTGGAGGGGCATTCATATGTGACCATGTGACTCCAAAAGGTGGTATGAATTCCAGACTCCATTCCCTCTACATTTAGCTTTTTTAGCTAAAATAAACCCCACAAACAACATGCTAGAGATGTGAAATCCTGAAATGTACTGGTATGTAAAAGGTAAAAGTAAGCACAAAATGAAAGGTTCAAATCCTAATAGATCTTTCCTGATTCTTTACAGTGACAGGAAAATGAACTATGGGGAGGAGGGGAGCAAGCAAATGCCACCCCGCTGTGCTCTCCTCAACAGGAGTACAACAGTCATTCCTTCTCAGTCATTCATTCTCAGGGGTTCCTTAGTCCACCAGGATGGATCTTTGAACAGCAATGACTGCTGTACACACCTTAGATTTTAGCCCACAATCACAATTCTTTCCATCTTGAGCAAAAATCATCCAGAATGTGTACTCAGGCTAAGTCTCAGAGAACTCCTATAGCAAGATATGGGTGTTTGAGTTCCCGGGTTTGCCTACTTGCCACAGTTAATAAAAAGGGCACGCTCCCAGTTTTTATACTTTGACTTATTTACTTTTTTTAAATAATTCAGTAGGATGTGCATGTAAACTGGAAACACCTATCTTGTACTAGCAGTATTGATAATTAAAGGTAGTAACAGAATCAGGAACTGATAGACTCTACTGCTAGAGTCTACAAGAGTTATAAAAAACCAGTAGGTGTCCATCAAATTCCACCTGCATCTAAAGATTACGTGGAATTGTAGCAATGAAATAACCCTTAAAGGAAGAAGTCACATGAGAATTCCTATTTTCTAATATTGTCACTACAGGAAGAAAAAAAATATCAAAATACATTTTGAAAAACACATCTGTGAAGAATAATTAATGGCTATGTCAGGCAGGCACACAAACTGGCTTATTTAATAAGACAGCAAAAAGTGGAATAGTAAGGTGCTGCAACAAATCAATTTGAATTTAAAAGGATTTTTCTTTTTGCTACAATGGTATATTGTACTTTGTGTTGTTTTTAGAAATCCATGTATTTCATAAATTCCATCTCAGGTTCTTGGTAAATACAAGACCTAGAAGAAAAGCGGGCTAATATCTATATGACAATGGTTCACCAATATTTTTGTTCTTTTTGAGCTGACACAAGATTTTTATGCTTGCTTGTGACAATCCAGGAAACCTCTCTACGTTTTCATGCTATCCTACAAAGCATTCCTTTCTTTTATAGGTATGCGTGCCAGTTTTGTTTCTTTTCTTGCAGTTTTACTTTTGACCTGCAGCACATTGCAAATTTGTCCAATTGAGTGCAATAAATAAGCAATGAGATCTGAAGAACAGAATACTGTACTCCAGAGAATACAGAGAACACAGGTTAACATATTCATTGTTCAAAGGTCAGGCAAGCAGAGCTAAGGGTCTTAATGCAGCATATCAGAAAAATAGATCAAACAGTTAGTTTTGCAAAGGCAAAGCAAATCATCTCTGAACTCTTTCACGTTAATAGGCACAAAGCACAGCCTTCATCTTCAATATACTTTCTAATCAGAAGACCTTGGTAGATTGTGGAAGCATTCATTCAATAGCAATCTTTGTTCTAATCTAGCAAATGCACTGAAATACAAAGAGATTATTTCTTTTTTTTTTTTCTTCCAAGGCACTCAATGATGTATAGTGTTACAGAAAAATCCATGCAGACAAGCTTAAAGCTGAACCTTGGCCTTTCTTGCACAAATGTACAGACTTCTATCCTGTTCTGAAATTGCCTACTTTGCTTCTATCACACACTGTAAGCTTCCCACATGGTGCATTAAAAGCTGAAATAAGCAATTCTTATGGTTTGAACATTTTTTGTGGTGAAGAATGTTTTAAATGTCTGCGCTCACACAATATGCTTTGTCTCATGTTATAACATCGCTTTTACTGTTACAACTTTTTGTATTGTAAACTCTAAAACTTTATTAAACATATTGAAATATAAAAGCTGAAATAAATCAGACTGAGTCTGCATCATTTTTAAAGCATGCCCAGCATTATCTAGCCTTTTCCTTCGCAGCTGTACTGTCCCTGATATACTTATTTCATTCATTGAATTTCTTTTGCTACAGCGGCATGTTTTCAGGTAGCTATGTACAACACTGTTGAGTTGCTCCTTCTACCAGCCATCATCTGTCTGTATTGCAAAAAGAAGCACAGAGGCCTACATGTGAGCAGAATAAACTTCAGCTTTATGGTGGAACTCTAGGCAAACATCTTAATCTATGGGTAAATCTCATTTACATTTTACCAGCCGAAAGATTTTAAATTTTGTCTTGTGACTTGCACAACTATGTTAAGCAGTTGGAGCTCTGCTATGTACTGTTTCAACAGTCCTGATTCATGGGTGAAATGTCTTAACAAAATACGTTCTTTTAAGACCACTAATAATCTCCATTGAACTTTTTACTATAAGAACTAATTTCTCTTTAATGCAGTCATTTAGGCTTAGAGTTGGCACCATATATTATGCATGTCCCTGCTCTCTTCAGTAAGCCTTCCACACTATAAACAAGAGTTGCACAATACAACAAAACATGTTTTCACAAATTTCAACAAAACAAGGTTAGTGGAAAGAAATCAGCCATGGCATTTAAAAGCATTCCATCACCCCATGTCAATTTACATAAAGCAGCTGGACTTGTAATTAGGCCTTTTTGGCAGATAATGCTTTTCGTTCATTTGCTTTCAACTTTAGTTTATATTCCAAACTAAATAAAATCCAAGCATACAGATATTCAAGCTTCCATCAGATGTAGAAATAATATAGGGTAATCCAAAGATAAAATGATTCACAGTGATTTAGAGCTAAAAGGCATATTAGCTAATATATTTTAACCAAAACTTTGTATCTTATTTTCAAATCACTATGTTCGTCTATTAAAAGTTACAAGTCCAGGGGTGCAATGCCAAGTCAGTGAATCAACCACAGAAACCAAAGAAATCTAGCGGGAGTAAGGAATTACTATGGAGGCATTGATAGTTTGCAATAATTTAGAAACAATTATTCTGGAGTTTAGACTGTTATGTAGTTAGCCAGATCTGCACCTATGTTAGGAAAAAAAGGTGTTAACAATTGCCCGTGCCTCTGTCTATTCTATCAGGACCCATTTACAATTAAGTTTAACACATAGTATGGCACATATAACCATGAACTAAGGCAGGCCAATAGTAAGCTGCTGTTAGGTTTGACTAAATTTCACCCTTGTCCCTAGCTGTATCCTAACATAGCTGGAGGACAGCTTCAACTGTTTCTGTAACTCCAAAGTACTGATCCCCAAGTAACCACTGACACCACAAGGAGGGGTCATAAAATAGCCCAATGGGCCCCACTCAAATTTATATAACCATATCCAAAATAACAGCAAGCCCAAAGACTTTACTGTTCTTTCTCACAAAGCAAGAGACAGTCAGCTATTGCCATGCCTCTAAGCAGTTAGGTGAAATTATACTATAAGAAAACCCACTCTACTGCTAGTGGCCAATCTGACATTATCTACATTTAATATACCAGTGATGTAAGGGAAATGCTACAAAAATAAATGAAAATATTATTCTTTCCCTTTAAAACCAGAGAGCACAAATGCATTCGAATAAAATTAGATCACATAAGTTGACAAAACATTGTTTTCTACAGCCATTAAAAGTAAAATGTGATTTTGTAAAATAGTAAAGGTTGTAGCAAGCTGCTACACCAGGAAGGCAATCATCCAATGAGTCATAAAGAACTTCCATCCCTTCAGGCAGCATTTAAAACCACATTAAGACTTTGGTCCTGGCAGTTACGGCATCACCCACTGTGTGAGCCTGGGGAATCACAATCTCAATGTGCTATGCACAGTTATTTTAACCTGAGAAGTCAAAATGGTACATTTACTTATTTATATTTGCATGATAAAACTGCTGGCTATGTTCCAGTCTTTGAAGAGCTTGGCTGGAAGAAAAAAGGAGACAGACATAATGTCCAATGTATCTTTTTTATTAATTTGATCTGCTACATCCAGCATTGTGTATTTCTCACTCATTTTTTTATTTCCACATCAAGTACAATATATATTTGTGCATTAAAATCAAGAAGCTCCCATATAGGCCACTATTTATGGATGTTCACACATTTTTATTACCTAATCAGAGACACATTGCAGGACAAAAGAAATTTAAACATAAAAGCCATTAAATTATTGTTCATACAGTTGTAAAAATCCAGCATCATCTTCAGTAAAAGGAAACTACAGCTTTGTTAAACTTTGTTAGGATATATATATAATTGGGATCTTCTTAAAGAGAATCTAGCGTCATGTCTAAAGTGTTTGCAATAAATTACAAAAAAATGAATTACAAAATAAATAAATAAATAAATAAATAAAATCCACATTTTTTCTTTATTTAAATAACCAAAAAGAATAACAATAAAACACTTTACAGTGTGATACCATATACTGTACATATGCATGTCCTCACAAACAAAATAGAATAAAATTTATTGTTGCATCACCAAAATATTTTTTTTCACTTTGCAACACATTTCATATGTTCTTCTTTAGGAGACCACTCTAATAACAAAAATCCTAAAATCTGACTCTAACTAACTCTAAATCCAAATTCTGAAACATTCTAAATTCATGTATGTAAAAGTATATGAAAAAAAAACCAATAGAACTAAAATCACTGGCTCCCAACCGCGCATGTGTGGGGAGCCGGGTGTCACTCAAAGGGGGAGAACCCCAGAGTTACATCATTTTGACATAACCCCGCCCACTCTCCCATTGCAGATCTGAGCCTGCAATGGCGGAGTGGGCGGGTTATGTCCAGGGACACAGGCCGCTCACTTCCCCGAGCTTGAGAACTGCATAAGGGGCATGGTTGCAGCTCTGGCCAGTGTGTCCTTCTCCTGACCCCGCTCGGGGGTGCACTGGCCAGAGCCACGGACCACCGGTATGCAACCGCTGTTCTAGAATGTGTGATAGAGATGGCTCAGGAGGTTTATATCAGCCTTTATCAAGCTTAGTAGGAAGTGCAATCATATTCTGTAGTATATGATACAGATGAGTAAACCTAATGGAGGCATGTCTGGTTGGGAGACTATGTGAAATAATGAACCACTTGAATTATTGTTGATGGCCTGCTGGTTTAGGTGGCAACTTGTTTTTATGTTAAAAACATGCAATACAGATACATACATTATGAAACAGGGCAGTTACTGCTATAGAGATACAATGTTCTTCTAAGCTTTGGGGAATGTGATTTTAACTTTGTGTATTTGATGTTGAAATGACCACAAACAGTTAAAGAGATTATGCCTATCAAGTAGTTACATATTTCCCTAAAGATTCTCTGAGTTCACAGTTCACAATTCAGTTTTTTCAGATTAATAATAATATTAGTGTAAATATTTTATGTGTATCCACTATTTTAAATTATTTTTAATATTCTGAATTAACTTTACAATGAAGTCTGTGTGTCACAACATTTTGTATCAATGTACTTTTGACTAGGCATGACATTCACTTTGCTGGTGAACTTTATACATTTACTGTTTGCCCTGCAAGCAAACCTATAGGCACAATAATGAGGGCAAATCAGTCATTAGAATTGGAATCTGTTCTAAGATTTGTTTACAGGGGTTTGTAGTGAATGGGCTTGGATAATGTCTTTTACTAAACTGGTAAATGGAACTCTGGAGAATATTTAGTAAGGTTTAGAACAAGTACTGATGCAGCTCACAAAATGGAAAAAGAAAAGTAAATTCAAACAGATGTTGCATAAGGTGACTCACAGTTTAAAGCCAAATAATTATGATTATAATTTGTTTGCAGATGCTTAATTGCATCATATGTAGTATGTGATAAAGAGTGTTGCATAAAAGCATTTCAAATTTTTGTTTGGTTATGTAATGTGATTTAGGTGTAGCTTTTCTTTCCTTGTATTCAGGATAACAGGTGGACTTCACCTCTTCTAGGCTACATGAGATACTAGATAGAGGCACCCATTGGGAAATAACTACCTGGAGCAGAGCTGAGCAGATAATTTTCAATGCTTATGCCCCAGTGGGTTTTTATTTGATAAATATTTCATATTTGAAAGTAATTTCTGTAAACAGTGGCAAATGAAATAGGTTTCCTTAAAGTTCAGTTGGCAATAATTTCATACACCAAAGACCAGAAGATTACACCATTGCTTTCAGTATATAAAGCTAATGAACAAACTAAGTGGAAAGGGGTATGAGATTTTCCCTAACAAACTATAAACTTATTTTCACAGAAAGCAATTTTGATGAATAAGAAGAAGTCCATCAAATGTACAGCAAAGCTGTAAACCATTAGCTGTGTTTAACATTCACTAATTTGCTTGTTACAAGCTATGTTTGCATGCTGTATGCAAATACAAAGGAAACAACTGAAGAGTGGCTTTGTAGCTGATATATTTTTGGTTGTTTCATTAACTGTATGACAATTGGCACGTACAGTAAGTTTTAATTGCATCCTAATTTCCATAGAACATATTTTTTTCTCTTTTGAACACTGTCACATCTATTTTGCAGGTTTAAAAAAAGACTTAAACTTGGAATATTAAACAGCCTAGTTTCTGTCAGACATCAGCATTTAGAAACGATGCACAATAATAGTACAAAAAGTTCCAGCTGAAGAAAATAACTGATATTTGAGTGAGGAAAGCTTTATTTTCTAAATATATGCCTTACTTCTTGAGTCTTGACAAATGTGTTCCTATGCAGATATGAAAACTTTGCTACATATTGGTTATGAACAACACTGTAAACTTTTATCTAGACTTGAGTCAGTCAAGAAAAAGGAAAAATGAACTGAACACTAGTTCAATTTTAGTCCAATGTTTCATTAACGGTAATCAACTAATTTTTAGCATCAAACTGGTAAATTGTATATTTGTAAAGCTTTTTCTTTGTTTGAAATACATGGCTTTGTAGCAACTGTTTCTTTAAATATATATTACACATGACTCTAGAGGTGGGCTGTGCATGGCAGATATATTTCCTCTTTGCCTTAGGTCATGAACCTTCTAAGAACAGTTTTTCTACTGTTGAGAGAGTCCAGGAAAGCTTGGTTGGGTATCTGTAGTTGCCATTTGTTTAATATTAATACAGGACGCGGACTACTAGGGTAGAAGTGAAGGATCTGGGTGGGCCTACCTATCCCACCGTAGTATGGACCAAGGTTTCAGACTGGCCTGACAGGTATATCTGGGGCTGTCAGGAGGAACCTTTTGGTACCTGTGAGTACCAATAAAAAGGGAAATATACTATAATTCTAAAAAATGTAAAGGTAAAAAAAAAATTGGTCAAGGTAAATATTCTTTACCTATGGATTAATGAACTTTCTGTATTGTGAGAGCATTGCCTCTGTTGTTAAAAATCTCCCACTGTAGGTTGTCATGCCTGGAAAGGTAAGGGAAGTTTTCAGTTTACTTTATGTATATGTGCATCATATTTTACCTGGATTTTGTATTGTAACAAGATCAGACTATTCTTGTGAGACTACAAATATCAGGAAGGGTTAAAAAATGGCACCCAACAATCAGGTTTCTTACTTATGTTAGTACTTATTTTTGTTGGATACAATGGTCAAAAACAGTAACAGAACCAAGATCAAAGATCAAAAGACTTGGTTGATCACAGGGAGTGCCGATTTTCATATCATCTAACTGGGAAGAGTCAAGTAGGGCGAAAAGCTGGCATTACGTGTATCCAAAAAATGCCAGAATTAGTGTTGGTTTTCAAAATTCAGATTGTTCTTTTTTTTCGACCCAAATATGGCTGTTCGAATTCAGATAGACCGGACATGAAAAACACAGGATTCAACTTCGCAAATTCGTGTGTAAAAATATGTGTAAAAAAAAAAAAAGAGGCTTTTAAGTTATATATTGAATGTGCTTGATTCTTCCTGTCAGTGTGGGATTCCCAGGCACTAGAGGTTAAATGAGGACAAGTCTCCCTATTCATTCACCTCTAGTGCTCTGTGATTGGCTGAGGAAAGGAAAATCCTGATGACGCTTTGGCTGTCATCAGGGTTTACCTTTCCTCAGCCAATCACTTTCATCTGAGTTCAGTTCCCACGGTCACCGGGCTGTACTTATTGAAAAGTACAGCCCGGTGGCCGTGGGAACCGCAGTCACAGCTGATTTGAGGTACGGGAGTGCTTCCACCGAGCTGTGACTGCAGATGAACTCTCAATGAAGTTTCTTCATTGAGAGTTCATCTGCAGTGCAGTTCCCACGGTCACCCGGCTGATAAGTACAGCCCGGTGACTGTGGGAACCGCGGCACAGCTGATTGGAGGCACGGGAGTGCTTTCAGTCAGCTGTGACTGCATATGAACTCTCAATGGAGTTTCTCCATTGAGAGTTCAACTGCAGTTCAGTTCCCATGGTCACTGAGCTGATAAGTACAGCCCGGTGACCGTGGGAACCGCGGTCACAGCTGATTTGAGGCATGGAAGTGCTTCCAGTCAGCTGTGACTGCAAATGAACTCTCAATGGGGTTTCTTCATTGAAAGTTCATCTGCAGTTCAGTTCCCATGGTCACCGGGCTTTACTTATCACCGGATAAGTACAGCCCGGGGACTGTAGGAACTTTTGGTAGAGATTCTGTATCCAAGAACTCTTGGTAGAGATTCTGTATCCAAGAACACATACTACAGTTACGCTAGGGCTGCAAGAGCAATCTTGCAGTTCTACACAGTCCTGAATAATAGCTCGAATTTCACTCCCAAGAGACGTTAATGGTGTTCGAATTCGGCGTTCGATCACCCAAAAAATATCAGGCTATTCGAGCAAATAGCCACCGAATCGAACACTGAGCTATTAGACCAAAACTAACCAGTATGAGCATTCAACTCTATTATATCTGTAGTCAAATATTATACACTTTTCTTAGCCAATCAGATTGTTACATGACTATTACTAGCTAATTTTGACCAAACATCTTTATCATACTATACTGAAAAATATATTTATTTATTCCAAATTAAGGGTGCTTTGCTTTACTTTAATTCACAACTCTAATGCAGCAAAAACAGGGTTCTCCCCCACTGGTAATCCACATCTTCACAGCAATACGTGCAAAAAATACATACTTTAGCCTCCTGACTCTGGTCTCTGGTCTCAAACCTAACTAAGGGATTCCTACTCCTAGCCCACAGGCTGCACACAGCCTTTGCAGCTGACCCACCTGGCCTCAGGCTGCACCTTCCTGACTATCTCAAAGGCAGATGCCTTTATCAAAGGCCAGGTGTTTCCTAGTCATTCCAAATTTCTGGCCTGGAAATTGGAGTGCCTGACCCATTCATTTCTTCCATGACATTCCGGGCCTGGATACCAAATAAATGCCTGCAATTCTGCATCGATAACATTAATAAAAGCCCTATCCAGGCCTGAGGTTCATGAAAAAAAAAATGTGAGACATTATAGATATAGATCTATAGATAGATATAGATATATATATACTGTTTTGTTTTTTTCGTCAGAGTAAAGACCTATATCTGCCCCTAGATCTCTGGGCATTTAAAACTGGACTATTTTGTGAGTTTATGGAACATTTTTGAACATTACTGGACCCTGCATGGTTAAATACTATTAAAAAATATACCAATAAAGATTTTATATTGTGTGTGGTGTTTTTATTTGTAGGGTTTCCTTTAATCCTTTTTGAGAAAGGGTAAGAGGTACGTAGGGGCATATGTAGAGGAAATGAGGCTCTCTGAGGCTGGGACTTTCTTGAGTCTGAGATGGTCAGGATTCTCATCTTTACTTTTCTATTTTAGGTTAGCCAGATTTCATGTCTGACTAATTAAAATGGAAAATCAAAATTTACATGAAAATTAATTGATCCTTCATTGCCAAGGGCTCCTTTCAGATTGGAACAGCTCAAGCAATTGGAATCTTGCAGTCAACTGCTAATTGCCAATTGCCTGAGATAATTTGATGATGATGATGGTGATTGATTTGTGGATATCCCATCTACCTACACATAGAGGCTGGTACAAATATCAACTTTACCTTTAAAAGTCTTTCTCTGGTTAGTCTGACCAAATACATTAACATCAACACCCTTTTGGGCTTTTTTTTTTTTTTTTTTGCTGAAGTCAGCTAATAAAATACACAATTTTAGCAAATGTGAACATAAAAAGAAAAAAATAAAGTCAAGAATGACTCTTTTGAATGCGCGACCGATAATCCGATTCTGCTTGATGAATCAGGGGCAATGGCTTTACAGCGATATCAAGGGACTTTTGTTTGTATCAGTATTATTGTGCATTCCCATACTACTCCAAAGCAAAACCCACTTCAAGCAAGCCAAATTCAGAAAGGAGGTCAACTGCAAGTCATCTACATGCATTCTGATAATTCTAAACTCAAGCCAAACTGACACTATAGACAAAAGTCCAAAGCAAGTTGACTCATAGACAGGATGTACTTTGGTAACCAAAATAGTTATGGTGACTAAACGCAATGAAAATCACAGTAAACACTCAAATGGCATATGGTTATGGTTTTAATAATATTATACAAAGTAGACAGCACAGGCTATGAAAAACAACAAAAGTTCGGTATTCAAGAGAATACCATTTAGAAATGTCTGAAATTGAGTGTGACAGCAATCGCAAGTGTGACTGTGTGGCTTGCTATTCATTTAGGACAGTAAAAACTATTCTATACCATGCTACTTTTTAATTATTGTTGTATGAATCTGTTTGTTACATTAACTAAGCAAAAAAAAAAAAAAATATATATATATAATATATATATGACACATATATATATATGTATATATATGACACATATATATACAAGGGACGTCTAAATACAGATCTGTTTAACAAATGAGATATCATAATCTAAAAATATGAAAAATTTTATTTTCCCTCATTTTATTAAACGTGTCCTTTCAAGCCACTGTACTTTTAAAATAGTTTGAAAATAATACAAAGATTCTTTTGCTTGCTGTATTATGTGCTCAGAATGTTTTTCTTATATTCTGCAGATAGTAGTTATCTCCTAAAGTGTCTAAAATAATGTGCTCAGTATAGGGATCTTTGCAGGTAAAATCAGCTTCTGAGAATAGTAGTGATTTGGGTAGAACATACCTG
Source organism: Pyxicephalus adspersus (assembly GCF_032062135.1). Lineage (NCBI taxonomy): Eukaryota > Metazoa > Chordata > Amphibia > Anura > Pyxicephalidae > Pyxicephalus > Pyxicephalus adspersus. The sequence continues at coordinate 85,253,997 of NC_092861.1, read as the reverse complement.
TTAGGAAAGAATGTTCTTTTTGCCCAGAGGAAACATTAAGCACACCATGTGAATTCTCATACCTGCCACTTTGTTTCAATTTAGGAAAAATGCTTAACCCAGCTGATCATTGGAAACTTCAACAAAATTCTAGTTACTTATTAATTGTTATTTTATTGGATCAAAAAAGACCATCCATATTAAGTTCAGCCTTACACAACCTCTGTAGTTATTTGGTCTAAAGGCCTATTTGTAAAAAAAAAAAACAAAAAAAACCCCAAATGTTATTATTGTTTTGCTATCACTATTGCATAGAGTAGAATATTTCATAACTAAACCCCCACTGTAATGGAAACAGACAATGCATGAGATCATTTCCATGAGTACTATCCTGTATAACTTCTTTCCCTCTGCGTCCCTTATGACCATTATAATACAAACTTCTTAGAAAGAACATTAAAAAAGGCTGTTTGTATCGGAGTGACATCAAGGATCCTGCATTGGATTTGTTTGAAATTCCTTTACCTACATCTTAAACACACAAATTCCAAATGACTGGATTACCGAATAAAGGCAGTGAGGTGAACTTGTGCTCACTTGTGATGAGAAGATTAACTGTGTTATAGGAACATAACAAACCGTACCTATGAAGTGCCATAGAAAGTACATTATTTCTTAATAGAAGTGCAACTCTTTGTATGTAGGGGTGTCTTAGCACTCCTATGCAAAAAGCCTCAAAGCTGTACATTTGCAGTGTGATGAGATAAGCACTGCTGTCTGTGACCTCTAGTCCTACTACATTTGCAGGAAGATTCGATGATGTCGCTATGGGTTCGGCAAATGTGTTTTACTGTAAGAGCCCTGCTACTTTTGTGCACTAGCAACCAACATGCCAGGGTTGGCGACCTAAAGGTTGGTGCGGCACGCTTTCAGAAGGTGTTTGATAAGGTGAACAACCAACTGGGAGCTGGTTAATAACATGGCAGCCTCACTGATAATCATAATGTTCCCAAGAAGTTTGAATGTCATTCCTAGGAACTAGAACTTTGCCTTTTGCCTCCCTTTTAAGCTTCTACAGTTTTCTAGAGTTCGGGTTATTTTTTATTATTTACATAGTTACAGTTAGTCAGGTTGAAAAGAGACATAAGTCCATCAAGTTCACCCACAATGGAACTATTATTTACCAATAACCTCTATTATGATGCTGAACTCTTTTTTTCTAAAGTATTCCCACTCTTGTCAGTGTAGAGAAACAAATACCAAATGCCCTTTTTTTCTCTCCATGCTCTAACACAGCTTTCCAAATCCTCCTCCATTGTCTAGTGTGGGTCCTTCTTGAATGAAGGTCAATGTCTTTTAACCCCTTCCCATAAGTTTAGGTTGGTAAACACCTGTGGGTGCTGTGTTACACTGCATAAAGTTCTGGCCACATATTAAAGTATAGGAGGTAGTCTATGAAAGGCCACTTATGGCCACCATTGAAGAGGAAGAATGCCCCCTTCTCTTTACACCATCAAACTAAAAACTAAAATTAGCTATGTATCCTGAGAATTTTTTTTCCTCTTCTCTTTAATTAAAAATCATTCCCCAATCTCTATATACCCTATTCACACTCCAGCACTGCCTTCCAATTATTCCTCTATTTTCTAACATTTACCGAGTTAAATGAAGGCCAGCATCAGATTATGTGAGTCCATTTTTTAATGAAACACCACCTGTGGGTGCAGCAAAATGTTGCCTAAAACTAAATGAATCCATAAAATCACATATTTACCTTATTAGCCACTGACAGTATCAGAGCTGGAACCATATGACACTGCTTTGAGATTTAAGTGCATTCAAATTGGTGCCAAAAGATATTGATCTGCCTAAAAGACACCAATGATGTTCATTGCCACACTAGTCCTGACAAAATCCTGTCTGAAAAAAAACATTTACTGCAGAAAACAGATGATGTGATCTTAGCAGGGGTTTGTTCTCTTCCTAAATAAAATATTTGATGTAATTTGTTTGTGTAAAAGGTGCATGTAATGTAAAAGATACACATTTCCTACAGTGAGATATCTCAAGAAAGCTAAGGTGATAAGCAGACAGCTGTGCTCATCATTTATTGAGATGGCTCCATCATATTACATGTTCCTGTTTCTGGGCCTTAGGGGGTTATTGGAACAAACAAATACAAAAGCTTTCACATTTCATCTATTGCAATTCTTGGCTGTTTTTTTTTTTATTAAACAAATGCAGGATTTTGGAGAAGAATGAAGAAAACAGTGTAATGACTTTCCATTGTTTACACCTAACCTTTGTGCAGTACAATGCTCATTTTACATTTATGTATTTTCCGAATACATTTACAATGCCTTCTGTAGAAATCTTTTAAATTCAAACTTTAAAGATGAAGGAAAATGAATCATATGGTGAATTGTAAATACATGTTTTTATCAAAATGATTGTAAACGTTATTTTAGTTTTACAAAATGTAAAGCAACAAATTAAAAATAAAAACAATCTTGTACTGAAAATAGACTCTGCAAGCAAATTGAATGCAACATGTGGGTTAGAAAGTTCTTACTTTAAAGCACATATCTTTAGAAAGCAAGAAGGGTTATTTTGCTTTAACATGCAGTACATTGCGCATTATTCTGTGAAGTTATAAAGCGGAACTAAAGTTTGACTTTAAAAATTTGCAACCAGGCAGGGTTTACTGCAGACAAGCGATGTCCCAATAAAACATACCTGCCTGATCACTTACTTCATCCCAGCTTCTCTCAACACATATTGTATGTAGCTCAGAGGCCTGGTTTATTGAATACAAAGTATTTAGTTTAGATAGGTTGGCAAACTACAAAGAATTTGTAAAATTAATGGAGATTATCCATAGATTGCACACTGAAATTGCAGCATTATGGAGGTAATAACAACCGAATGCAAACCCAACTACATCTGTATATCAGCATCACTGTATGTCTGATAAATATTGGTAAACTGGTAAAAACTTGTCTGTCTTCTGCACCCCATCACCCTATGACACCCTGCACCCTGTGAAGTTGTCCCAGCTGTCCACACAGCGCTCCTATTGAGTAGGGGGTTAGCATGTGGAGGGGTTTAGCTCTAAAGTTGGTTATTAATTCTAAAGTCAAACAAGATAAACCTTTATAAAAAATAATGAACCTAGGATAAGAAGGGATCCACAAAGAGATCCTCTAGGAGAGGCACGTCTTCTTATTACCAAACAGGCACTTATGCTGCGATTTTTAGTAGGTATTTTAGTTTTAAATGATTAAAAGGGAAGACAGCATTTTTTTAGTATAGGCACAATGATAAATGTTTTCTGCAATGAGGACAATACCCAAACTTTAATTAAAGGACTTGTGTATTTAATAAGGTCATGCTTGTATTTTTTTATAAATGAATGATACAGTAAAGTGGATCTTCTTTTGTAATAGAGCATTT
>NC_092861.1:85195793-85250340 GCF_032062135.1 Pyxicephalus adspersus | reverse complement strand
TGGCTATATCATTTTTATAAGAATTGCTAATTATGTATTTGGTACTGATAATAATGTAGATCATGCTCGATATCAGTGATAAGGTTCAAAGTCATAGAGGTGATACTGTAAAGCTTGACATATCTGCATTGTGAAGACTGGTAACTACTTTGCAATCTGTTTACAATAGACCCAGCCATGACTCAGCTGTCTGAGCTGTCACCCAGTAAGATGCATCATGACAGATGTTTAGTGAGTAAAACCTCAAAGGATTAAATCTGACATTATATCATTCTATCATGACTATGAATTACAATTGCAGCTTGGTCTGGAGGGAAAACAAAATCTAACACAGGAAAGGCTTGTGGCTTTCTTCGAAAATCTGTGATATATAGTAAGGCACAAACTTAAAGGTTGGAATAATTCACAGCAAGTAAAGATAAATAACAAGGGCAGTTCTGGGAAGAGTATGCTATCAAATATTCATATTGTCCTTCATGGCTAGGAAAATCTGACTGATGCAATGATAGTGTTGGCTTACCTGGCACTGAATGTCAATCTTATCTCCTTCCCCTGTCCCGTAAATATATGATTGTCAGTGTGAGATGATGGGAAATGATAGCCTTATTGAGCTGCTTCTTCAACTGAGACTCATTTGTTTGCAAAGACTTGACTGACAGCCTCTTCATTTCCTTTACTACTAAGTAAAAATAGCTCACTTTAATCTTTTTTTTACCTATTATATTTCCAAGTATTGGGAAATTCAATTATAGCTCATAAATAACAGGTCAAATTACAGTCTGTGTGAGTCTGTTAGCAGACCAATTACCATTTTCATACAACTGAAAAGCAGAATAAAATGTTTGCTTTGTTATACAGAAAATAAAAGGCAAAAGGTAAATACTTCACCCTATTCATCATCTTTTAGACAAAACAAGCAGATAACCATTGGTGAGTGTGTGTGTTGGGGGGTGTAAAGTACGGTGTTCATAGCAACTAAATTCCTGTTTTGGTCGCCTTCAGTAGGTTTGGTGTTTGCCTTTGGGTCTGTGTCAAGTTCGACCTGAAAATAACCGACCAAAGCAAATAAAGCCAATCACTGCCGATGTTCGGCAGTCATATTTGATACGTAGAGTTTTTTTTTTTGTCTCATTTAGAGGAGCTGTGTGTTTTATCTGTTATCTGCTGCCAGCTGGATTTGTTGAACTGCACGGTATACCTGGTATTGTCCCCTGGCTTAATGCACTGAGCTGTACACTCTACCTTTCATTGGCCACCAGCTGGACTAGCTGATCAGTGCATTATGGCTGTCACCGGCTGCTGGCTGGATTCTCTGAGCTGCCAGCTATACCTGTCATTGACTAATGGCTGAATTTACAGAACAGTAGGCCTGTGTAAATGCACTGTTTACTGTGGGACATTCAAGCAGACCCAAGTAGAAAACGGTTACATTCTACAAGTTGATTGAATGTATGTAGTTGTAGCTTATTGTTGAATGTGCTCCTTTGGTTATAAGTCCTGATCATTCTATAGTTCTTAAAAAAATGTTGCCCTTGAAACTACATAAAATCCTTTCCCATTGCTAAAAGATTTTTGTGTGTGTGTGTGGGGGGGGGGGGGGGGGGGGGGGGGGGGGGGGGGGATTGGGGGGGGGTTCTTACTTTTCATGTTTCAGCCCTAACTAGCCCCTTTGGTAAAGGGCAGATAGTCCATATAGCAGAAAAGAACAAGCTAGAGCACTCAGTTTTGCAAAAGAAGTGCAGAATTGTCTAGTTTAGGTAAATCCCTGCCACACTCTGTGGTTTCTCATGTTAGCCCCACTATCACTACTGATTGTTGTTATGATGTAGAGATCAAAGAAAGAATCCATGTCAAATGGCAGTGAACATGGGCATTTGAGGTAAACACTGAAGAATTTGCAAGAGGCTGTAGCTCTGAAAGATCAAGATTTTAAAGATAATTTATTGTAGATATATTCTCTAGGATAGGCACAGATGAAGAAAGGCACAAATCAGGTAATACCAGAGGCACACATTGGAAGGATAGTACACAGCTTGATGCAGCAATAGAAAAGCCAAATCCAGACAGATTCATGACTCCCAGAGGCCTATACTCAAGATAAGATATTAGTGCCTTTAGGCGACCTCCCATCTCAGAGCACTCCCCTTAAATGCATACTTACATGTCTACCCTTCAAACTGGCGCCCATTGTTTAGCCCACATGGAGCCACAGAGCCAATGCTGCTAACTCCTCCATGTATGTGTGTTTAAATCCAAATCATCTAAATCATAAAAGGCTATCTATTATGAATCCCAAAGATACATGCACAGAAAAAAGTCTTTTTCACTCCACCTGAATGTATGAGAAATATTGCAATATCAATCAAACTATATTAATTATTATTAATATTAATATTATTATTAAAAAACAGGATTTATATAGCGCCAACATATTACGCAGCGCTGTACACTAAATAGGGGTTGCAAATGACAGACTAATACAAACAGTGATACAGGAGGAGAGGACCCTGCCCCGAAGAGCTTACAATCTAGTAATCAAACAATGAAAGACTGGTATAGTTTTGCCACCGATAGTCATCAAGTCCTCATGTTTTTTTGAGTACGGGAATAACATGAATGAATCCAAACTTTGTATCTTGCAACTTTTGGACACTTTGTAGCTCCAAGTATGAGGAAAACAACGTACCACTAGCCACAACTCTATACAAATTGATCCACAAAAATAATTAGTTAGCCCACAAATGCTTTTTTCACTACCAGGTTTCCTTCACATTATCTTTTTAAAATAACAAATTGAATCATTTAGAGACTGAATTAAAGGTTTAATACAAAATAATACTTTTCAATAGTTAAATAATACATTTGTATAGTGATTTTTATGCCCACCCAAAAATGAGAAATATTGAGACGAAAAGGGATACAGAGGTACATGGAGAAGGACAGTCTCTCCAAATCAGGGACAGTTGGAAGATATACAACCTTATGTCATGCGTACCCCTTTTTACTCACCTCACCCTCATGCTTTTCAAATTTCACACAGTTAAATCAGACCCATTAATTGGATTTGTTGGCAGCAGCCATTCTATAACTTTATGAAGCCTGCCCGTATATAGTTTACCCTTCATTTGGACTTTGCCCTGTATGCTATTACTCTAAATTTGCTTAAACATCGTTTATGGTTAATTTTATTGCAAACTGTTAATGTCTACTGACAAAAAATCACTCAGTTGTTTCATAGTCCCAATCTTTAATGTGTCCTACATTACTACTTAGAAAATGCATTGCAGGCAATGGCTTGACTGATAATAAATTTCATTTTCAGAGACATTTGCTGCTTACAGATAGAAAAATATAAGGAAAGAACAGTAAATATCATAGGTTTACTTTTTCATTATTTTACTTTTTTCTAATCATAGTTTTCTAGTCCCTAGTTTATGACACAGCTAAGAAATCTGGTTATAAATTAGCCATTAAGTTCTGAATTGAAGACATAATGAAAATAAGATTTTCTGTAAAAATGCTGTATACAGACATAAAAATAGGATCAATGTTGTGTATAACAATGCAGTGTACAAGAATGCTATAAAAATACTATTGTGATCCAAAGGTAAGATGCAAAAAAGGATAACCAAGATTCAGACTTATCAGGGGAACAAATGTTCCCACGTGGCCCCTGGTAGCTGGCACCTTGCCATCTGCTTTGCCACCCATGCTGCAGCATTAGTTTCTAAAGGACCATTGTGTACAGATTTGACAACAGGCAGCAGTGAGTGGTACTGAGTGGTACTTAACCAACACAAAAACTTTATAAAACCTAAATCGCATTAGTTGCAATAGCTTCTTTACACTGGCCCTTCAAGGTTATGCTATTCAAATATGTTAGCTTGGACAACTGATTAATATAAAATACAATATGCAACAACTAAACTGTAAGGAGCAATGAGGGATAAATACCTAATATAAAAAATGTAAGGACAAAAAATGTAAATAAACAAGTTAAGTTACATTGAAAAAAAAAACATAATTTATAAAGCAATCAGAACAATTTACATTGTAGAGTTATTTCCACAGTGAATACAGTGTTTTTACCCAGCCCAACACCTTTTTAAGGGTTCCAGAGGAAGGGATTCTGCTAAAAAGGTAAAGGTAAGATATTCCAGCCAGGGAAGTAAAATGGCTACAAAGATAATAAATACAGTATGTTCATTAGAAAAAAACTAGCAAATTCCAGTTTGGTATTGACATTTGACATTAAGAAATTAATGATTCAGGAGCTCCAAGGACATGCAGGAAGCCATAGTAGATGATATGTGCAGACTTGCCTGCTCTTATAAACACATGACAACTTATCGCAGGTCTTATCATTTTCTATAACCTTAGCTCATTGCATTAACTTCCCCTCTATATTATAAAATAGCTATTTAATCTATATTACATTTCTAGTGTCCTAAATCTGCCTTTCGGACCAGGGTTAAAATTATCCACACTGGGCCACCTATGTTATCCAAAGTTATGCCTGGTTATCCAAATGTGGTTATCCAAAGAATAGCCCAGAATACATCATTCTTCATAGTAAATTCTTAGGTTTTGCAAGATATCAGGCAAGGTTTGGCCAGTAACATGACAACCAGTAAATAAAATGAGAGCCAACTATAAACTAGTGGTGCATCATCAGGGTCTGTCTATAATTGCTTGGAAAAAGTTAGGTAGTACATTTTTTTAGAAGAAATCAAGATATTGTTGGATAGCATGGCAGGGCTAGTTTACCTTGTATTTATGTCATACTTTAAACCCTTTCAATAGTTTCTTTGTTGTTTTAAATTTTATTTTTTTTATTTTATTTGAGGATAAACCTGTAAACATACATTACAGGTATTCAAGAAATGAATTGAAAAATAATAAAAATGTATATGGATGAGAGTTCATGTTGGGTAACACAAGAGGAAGCCAATATAATACAAAAATGATAATGAAAGTAGAGTCCAGTGACCCTAAGAGAAGTGTGAATAGCAGGCTCAGTGTGTACTGGGCGATTGTTAAGGAGAAGCCTGCAGGTGTACCAGGAGGTCAGTTGAAGGGACTGAATTATTTTCTGTTTAGTGAGAATGAGGAAAGTATCAATAAAGGATTCATAGACTTCAAAGAAATACCCAACTGTGGGTTCCTTATCTATTAAGGCTTCTATCCACTCCATTAATACTTGTTTTTAGAAACACCCAACTCTGGGTTCCTTATCTATTAAGGCTTCTATCCACTCCATTAAAAATCATGCATTAAGTTCCAAATAAATAATTCAAGGGTGGGGGCGGGAGGCCATTTATGTAGATTTGTTTTTTTTTTGGCTACAAATGAAAGAATCCTCAAACAGTACCCAGGATGGCCCATTCTGGAGAGAAAGGTACATAATTCACTAGAAAGGTTATTCTATAGTGCAGCGGTCGCCAACCGGTGGTCCGCAGCTCTGGCGGGTTTGTCCCGGAGCTAGGACTGGAGAAAGTTCCACTGGCTAGAGCCGTGGACCATGCCCCCCATACAAATTCCAGGCTCAGGGAAGTGGGTGTTTTGTGTCTGAACCTGCGATGGGAGAGTGAGCAGGTTCTGGCATCATGACATCACTCTGGGATATGTTTCTTCCGACTCCCTGGGATATGTGACATCCGACTCCCTGCGTATGCGCGGCCCAAAGCTGGCGAAATTAGTGGTCCAAAGGTCCAAAAAGGTTGGTGACCATTGGTATAGTGGGTATTAGCACGTCAGAAGGCTTTTATTTTAGGACAGTGCTGTGTTTTTGTTTTTAATTTGTAGGTATTGGTTTAAGTTCCTCTGTATACAGTTGCATTATTTTGGATTTTTTATCTGCCTGAAGTTCAGCTTAAAACTCTTTTGCATGACAAGTATTATATTTATAACTGTTTTTATAATACAGGTATTTTTAAATGTCAGCCACCACATCATTAGTCATTCCCCAGGTCTGCACGCTTTTGTCTTTCCCTCCCTTTAAAAAAACAGAGCTACTGGTGAAAATAACTTAGTTTAAGTTTTTCGCTGAAAACATTCAACAACTGTCAAGCTAAAATTGGCCTTAGGACACACCTAAGGCTGATAGCTTAGGTCATATATAGTCTCTTATTGCAACAATCCCAAAGATCATTATGAAATAGGAAAGTTGAGCTTCTACTGATTTGGTAAACACATTTTTTTTTTAAACCAAATACAATGGTGAGTGCAGGGTACATCATGTGTGCAAACACTGACCAACATACTTTTTCAAAGGTAAAAAAATTAATCTACCCTTTACAATTTAATAATAAATGCTATGAGTTCTAAATACAGTGACCTATTGAGAGTAATTACACAGATCATTAACATACACTTGCTATATAATTTTATAGGTAATACCTGTTTTTTTCAATCTTCTAAAAAAAACCATTTAGGTTAACAGCCTGCTCCATAGACTGTCAGTTCCCAGACTGACAGCTCATCCCTGAGAGAGAAAAAGTAAAGTGTGCCTTCTCATTACTCTGTCCCTCCAAGGCCTGCCAGTTCCATGTAAGAATTGTTTTTCTAAGTCACACATATATATTATTAACCCCTATGTCTGGAATGTGTTTCAACGTCCTATGGCAACATTGTTTTATACTTTGGGGAAATATATATATATATATATATATATATATATATATATATATATATACTGTGTTTATAAAAAATATATACTGAATGCTGTATAGACAACAATTTAAACAAGGAAACAGCCCTTGCTAATAACAGAGAAAGCTCAATTACATTTAGCAGCTAAGTGTGTTATATCACATAATAATTCTTTACTGAGGTTGGTTAAAGTTCCTACTTGAACTTTATATAACCTTTTACTTTTACCAACAATATTCATAATTGCTCTAGTATATCTTGATAGTGAGGGATCATAGTCTTTATTGTACATGGTCAGGGATCCAATCGCCTAGAGAAGTGTTTCTCACTCAGGGTCCTGTAGAACCCTAGGGTTCATCCAGAATTTCCTAGGAGTTCCTTGAGCAATGATCAGTTTGTGAATATAAGGTCAGTTTTCATGACACCATTGAACTTTCTTGTTATCTGTAAGGGTGGCCAGCAATGTAAACGGCATTCATTCCACTGCCCACCACACTAATAAACTGTGAGCTGTGGATATGGTAATTATAGCAAGGGGTTACAGAAGACCTAAAAGTTATTTCAAGAGGTTCCCCTGTGTTCAAAATGTTGAGAAACCCAGTCCTAGAACATTTGTGCATAGGTAAGAATTCAAACTTGTGGATGTAAGCAATTGTAAAAATGTAATTGTACTTGCATACTGCATGTAAGACAATGTGCAAGCTCCCTGCTAGGTGGAAAGTTGCAGGTATGGATAGGTGTGTGTATATAAGCCCACTCTGTGCTCTCACAAAATAAGCAGTTTTTTTATTTCTATTTGCACCTATGATAAGTTGTAGTAGGGAGACATTTATCAAAGTAGTTTATGTAATGCACATTGCTAAGTGCCCCAAAAGCCCAGAAACTTTGACCAAACTGCAAGAATATTGCCTTTAAAATATACGTACTTATTAAAGTTCATCATTTTGATGTGGAAATCCTTTTAATTTGGACAATTTATACTAAGCACCTAAATATACTATTTGTAACTTTGGTTAGAATCCTAGAATCTGAATAATGTCAAACATCTATGGCATTCATTCTGTTTTTGATATTTTGAATTTCCAAAGATATTATGATCTCATCTAATAGGTGTCAGTGGCACTACAAGAGAATTAGGTTCAATTATGCACTTACATTTATGCTTACAGGATGAAGCGTTAAAGGTAGCTGAATTGACAGCCAAGCTAATTAATTCAAATTTCCAGCCTGCTTAGCTATTAAGTCTACGCTTTTACCACAAGAGTTCTTGGCTTAAGCTGTTGAATTCCAGTAAGTTGACTTGATGTTTTTGTAACCCTTTGTACAGATTGCATTTATAAACGTAACTTTGTCATTCTCATTCTCGAACATGTCAATGTATTCTCGGGAAGTATAAAGTCTTAATAATGTAATCATCAATTAAAAATTACCAAGACACAAAAACAATCATTTGTCAAAGACAAAAAAGTAAAAGATTGACCATGGTTAGAATTTAACTCCTCATTTAGAGACCTGAAAACCGCCAACTTTGATAAAGTAGAGACAATTTTCTGTAAAGCATTTTCAAACAGTGATAAACCCATAGTAAAGCGCAGCTGGTAGACAAGAGCCAAAGTCTATTTAAGGAGGTTACTGTGTACATTAGGACAGATTCATGTGACAACATATCACAATTTAGAACAAGGGACTATATAATGCTATTTCCTGGAGGGCATAAGTAACTTAATCACTTCCCAGGAGCTATTATTGATTATATAAGTAGCTGTAAATCCAAAAATGATATGTGTAGAACAGTATATTCTTTAGAAATGGCAACTGTGCTGCAACACACAAACAACTGTTATCACCATTGATTGAATTGACTTCATGGAACTGTCACAAGCTAAACATTTTCCCTTCATTGGGTTTATCTCCTGTCAATGTCCTTTGAACAATGAGGTTAATTTATTCAACAATAATAGGTGTTCACTTAGCAAAGTAAAAACAGCATTTTATGTTGTCGTAGATATAATGATGGTCATGGTAATACCATCCGCTTATAGAGCACATTGGTCTTTATTTATGTTATTTGTAATATTATTAGGTCCCAAAATGCAATAGTTATTTTTTAAGCACAGACATTAATATTACCGTAAGTTATCCCACGTGTAGAAATATTATAGACTTTGGTAACGTTTCCAATATATCTGCCCTAAGACAATTAAAGTATAACTAAAGGCCCAATGTCTAAATTAGATCTATAATACAAAGCATAGCTTTGAAATCCAACATGATACCTTGACCCTTTACTGGTAAATAAAGACAGAAAGTAACAACAAGCTTTGAGTGGAAGGGTAAGGTTGAAACAAATTAGTAAACATCAACAGGAGTTGTGGTTGAAACCTTTAGGTTTTTTTTGGCCAACTTTGTTCAATTAGAGAGATTTCTATTTACTTCCTGTTGCTCAACAGGAAGTAAGAAAATTTATTTCCACAAGAGCCTGCTGTAACCCTGATGCTGCTACCAGAACTTTGTTTGCACTTGCGGGCTTTTCTCGAAATACAACCTAAAGGAAGAAAACTAATTCAGTATATGACTGGGAATACCTCCTTACACTCCCAGTCAAGGAATCTGAATCATGCCACATGGCATTCCTACTATTACAGATGTATAGTCAATATTGTGTATTCAGTAAACTCAGCAGGCATATTTGGCCTACCTCATTTCCTGTTTGATGGTCCAAAAGAATCCTCCAGACCACTTTCCTACTTGTGCTTTACTGGCCCTTCCCTTTCTATCTTGTCAATATTTCAGTTTTAGTTTCTTCTGTGGGCATTGCCTGGAGTAGTCTTAATTCAACTCTAGTCTGTCTGAGAATGTCTATGTGTACACATATTGTGGTGGTACATAGTATGATGTACCTATACAGCACAGACACAAAACACAAAAAAGATAAGATTAGTAAAAAAATCATAAAGCACAACATAAAGGAAGAAAGAAAGAAATTTCACCTTTAACAGTTGTCACTGGAACTGTCTTCCTTAAGTATAAATCTTTAGATTTGCCTTCCCTGGGACAGGTTGTGGGGGCTAATTTATATATTTCAGCTCACTCACAAAACACAACTACGGTCTTATGTTTGCAATACTGAAACTCTTGCTTGGAAAGCTGATGCTGTGTAATCAGTTGATTAAGGCAACAGCCTGTCTAAAGCAGCATAACCTACAGGCTTTTCAGATTCAATTTATTTCCTCTATTACTCTTGCTATACTGTTAGTTTGGCTTTGAAAAATCCCATTAATTGATAGAACAGTTAGATGATCTTGGCAAGAGGTTTGGCAGTAAAGAACGAGAGGACATATTTCATAGTGTCTTAAATGATGAATACGTCTATAGACAGGTTCGGTGTTCTGATTGGTGTATAAGGAAATTAGATCTCTAGTTGGTTGCCTGAGGTGCTTTTTGAGAATTTTAAAGATGTAACTGTCCTAAAACGCTTATGAGATTGTCTAGTGTACATCAGTTTAATGGAATAAAAAGCAAGCTTTTAATATGTTAATCGTATTGACTGAATTAGGCACAATATAAATTGTCATTTACTCATTTGATTGTACAGAAATGCTATGCAAAGCACTGTTTATCCAATATGCTTTACTTAAACAGCATATTAGTGGTAGTACCAGAGCTAATAGTTGTGGTTAAGTCTAGAATAATCAAGGAAAAATGTCAAATATTGTTAGGAAAGTAATTAATCACTGGAATTTCCCAATAATTAAATCAATCAAATGTTAAAAAAATAATAAGTATAAATTAAACTAGATGGACCTACATAATGCTCGTTTTACTAAATTAAACCTATTACTATGGCACAGTTAAATAATGTCATAATCTACCATTTTCTTTATTTTATTTAGAAAAAGAATAATGTATAAATAAAATGCTTCAGAGTAACCTTATAGCAATCTGAAAAACCCAGGTAATCCTTTACAGCAGGGGTGTCAAACTCAAAAACACAGAGGGCCGAAAAAAGAACTTAGACCAAGACGGGGCTAAACTTGAAATTTATTGAAATAATTGAGGAAGTTTTTCCTTCTCATTAAATATAATACATTTTCATATGGAAACAACATGGGGTCCGAAGTTATATTTAGAGCTGAACTCCAGCCTTAACTTCTTTTTTTCCACACTTGTAGATAAACCTCTCTGTTGCTGAAAGTGACTATCATTATTAAACAGAAGGCTGTTCCATAGATGTGAGTGATACCAAGACTACAATTCCCGGCATTACTTGCGTCTATAGAACAGAACAGGCCGCTGCTCTATGGATGCAAATGAAGCGTAGTAGTGGCATCACTCGCTGCAATACGTAGTGGCGGGCAGGCCAGATGCAATCCATTTTCAGACCTCTTTGGTGGGGCAAATAAAAGGACCTCGAGGGCCATATTTGGCCCTCGGTCCAAAGTTTGACACCACTGCTGTACAGCTTACATGGCAATAAGTATGACTCTTGTAAAAATATGAAGTTGTGTTCAAAGTCCCCACAATTTACAACAAAAGTATTTTTGAGAACCAGTACACATTTTTATCTGTATTTAGGTATTTTGGTGTTTTTTCCTATACACTTGCTATATGTAGAGGTATATTGTGATTTTCAAGCATCCCTTGTTATAGGCTGATTAATTTAAATTTAATATCTATATATTTTTGCCTTCCTCTGGACTTCCATCAACTATGCATATATGCTGGTTTCTAGTGTATCTGTTTCTCTAGTGGTGGAACTTGACAGACGTTTATCTTTTTTCAACCTATGCAACTATTTTTTAAATGTGAAAGAAAAATGCTTAGCTATCTACAGCAGTGTTTTTCAACCTTTTTAGAGCCACACTGAAAAAATCCTGCGGCACCTCACAAATCAAAAATTTTACAAAATGACACTCTGTAGCTAATTCTCTTGTCTCTAGGAATAAACAAGGCAATTAAGCTGCCTACTGCCACCCACTGACATGGAAGAGTATTACATTACTCTGACAGTCACTACAGCACAAACACTCGACAATGGTAGTTGGATAATTTTGCACGGTACACCTGAAGATCTCTCTCGGCACACTAGTGTGCTGCAGCACAGTGGTTGAAAATCACTGACCTACAGCAACCAATCCAGCTGGCATCAATAAATGGAAAACCCTAAATGGTTAATAAGGGTTATTGCTTTTTTTATTTTGTCTTTGCACTGCATTATTACATCCGCCAAAATATCTTTCCTATATTCTGCTTTGGAAGATATGCCTATATATCTTTGTCATTTTAATGCAGAATGTCTAAACACTCCAATGACATAAAATTATTTATTTCTTCCTAAGTGTGCAAAAAAAAAAAATAGCAATGCAAAAGCCACTATACATATTCATGGCCAACCAGAAGCATTTGGTGCATGCTTGAAAATGTGTGCAGTTCTAGCAAGGTATCAGAGGCATAGTAAACATGTTCAGTAACGGTGAATGGGCTGCTCTCACTAATGAAAAATGAAGAATATTTGTTTTTGCCTAGATGATACAGACAAACAGTTTTATATGCAGATGGGCACAGCATGTTTAGTTACTTGCTGAATCACTGCAGGCACACATTGGTTTGATGCATTTCTATGAATAGCATAATGTGAGTCTATTTCAGGAACGATGACCATGTAAATTTGTAGATCATAATATTGTGGCTCCTTTTGTTTTTATCTGGACACCAGTTTGTGTGGGGGCACAAACAAGATATGTGTCCTTCCAGTGCTTCCCCATAAAGAGGAACAGGTAAAATGGGTTGTGTCACCTGGTAAAAAACCTGCAACAGCTGGTCTGGAAACCTCGCTGTTTTATTTCTGTAACAGCTGAAAAGCTAAAGGATTGCTATGTAATAACATTCACACACAGGTACTTAGATTGTGATTTTGGACAGGGAAATGCTTTTATTTTGGACTTTCACTGAATAGCAAAGAAAACTGGCAAGCGCTCCTGAAGAGCAGAGTATTTATTGAGTGAGAGGATAACAAATCATAAATTCTATTTAAAAGACAAGTTCATCCACAAAATAAACCATTTATAAGAGTTATAAAAAAGGTTACCTCCCTTCTCAAATGTTCTTACTCCAAAATGTCCCCCACTGTCCCCGTCACTGTGCAATGGTAGAATGGCAAACAGTACAGTATGGGTGACATCCCTTATTTGTTTGATATTATATTGGCATATGTTTTTTGATTTGGCTCTTTATTTTTTATTTATAATGCATTATTGTAATTATAAACTTATTTAAAACATTTTCTTAGATCGTTTATTCGACATTTGCTCGATTCACCATCTTTTGGTATTTTTCCTGCAATATCTTGCCTTCCCTTTAAGGGGACGTTTACATATACCACTTTGTCCATGCTTCCTGCCACTGTTCAATTCATCTTTTTTTGGCTCTGTAGTGTCTATCTTTTAATAATATTATTATTAATTATTGTTATTATTATTAATAAACAGGATTTATATAGTGCCAACATATTATGCAGCGCTGTACATACACACATAGGGGTAGCAAATGACAGACAGTTACAGACAGTGACACAGGAGGAGAAGAAGACTCTGCCCCGAAGAGCTTACAATATCTCTATGAGATGGAGGAAGTCTCACACAATCTTGATCTGTGATTAGACATTATAATATGATGTAAGTGGTGTGCTGAATTTAGCTTGTCACAAGAGTTTGGAATGTACACTGCACTACTCAATTAAAAAGAAAAACTTTTTGAAAGAATAGACTTTTCCTTGTGTGCCACCAAGCTCTCTCTACCTTTTGATATTCTTTTATATATTGACTCTGTACATTTACAAATATTTTACAGCTGCTATATAAGGAAAATAAAAGTAACATTATAAAATGTATATGTCTATAGAACTATTTCTATCTGAATTAATATCTCTGTTTATTGTGCAGAAGTGTTCAAGCCTTAATAAGGTTAATGGTAGGAGGGGGTGAATCTATGTATTTCTATTGTAGAGCATTCTTTTACCTTCCTGTGTGGTCAGTAGCACAGGAAGTACAGGGAAATATCTGTAATGAAAACACAAATAATAAAGACTGATGGGCGTATTAACTCTTCCACTTTTTATATAAAACAAACATTCACAATTACAGCTTTTATGTGACATAGTTCTGCAAATTGTACTGTATAATTACTGTTTATTTGCTGAATTTAATTATTAGGTAGGAACAAATAAACGGTGCATTCAAGACAAGCCAAGAATATTTCTGAATAGCAACAGTTCTGCAGTGAAAAAAAACAATTTCTATATTAAGAACAAAGAGACCCATTGCTGAATAAAACACGGGTTAAGATTTCAGGCAAAAAAAAAGTGTTATTAAGCAATGACTAAATAAATTTCCCAAAATTGTACATACCACGTTTTACTTTTTATCTTTTTCAAATATAATAATACAAATAAAAAAGTAAAATGTGCACTAATTAGAATATTCGAGATCTAATAATATTCTTACAGATGCGTAATAAGTTGGCCAAATGTACAAGAAGGCAGTGTAGGCATTGCAGTGGCAAATAGGTAATTTTTCCTTGCAAGCTCATATTGTTAAACATTTTTACATCAGTAATAAAAATGTATATATACAGTCTATCAAGAAGTACTCATCTTGAATATGTCACACCATTGAGCTTTGCAGCAGCACAGGGAGCAAGATGATTACTGCATTCAAATGATACACTTTGAATAAACATTTACTAACCCAAACTATTTAAAGGCCACAGAAACATACCTATCATTTATGCTACGATGCTTGATGTTTTAAAATATGTATTTTCAGTAAGTCTTCATTTTGCATCATTATAGTAGCATTAGAATAAGTGTTTTTATACGTTATGTCCTATTTTCTGTGACAGTTTAATGAATATTGTTGCATGTGCAGCTTAGTGTACATTCAAAAAGTTGTTTACAGAAACCTGAATTTATTCAGTGGTGATCCCATCAATTCTGTTGTTTTTGCAAAAATAACAGCACTTTGCTGGCCATCTGCTAGATTTTTAAAATTGTGTCCTAAAAAAATGTCTCATACGAAATAAAAAAGTTTGCCTACTCCAGAATAGTTAAAAAGGAACTTACACAAGATTTAGTAGTATTTTAAGTCCATTACACCCCTTAAATAAAACTCCAACAATCACCCAAAGCGCCCAAATTAATTTTCCTACTAACTGCAATCAATAAACTGTGCAAAAATATTAACATTTTTCCCACAACACATATTTTTTTGCTAAAATTTGGGGAAATTAGGGGGCTATTTAATAACAGACTTTCAGTACTTTCTTTTCTGAATTATCAGTCTGATTAAAGTGAATGGTTCTGATTTGCAATTTAGGGTTACGGTACGGCAAACAGAGCACAGATTACCATTGTAATATAAAAATCTGTTTGGAGTTATAAAACTAATGAAAATTTGAAAAGTGGTGATGTTTTACAACTGCTCAACACTTTAGATTATTAGCACTTATTTGTTCAACAGATTTAAAAAGAAATACCAACACTTTTTCTGGCAAATTGGAAGTCTGCCCTTTAATATATAGGCCCCTCAAAATCTCAAACTTTCTCACCCACCCATGATCCACTCTAGAAAAACAATAAAAAATGTATGATATATATTACAATGTAGCAGTGAAAAAACTAACAATCTTAATAGAATAGGGCTTAGCACATATGGACATGTCATCCGAAACAATATAAATTCAATCATTTTAGTACCACTGAGCACTTACTTATGGAATGTGCCTTTAAAACTTCACTCTAGACTGAACTAACTTTTGTCCTTTCCTATTGAGTCCTGTTCTGTCCTTTATTTTTGTAATTTATAATGCACATTAGGAAAAAAACAGTGGAAGGGTAAGAAATGTCACCGCCACTATCCCCACCCAATTTCCATCCTGATGTATTACAAGAATTCTTAAAGAGAAACTAAAATCAAAACTAAAAAAAAAAAAACACACCATCAATCCCGCAGAGCAGTCCGATCCATTTTTCTCTTTGTGCAGAAACAGCGCCCAAGAGCCTCCTGGGATACCTGACGTAGGTATCCCGGGAGGCTTTGCGCTCCCATTCATTCTCGGCTGCCTAGGGGGAGGTGCTGCACCTTTTCTTTTTTTTTTAAAAAGGGTGTTGTACCTAAAAAAAAACTGAATTTTTACCTTACATCAAATGGTTGTCTACCCTTTTATGTAGAGTGAAAATTCTGGGTTTAGGTACGCTTTAATCCTATGCCCACAGCAAAAACAGTACGTGTATTGAGTATACACCCAGTAGTGACATCCTGCCTTCTAATATTTTTACTTTGCCTTAGTGTCTGATGCACATAAGTACCCCTGATTGACACTTTAAACATCTGGTCTCTCTAGGCATCTGTCCAGAGTGGTAAGCTTTAGCCCTAGGAATTGTACTACTTTAAAAGTGTAATATTTTCTACACAATCAGTAGCAAGGATTAAAAATACCATCTGCAGACTTTGGACAGGTTTTTAGCTGTCATTTTTACCAGCATCAATGGAACCTAATGGGTCAGAGAATGTAAAAGACTAGTTTATTAATTCAGCCATCATTAGATAATAATTACCATGCTGACTTTTCAAAAGCTGACTGCCAAATACATTGAACAAGATAAAAGGACAATAATTGTCATGGCTGTCACTCACCCAGCAAATGCTTAAGATTTTTAAAACTGAAATAATGCGAATCAAAATGATGAGCTTTTATTGTCCTTCCAACAAACATAAGAATTTGCAGGGTGAATTAGAACAGTGTCAGAGTAGCAGAAATTATGCATAAAATTCTAAGAAAATGTATTATTGTAGTATATTTAATTGTCAGTTTAGAGATATTTAAGATATATAATTATGCCTTTTTTTATATAACCAGCATTTTACATAGTACTTTGCAGACTACATCAACCTATATATTCACCTTTGTCCATATCACTTATAAAAGTTTACAATCTGAAGTCATGCTTCATTTTCTTCTTGCTTGTTTTCTTTTGGGCAGGATCCTTTTCTCCTCCTGTGTATTTTTTTTGTATAGGCCTGACATCTGCAACCCCTATTTAATGTACAGCACTACATACTATGCTGGAGATTTTTTAAATACAGTTTAATAATTGTGTGTCTACAGCTAATTTAGGAAGAAGCCAGTATATTTTTGGCTAGTGGGCATAAATTCATGCAAACAGGGGGGGGGGGGGGGACATATTCGTCCACCTTCCATGCAAATGGCATCATTAGTGGAATTTCTAGAATTGAAAGAATAATTAAACTAACTTCATTTTATAGCTCAACCATCAGGTGTTTTATATATCTTTTTTATATATTAGGGATTACAAAGCCATTTCACTTTCTCTGCTGGATTTAAATTTTTGGGTTAAACAAAGTAAGTAGTTGCAGACCACTGCTACTACCAGAACGAAAAGTGAAATAAGGGTCATCCAAAACTTTTTACAGAAAATTATTGCCATTATCATTAATTGCCGTTATCATTCTCTGAATTATTTCTATAGTAATTTAGCATCACAGTTAGTAGATATGTTTTCTTTGTTAGAAGCCTGACTTTGCTTTTGTTTGTGGGACATCCAATCAACAGAAGAAGTGCTGAACTGGATAAAAGTAGGTAAACTCAGAAATGTAGAAGGCTGGGAATGTGGTGGGGTGTTGAATGTGCAGTGCAAGGGAATATTGCTGGTAGCGGTATATTTTTTGCCCAGGGTCCGTGAAACTATATGGGCTTTGCCACAATACATTTGTTTTCTACTTTTAAAAAGCATAATAATTGTCCAGTGTAGAAGAATAAATAGTGAACATGAAAGCTAAAATTAAGGTGGATGTATAGTGTTAGTATATATTTTTTTGTTAATAAAATATATACATTTCTTTCTAATTAATTTTGTTTAGGACCTCTATTCCACTTGAGGTTCTCTAGATTCTTTTATTATGTGTCACATGCTAATCCTAAATATGATTACAAAAAAGGTTTAATTAATGAAAAAAGATACTGTATAAAAGGGAACACAATTTCTGTGTTATCATTTAAAAAAATAATATTGTTATGTGAATAACGTGTGGTACAAGTTGACAATCAAAAATCCGGCCATTGATAATCCCGTTTCTTCAGTTTTCAGGAATGAATTTCGGGAGTGCATTTTCAATACAGGAACTGTAGTACACTGTTTAGCCACTTATGTTTTGATGGCGCTGTTCTCCAGAAACAGCTGTTAGGTCTTGCTTGCTACACTAAATACATGTTGAGACGTCCCTGCTCCCTGGAACTGTGCCAGATGTCCGCGGGTGCGGCTAGAGGAAGGCTGGCCTGTGTGTGCAGGTGAGTATAACCTTCAAAAATCTGGAATTTTACCAATTCCGGCACTCCTTAGGTCCAGAGGTTGCTGGATTTTTGAATGTCAACCTGTATGAACAACCTTGCATAAAAATATGTTTTGCTTTAACAATTAGTAATTAAATTTATTTTAGATAAATAATAAAAATGAAATAAAAAATACATTTTTTCTTTTAAGAAATAAAAAATATATTTAAAATGTAAAATTGTAAAACTGAACATTATAAAGCATGCTCTCTTTAACTTTCTGGAAAGGCTCTTATGAGGCCCTACAGATAAATGAGGTTGCAGAGTGTTTCTGCCTAACTCAGTATTTTAAGTGCTTTGTACATTTAGCGTTTGATTAACATTAATTCAACACCCAAAATGAACAAGGGCCATTCAGTCAGAAAGCTAATTTTGTTTCTCATTTTAAAGTCATTAGACTTTCGACTCCCTTCACCCAGTGCAGCAGCAGCACTAAACTTCAGCAACCATTGCACAGAGGGCCAAATCGCCTTTCAAAAATAGGCTTGCACTGCTCTAAACAGGATTTGTCTGCTCAGTTACCTACAGGCCATGCTTCAGACAAAAATGGACTATTCTTTAACTTAAGCTAAGGACTAAGGTTACAGACCTCTAATTTGTTTTGATTATTCTTTTGAAGTGTGTTAAATAAAAAAAGGCTTTCCCGAAATTTGCTCCACAAGTAAGAAGATTTACGTTTCAATTGCTGTTCATTACATCTTTTTTTTGTTTTTGTTTTGTAGACCCTGTTTGGCTCTGGAAGTATAGGCTCCCCCATAGCAAAGCAGAATAAATTAGACATGGTAACACTGTTCAGCTAATGTGAATGAGGAAACGAAGCAGGTAAAATATTGCCTAACTTGTCTAAAAGAAATAACATGCATATTAGATTTAAGTAGTCTTACCAACTCCAAGGTTCAGTGGGTGATTGAACCCCAACAAATTTTCATGTTGAGGGAGAATTTTATCAGTCTTCATACAAAAAAAGTGTCCAAGACTACCAAATAGACATTTGCAATTACTATTGGGTGACAGTTTCGGAATTCTGACTTTACAGACAGGCTGCTCTTTGAAGAGCAGGAGGAAAGGACAATACTTTATTAATAGTGACTACTAGTGGATGGTCATTAGTGATCCAACAATAATTTCCCATAGAAATAATCTAAAATGACCATTTCACATAATGAAAATAGTGTTTAGGGGCCCCATGATAGAAAGCAGCAAAGGAATGCTAAGGAAACAAAAAATTTAATTTCTTTATGAGCTCCTGACAAAAGTCTTTTACATAATGGGCATCAGTAGATTGTTGCTGGTAACCATGTTTTGAGATCATTTCCAGTGACAGGTAAATGTACGAGAGCTGTCCACACAGTACAGTTCTTCCTTATGGGGGATGAGGGGAGGACGTAGGAGTAAACAGTTATTCTTGATCAGTCTCCACCAGTGGTTCTCAACTGGTCATTCATCAGTCCGCTGAACACGGTCAACACATAGCTTAGGAAAACCAATTTTTTTAAAACAAAATGGTTTTATCGCTTTACCACTGTATAGTATAATATGGTGTTGCTAATTGATGTTTTTTTTAACCAAGTCCTTTTAAATCCACATAGAGAAACTACACTGTCTGGATAAAAACAATAAATGTAAAAAACTGCAATTCTGCAGTCCACACTAATAATCTAGATTCAATGTAATAAAAAAAATTGGGTATTGTGCTTTAATAATAGCAGTTCCAAAATGTAGCAAGAGTTGTGTGACAATCAAGACCCCCCTGGAAAGAAATAATAATAGCTGAAGCTGAAAAGAAAGGAATAATCATCTAAAGTATATAAAAATTCCTATCTGTTAGTGATTGACAACCATAATGAATATAGATTCCAGCTGCTTGTTTTTAATAAACAAGAACATTTTTTTGTCATAAACATGCTTTTGAGCTTTTAAGACTATTGAGTTGTTTAGGTCTTTCCATAATACTTTCATAAATGTAGGGCACAATGCATTATATTCTATATTCCTTTTACATTAACTCTGACTTTTTTTATTACAGAATTTATTTGGAACCATTAAATATCTCATCTTTTGTATACTAGTTAAATGGATTAGGTATGATTTGTGATGTGATGATTTGCCCACTAGTAATGACAGTGATACCTACAATTATCAGATTTCAATAAATATACACATACCA
The DNA here is from genome assembly GCF_032062135.1 of Pyxicephalus adspersus. Taxonomy (NCBI): domain Eukaryota; kingdom Metazoa; phylum Chordata; class Amphibia; order Anura; family Pyxicephalidae; genus Pyxicephalus; species Pyxicephalus adspersus. The sequence continues at coordinate 85,230,116 of NC_092861.1, read as the reverse complement.
ATTTCTCATTACCCATATTATCGCTGATATATGTATGCCTTGAATACATCTGGATTGTATTTTTCTGCATTAATTTATTATTCTTGTTAGAGATTAGATCTTTTAGTTCCAATGATATCAAATGATGATATGATTACATTAAAAGTCAAAGACTGGTATACATTTTTAATTGCTTACAGAGAAACTGTTTGTCAACTTAGTTTTGTTACTAGCTCACCCCTGACTTATTTATATTTACTTTCCCTGTACTTCCCCCGCCACTTGGTTGCTCCATTGCAGCCAAAAAAATATCTTCCACATAAGACCTCCTCAGAGTATGGTTGGACCTGATCACCCAATTACCAGGGGTGAAACTGTCACCTGATAGGAAAGATGTTATCATCAACACTGTAAACTTTGACCCCTTACAGCATGGAGCAGAAGAAAGGTGTACTGTCGGTAAATCAGAGGTGGGCTAGATTCTGTCATTTTTGCCCAAAATACTAAGCTGATAAGTAAAAAAAGATTTCTAGTGTTCAAATTTAGTAAAGTTCACGGTCATTTGGTTGGGATTGGGGCCAAAATTTGAACCCAGAATTTATGAGTCTGATTTGAGGTGTACCTTGGCAAATTCTTGTTTGAGCAAAGTCCCAAGATCAAAGCCTTGAAGTCAGATTTCAGGGCCCATTTACACCACTGCATTGTGCTAATGTACTTTTTGTGTGTTGTGTTAAATGGCATTATTGTGTTGCCATGTTTGAGTTCTGTAAATGCAGCAATCTAAATGTTTGGCACTGTGTAGTGCAATAGACTGCCAAATTAAATTAATCGTAACATAATGTGTTTTCCTCCAATTTACAGGGGCGTGTCTTTTGTCCTGGAAAAAAGCTAGTCCTTATGTCTTGGGGAACCTGTAGTAGAAGAATTAGGAGCTACCTACCCATCCTCTAACCCTGGGCATATTGGACTAAATGTATCTAGTTGTCTGCTTCACACACACACACACACACTGTCCATGGTCTTTCCCCTCTAAATACCTGGCTACCATACATGCCATTCAACATCCCTGTATAACACTTCCATGGAGTCATGGTAAACGTAGACACAGTGGATGTGATATTCAGTGCCTAAACAACTCCACCCGCAAAGTAAGTGTATTCAGTACAGACTGACTCCTGCCACCTGATATCCAAAAAGAGTTATCCACATCATGCAGAAACTGAAACCTGATGAAGGACCTAATGAGCAGTTAGAGTGAAGGCTTAGGGGACGCTCATATGTCCACCGGCTTAGGTGGGTAAAAATTGGTTTTAATATTTTTTTTCAGCCATTGGTCAGTTAGAGGGGGGTGGGAGAGGGTTTGGGATTATCCTAGAGATGCAGTCTTACAAAAAATATTCAGTAGTTGGCAATGTGAGGGGAAAAAGGAGATACATTTCAGCTCAAATGAATCCTTGGAAATACAGAATATTTTGTTTTCAATGTGGCAATCAAGAGTTTCAGGACCTTCTGTAGAAAAGATTATATGAATAGTTTTTACATATTATTCATTTGAAATACTGATTCTATTTTTAAAGGCAAATTTTACTTTTTGAGATCCAATGATGCAAAAAGTTATGCATGTTTTAAAAAGTATACCAAAAATTTCCAATTGAAATGTCAAGGTTAAAACATACAGTTTATTGCTGTGGAAATCCCTCTGGCGACATTTAGTACAAAGTGATACTGGGCTTAGTATATCACATTAGTTGGAAGCTTGCAATATCAAGTATAATTTATGTTTTTCTAAAGTGATACTAATAGGTTTGAATTTTGCCAATACAAAAGAGCACTATAAACTTACCTCCTGTGGAGACTTTTGAATAAAGCTATACTTTAATTCATTACTTGCCTGAAGGGTATGTTTTATTCTCCATTTTAAACTAATTTGATGTAATATATTTTTCAGCCTTAGCTTGTCATTTTATAACAAGAGGAAATACTTATGCGTATCATTATGGCTTGATGTCATATTTATTCTCAGGCTTGAATGCATGAAATGAAAACATGAATGTGAAATGTGAATAGCTGGCTAATAAGCAATATGCCAAAAATGACAGGTATTAGAGCCTTATAGCCTCAAAGGATTTGTTTGTGCTAAGTGAAAATTTAGCATTTCAAACAAAAAGTCATTCGCACAAAAAGTCATGGGCTATAGTAGCATAAAAGACTAGAAATAAAAAAAACCACATTTTCTATTATATTACTGCAATTTTTAAATAAATACTGTATATAAACTGTAAACTATAAGTACCGAATATACATAAGTGAATATATAAATCCCTGCATATTGTGAACAGCCGCCAGGTACCCCTAAAGTGTATAGATGCTGCTAGAACTAGAATGTACCAGCACATTTCGAGCTGCAAGTTGTTTACTTCTTTAATAAATGCGACCTTATGCACATTGTGTTTTCATCTTCATTGTCTCCTAATATAATTTTTGTTATAATAATAATAATTTCTTCTCTGCATTGCATTCAGTTACCCATTTATTCATTTTTATTTCTTCCTTGGACTTATGTCTTATAAAACAGCATGGTGATTCTGACCATCAATATGTGTAATTCTTTATGTATTGGTATTTTTTGATACCTTGAAAGCAAGTTTATTTGTTTGCATTTCTCACACCCCAGCACCACAGTAGACAGCTTCGAAGACTTCTATGGAAAAAAAAAGTTTATGGGGCTGTACTGCACAAGCATGTCCATTGACATTTTTCATCCTCTGAATTTTTGTTAGTAAAAGAGCCCCTTTCAGACTTACAAAAAAAATGCATGATTAGCTGCACTTTCAACTGCAATACAAATGCATGCAAGGCTTGTACAGAGTGGTTTCCAACAATTCCAATCCAGTTCATGGGGAGCAGTTGTGTGTGTGGTTCAGCATCCAGTACAACTGCAGTACAAGTTTGTGTTTTAGATATTCATTTTGAATAGGTTGCCTAATGCAGTACACTGCAATGTGCTCTGATGCATTGCCCTATGTCCAGATATAGACCAGAAACCTAGTGTAATTCAGAACAAAATAAAACTAGTCATGTTTGGGAAGGTTTATAAGTCATTCAGGTCATGGTATAGCTAAATAATAATGGTCCATGAACAAGATGGTTAATGTGTGAACATTATGTAACCAACCTGTTCTAATTGCATAATCTCATCCTTTTATCCTTCAATATATATATATATATATATATATATATATATATATATGAGTTGTTGCCTGGGTAGAGATGTTTAAATTGCATTAGAAAAACAGGTGGAAACCAGCCCCCACCCCCAGTCAGGCTTTACATAGAAATCAGGAGTTATGTAAACCAGCTTTACATAAATTGACTTTACACCTAATGCAAAAGAAGTTGTTTTTTCACTATACCATGTTTAACTCACAGTCTTCAATAGAATGTCCTTTCTCCTTTAATTGTGTGGTGATTGTGTTGTACCATTTTTAATTGGTTGCTAGGTCTTTTTTTTATTAGGGCTGGGTTCTCTCTTTGTGTATTCCAGAATTAGGAAGGATCAGTGCTAGTCACTGATTGTATTTAAAGCTGGAGATTATATTGCTGCAGCTTTATGATAGATAGATGTTACATGCACTCCTATCCACATTTAGAAATGCATGCTTTTACCTTACAATAAAAGATTGAAATGGACATTCAAGATAAAAAAAGATTATAAAAAATACAACTTACCCTGGAAAGGTCCCCAGCTTCCAAATAGAAACATATAATAAATACATTCCAAGCTATCCACACTACCAGCCAAGACGCATACTGTAAAAACAAGGGATCAGAGTTAGGTCAAGTATAATTAAATTGCAAATCGTGCATTATTTCACTAACCATTACAACTTTTTGGCATTCAGTCAAAAGAACAGACACTAACAGTCAGAAAATTTTGGGTAAACAGTTGTAAGTATATTATAAAGGAGAATAATGTAACGTACAGTAATTCCTTTTAATATCCAAGTTTGAAAAGCCTATTGGTGAAACTTAGACTTGGGAAGAATTAATGTTAAAGGCTGCAGTACCATGTAGTAGTTTAGCAATGATCAGTTACAATAAAAACATGCAGGTTGTGTTCCTTATCCTTTTTTCTCTACTTAGAGAAGTAGTAACTCAGAATAAATATACTGTACATCTCAGGATGTTTAATATCTACATGCTTGTTCTAGATCAGTGACTCACAACTGTGTAAAAGGAAGGGTATGGAAGACATCCCCGGAGGGGAAAAAAGAAACCTTCAGAACTGGTGAAACAATGCATATGATCAGAAAATAGATAAAGTAATAAGATAGTAACGGGTAAGACGTCATTGGGATAAGGCCTGTGTGTTTAAGAGTAGGAAAGACATGGAGAAAGGAAGACACAAAGACAAAAAAAAGAAAGAGAAGAGGAATGACTTGACATGGAACCCTCACAAACTAAAAAAATGTTTTCTTTAAGTTAGACAGAAAGGAACCAGCATGCTTAAAAATAATTTAGTGAATTGCAAACTAGACTTCCCTGATCAGCAGATATTTGGAAAGAGGATGTAGTAGGCCTGTGCACTATGACTATGAATAAATGTCTACAAACTGCATTAAGGCTGAGTCTATGCTGACTTTAATTTTAAATAATTATAAATGACCCATGCAGTGTTTCAAGGGAAGACAAAAAAAGAGAAGAAAAGGCATGGAGAAACGAAGCCACAAGGAGCCAAAGCAGGGGGATTGATAATAATGGGGAGGAGAAGAGGGAGTGATTGGCTCAAGATGGGACCCTCACAAACTCTAATACAAAAAATTGGGATCAGATAGTCAAAAGGCGGTGGTTCACACAACCACTAAATCCATGGGGACCAAATGGCTTCAAATTTTGGCATAGTGTCCTGTAATTCAGCTGTATTCTTTTTCGGGGCCATAGTCCAGGAAACACACCTCCACACCCCTCTGAATCTTTTATAGCAAAACACTCTATACTCACCTTTTACCCGGAAGTCCTCTAGCCAGTCTCAAGATTCCTAAATTAGGTGTTGATCATGAATGTAACCAGTTCTGCCATACAGCATAGATAAGTATATTAATACAAGCAATGAAAAAAGATCATTGTAATTACTTGATTCTGAAAGAGCTACAGTCTAGTGATTTGACAATGCAAGATATGCAAGTCAGTTAACATCAGCATTGTAAAGCTGTACTCGAATTGTCATTTTACCAGAAGCACACTGTAATCCGAAATGTCTTTTAATTTTAAACTGTTTAATAAAAAGCACATTCATGAAAGATATGTTATAGCACTTGTTTGGCCATATCCAAAGTAGCATTATACTGTGCAATGTGCAAAATTAAACTGAAACAAGAAATAAAGTGGAAAATACAGTGACAACCTCTGGCAGCTCAGTAAAAATATGATAATTGGTTTTTGCATTGTAGCTGTTATGTTTTATTGTTATTTAAACAGCAATTCCAAGCAACAAGTGAAAGCGATGAAAGAGCTGCTTATGTTATCCAACAAACACTGCTACAGTAATAATATTCCATAATTTAACCCTAATCTGATTATTTTTAATTCACTGCAGCTAGCCCCATGTGCAGTGGCTCATAGGATCACTGGGAATGCACTTCATAAAGCTTGTGCTGTATTACTTCTACTGTTCTTTTTGTTGGTGGCTATGACAAATGTCTTTGCTTTGTCATGTTCTGAATAATGTTTTCTGTAAATTAGACAGAAAGGAACCAGCGTGTCTAGAAATAATTTAGTGCATTGCAAACTAGGCTTCTCTGATCAGCAGATTTTTTGTAAGAGGATGTAGTGGACTGGTGCACCATGCCTGGATGAATGTCTACCAACTACAATAAGGCTGAGTCTACACTGACTTTAATTTTAAATGCTTATAAATACATTTTTAGGCATTTATTAATTTTTTTAAACCAATTTACAGTGGTACCCTGGTATAAGTCCAATTGGAATACGTCCAACTTGGTATAAGTCCTGTTTGTACACAAAAAATTTTGCTTGGTGTACTACTTTTGTGCTAGAACTTGTATGGGTCAAAATGAGTCATAACACTGTGTGCTACCCTTATTTACCTCTCTCGGAACAAAGCCATGACTGCCCACAAGCGTTAGTACGCCAGTTGCCACCATTCAGTGAACAACCTGCGCTATACCTCTCTGTGAATTACATAACATCTCCTCCTCCCTTCTCAGCACCATTCTAGTAGGCACTCGACTCTTCTCAGCAAGGTAAAGTGAGGTTAAATTTTAATTTATTTCATCTAATTGCTTTTGTATTTATGCATTTTAGTATTAAGCAGTGTTTAAATTATTTCATACAGCCCCATCAATGTATAATATGCCAATAACAATAAGGTTTTTTTTTCATGGAAACGGATTATTCATTTTCCTTTTATTTCTTATAGGAAAATTTTGTTTGGTATAAGTCCAAGGATCTGGAACGGATTAAGGACTTGGGTACCACTGTATATGGCAGAGAATCTAGAGTTAGAATCTAAAAAAATCTTTACAAATACCCACATCTCACAAATACCCAAAAAATGAATGTCCCCTTTTATGCCAATTGAGCATTTAGAGGTGTTTGTGTTTTTAGCAGTTTTGGAGGTATTTTAACACTTCCCAAACACTGCTCCTCTTTTACAGCCTACCAAAACATTTCTCTGGTGTGGACTGGTCCAATGACATGAATTAGAATTTGAAACATGGGCTTTAAATGCTGTTTAAACACTAGGGAAACCAGTGCCTTAAAGCAGTCCTATCACTAGACTTTGTAGACAACCCTTTTATGTAATGTAAAAATTACCTTTTTTGGGGACAGGAGGTTTAAAAAACCTTTTTTTTTTAAAGAGAAAGGGTAAAGCCTCTTCCCCATCTGGTTTTATTGCAGCGGCAATACAAACAGATTTGGAGCTCAGAGCTTCCTGGGATACATATGTCACGCATCCAAGGTGGCTTCTGGCTGCTCTGAGCTTTTTCTTCAATGGGGAGGAAAAAAATGCAGGTCTCACGCATACGCAATAAGATCTGCATTTCCCCCCCCCCCCATTTACAGTAGGCCACATCAGTTTGTGTTTTAGTTATTCATTTTAAATAGGTTGTCTAATGCAGTACACTGCAATGTGCTCTGATGCATTGCCCTGCGTTCAGATATAGACCAGACACCCAGTGTAAATCAGAACAAAATAAAGCTCAAGTCATGTCTGTGAAGGTTCTCATTTATTTAGGTCATGGTATAGCTAAATCGCATGTAATAGCTAAATTGCATGTGAAAAACAGATAGAAAATAGCCCCCACCCCTAATCAGGCTTTACATAAAAAATCAGGAGTCATGTTACCCAGCTTTACATAAATCGCTTTTACACCAAATGGAAAATAGTTGTTTTATCAATGTAACATGTGCACCTTCCAGTCTTCAATAGTGTCCTTTCTCTTTTAATTGTGTGGTTGATCATGTGGTACTATTTTTGATTGGAAGCTTAGCATATTTATCGTCGTGCTGGGTTGTCTAGTCACTGTTTGTACTTAAAGTTGAAGATTTTATTGGCACAGCTTTACCATTTGAAAGATAGACAGACAGACAGATAGATAGTAGATAGATAGATAGATAGATAGATAGATAGATAGATAGATAGATAGATAGATATTATATAAATATTTTTTTTGTTTTGTATATAAATATTTCATGGATGGTACAGGTAGGCGTTTATCTTAAAAAATGTCATGGGACTGCAAGATCACATTTTATTATATGGTATCTTACATAGTGGAACCAAACTCACTTCATTAGGGGTACAGTTGTTTTGGCAGAAGAGACGCGCAAAGTCCCTTTACCAAAAATACACTTTCCTCTGCCCCGGTTGGCCTACTGTTTTTTGCTTACACTGCATGGTGCATGTGCCATGTAGTGTAGGGTCTGGCTCTATTTACAGCACCACCAAGAAAAGACCCAGATGTTTCAGACAATATACCTTCAGCACATGCACAACAACTTAAAAAAGATTGCATTGGATCTGAAAAATTCTGTGGTGAAGGTGGTGGCTTCTGGGAATGCAGTGCTGACAGGTTCCTGGACCTCTCATCACTTTAGGGCTCTAAAAGAAAAAAAAGGTAAGTGTATGTCATAATCAATAAGTTCATACTTGTGCGCACTTGCAGATTCTGACAAAAGCACACCCATGCCATCAACAATTCAGTTCAGTTTTAAGTGACAGTCTGTTAGAGTAACATCCCAGATAAAATACTGTTATGTTAGACTGAATTTAGAGTAAAGTTAGTAAAACATATTGCATAGATAGTGCCATTATAATGGTTGGTGCAGGTAGAAAAGTTTTGCTTCAGGATTCTGCAAGAGACAAATAAGTGTCTACCAGAAACTGCTACATATCTACATATCTCTAGAAACTGAAATTTTAAATTTGGGAGAACTGGTCCCAGTACTTAGCTAGACTGGTAGGTAGTAAAGCTATTTTATAATAATTGTATCTTATTTCATGATATTTTCTCATGTAGGTTAGGACCGCATGAGCTGTGCTCATATACTTCCTTCTTTCCTTGCACACGGATTATAAAGACGAGTCAGTACTTTCTGCTGCTTTAGTATTTTGTCTAGATTTACAATCCATGTATTAGTTGGACCACATTGGTTACTTTTAAACTAATACCCAGTTAACCATTGGAATGGTACAATATATATTCCTACAAATATTCTATATCAAACACATGGGAAGTTTTGTTACTGATTTTCAACCTTTAAACACAGTTTAATAAAAAGCAAAAACCATACCACTTAGATAAAGTTCATTTATATGAACTGATCATCTGCTGTACGTTTAATTGTTCCGGGGAGCCAATGTTATGATCTGCATAGTCAGCCAGGTGACAATATTCTGTCAGTCTTATAATATAAATTGCAGAGTTAAGCTACGTACACACGTCAGATTTTTATCGCCCGATAATCGGCATCGGCCAAATATCGGGCGAAAATCTGCCGTGTGTACAGTCGGTGTCGTCCATCGTCCGAACGACCGACCTGCCGGATCCACGGACGATGGACGACGACCGATCCTAATGAAAGGGAAGGGGGAGAGCGCGCAGCAGGGTGCCGCTCCGTCGCTCTCCCCCTCCCCTCTCCATAGAGCATGAACGGTGCTGTATGTACAGCACCGTTCATGCATCGTGTAGTCCCTTGTCGTTGGAAAGGATCGTGAAAGATCCTTTCCAGCGACAAAAATTGCAAGTGTGTACGCAGCTTTAGGTAGCTGACAGTGTCCTGCCAGTTTTCTGATTCACAATGTACAGCTAGGCAAATGATCATTATTTTCTGATTTAGAATTACAGCTTCCCATTTCACCTCTCCAGCCTACTTCTTGGAATATGGACACTGCTGATCCATGGCCCTTCAAGCAGACAAGTAATAAAAAAGACATAAAGCTAGACATGAGAAAGTGGGTTAAATGTCTGGCAAAGCAGTATGGCAGAGGTGTCTAAACCATAAGACAACTGAACTAAATTTTTAAAATCCATTGGTTGCTAAAAATATTTACTGTATATGTTTAGCTGTGCTTAGATTTCTACCTCAATTTGCACTTCGGGAAGGTAGTCCTTTTGTTGATCACATTTTTTATGCTAAAAAATGAAAATATGCTTGTGAATCTGTTTTAGGTCGCAAATATCTGCTGATTGTGCAAAAATTTGGTTAAATTTTGAAGGTAGCAGTCATAAACCTATATTTTACATGTCATGTAATATTAAAACAAATGGCTCTGTAAAATCTCGCAAAGTATTTATCTCATTGTGCAATACCTTCTTGTGAAAAATTAGGAAGCTGAACTTTCTACTTTTCTTAGGTTAGCTAAAGTTTGGGAGATGTGCCATAAAAGGTACACAGAGAACAAAGTACTTGTCCCCAATATAACCGGTGGTCTCCCTGCACCCGATCTTCCCCCATTACTGACTGACCATGTCTTGTTACGTGCAGTGTCTGTGTAGGGGTAGCCATCCTGGAAGAAACAGGGCTTTAAAAATGGTGAATTGAGAACCACAAATGAAACATTTAAACATTGCTGGAGAGGTTTAAAAAGAACAGATCCACATCATGAATAAAGAAGAACAGACAGAAGCACATTAATGGCATCAAGTTATCCTTCTCTAGATCTTTGGAGACAAGCTGTAAGAGGCAAAAGTTCCTTTCATCTCATATTGCAGAACAGCACAGAGTTGGAAGGCACAGGTGGTTAGGTCTACTTTTTCAATGACAAAGGGTTTTTAGGGTATTGCTCAACCACAATTTACATTTAGAGAAGTTCTTCACTTTTTAAGTTCATGTTCACTGCCTACTGCATGATCACAGTACCAAAGTTTACTATGTGTTACGTATAGTAGAAAAGTAATAAAACCTTTGGAGATTGCAAGCCGTTGGCATTTAAATCAACACACAACAATACTTTGTTGCTAAGATCCAATAAACAATCTTTAAAATACATATATCAGATGAAGCAGACACATTTGTTATTTTTTACAATTTATTAAGGTGAATTATGCATCACTATTGACCATATTTTTTCCACACAAAGCATGTTTTGGTTTTAAAGTAAAGCTCTAATTCACAAGGAAACTCAGGCTGAAGAACAGACTCTATGACAAATGATTGGGGTTAAAGTGTTGACAACAAATCATGAATCACTTTCAGGCATGGCTAGCTAAAGAAAGACTGAAAGTGTTACTGGAAGACTATAATAATGTGGCTCAGGTGGGGATATTAGTAAAGGGATTGAATACAGCCTCCACCATAACAAGATAGCCCGGAGACAGATGGGACCTCTGATCTACCGAGTCAGGTTCTTCTTCAACTCAGCTATTCTGCTGAAGAAGTCTATACTTTTATCTATTAAAAGAAATAGAAAAAATCAGCTGTGTTTTTTTGTGTGTTGCACATGAATGTTTACCTCAATCAGCCAACTAATTTATGTGCAATGTTTGATGATTTATCACAATGTCCCCTTGCACGTTGTGTTTAAGGCAAACATTAACTTATCTTATTATTAGACTTATTTAAAAAGTTATTTTTCTTTACATGTATTTGAACCCAGGGACAAAAATGTAATAATTTCTTTGGAGCAAAATTTTAGCGACAAACAACTCATTGACAGACTTCCTAAGTGACATGTTTCTCTGCTCGTCTGTGGAAAATTGTGTGACGTTGTAAACATGCTACAAACCCATTGGGCCTGATTTATTAAAGCTCTCTAAGGCTGGGGAGAATACACTTTCATCAGTGAAGCTAGGTGATCTGCGAACCTGGAATGGATTTGTTCCAGGATTCAAAACATTTGTTAGCAAAAAGCAAATGGCTATGAAGAAATCCATTTCAGGTTTGCTGGATCACCCAACTTCACTGATGAAAGTGTATTCTCTTCAGGGCTTTAATAAATCAGGCTCATAGAATCCAGAACACACACATGAGCACCTAATTTTCATTGTGATACACAAGAATGTTTAGGGAAAAATATCAGCTTGTCTGCTCTGCCTATAGAGGATGTTGAGTGGAATACACCATTCAGCAGAGATAACAAAAACTGATAAATTTATTGTCATGAAATTTTGTGCTAAAATTCATATTTTAACTAAGCATTGCCATTCTCCATCTTTGCAAATGTAATTTGTTGAGTTTACAATTTAATAGCAAAGCAGGTATTGTCATCCCAACTGCTAATGAAGTCAGGTGAGCTGTGGCAACATGTACCAAGTGAAACAAAATGAAAAGCAAATATCATTTCTGTAAATCAGGCACATATTAGAAGAAACAGTTGTAAATCTGCCTACCAACCAAGTTAATTTCAAAGCCCCTAAACATAGTATTGTCACCAAAACTGCATGGGGGGGGGGGGGTCAAGATGAGTGATGGCAACATTTCAAAAGTGAACAGATTAAAAAGTTTATTGAAACACTTTTCTTAAGCTGCCTACAAAGTTATTATTGTGACAAAAATGTTTTGGGGTGTTAGAGGGTCATGTTGGAACACGTGACCAGCGTAACAAAATGAAAAAGCCTGTGGTTTTTACTATTTAATTTTATTTGTTGTTTATTTGTTATTCATTTGTTAAGTTGTCGAGTTAAAATGTGAAATAGGATTTTTATGGTGAAATCAACTCCTACAAAATCAGCTGTCCATCCCTAACCTTTAGATCCTCTACAAGCATAGTTTCTTTGTCTTACTAAGAGATTTCTCTTACTTTTTACATGAAGCCTGGCACCAATCCATCATTATGCCAAGAGGAGGGGTCATGGAGATTCAGCTTTACAGATCAGGTAATTATTAGCTGTGTAATCTGACATGTCTGGCAGAAGCCAGCACAGTTTGCAGAGGAAAAGCCATGTTGTGGCAGATACTGAAGACAAGAGGTAGCAGCAAAGCGCTATGTGTTACCCAGGGAAAGTATCTGCTTGGAAACAAGAAACCTGGCAGCCAGGGAATGTTTTCCATGTTCCCTTCCCACCAGGATGTCCAGTGCTGACACTGCATCTGGCGGGGAGAAGTCTGGGGAAGGAGCCTTAAGCAGTAAACCAGCAGGATGGTCAGGCAGCCAGCAAAAGGGCCCAGAAAACACTAAACTCCACATCACATGCACATAGAAACACATGCTGCACTCTTCATCATATATATCATACAAATGGTACCCTACATCTTTTTACACACATGGCACCCAACATTACATATAATCCACATTGCATCCCATATCATACAGAACACAACACATAGTATCATACATACCACACAATGTACCCCAAAGTGTACTGAACACATGTTGAACCTCACATCATATTTATCACACACACTATATCCCCAAATGATACAATTCAATCCCCATCAAACTGTATAATAAATAACACCTGCTACATCTCACTATTTTTATTATGATATACACCGATCCAACCATCATATAAGGTACTCCATGTATCACTGGATCATACATAGCCCATAATGTGCCATACCTACACAGCTGCCTCCTTTCTCCATTTCTGTTAGAATGACAACCACCTTTTCCTACAATTACAAATATACATATAACCGAAGTTGCACAATTCCAAAGAAAAGTGACTTCTTATTTATCCAATTTTCCAAAGTTGGTGCAGTAGCACAGAGCTAATGATGTGGCATTAATATCTGCAAATGGAGCATGGATACTGCAATGAAGTTTACATCAGGCATAAAGAAACCAAAAGGAGTGATATCAAAGAAAGCAATCATAATGTTACATTGTATAGGTTTGTTTAGTACCAGGGTATAGATTTGGAAAATCATCGACCAGCATGTATCTGTTTTTTTCACATGACCATTATATACATTCCAAAGAGCTCAATTCCTATTCACAACAACAGCAGGTTTTACTACCCCAAAGTATAAATATACTGGATAGTGTCAGAGTACAATACAATTTTGAAACTTATCTGATGTTTAATGCATTTTGTATTCATTTTTACTTGTTCCTGTTACCTAATAAAATCTACAACACTTCCTCTCCTAATCTCTTTGTGCACTAATTCACATAAGGGATAAGTCTCATATGGTGTTTTAACTAGTGAAAGTGTTTAAAAAATTCTAACTAATAACTTTTTGTATTTGTTCCATTTCAGTCTAATAAGGTTACTATTGGAAGCAATGTATCATGTCAGTATGATAACTGCAGAAAAACTGTTCAACGTGTCAGAAACTCAGAGCTGCCTTGAATTCTGTGCACACCTGCTGTGTGGGAGTGGTTGAGTAGTTTAGCAAAAGACACTAAACCACGCAGAACAGACACCACAAAATAACGGTGTGCATTTTTGGCTTATCATCAGGGATTCTGTACTTGCAAGGTCTTTACTGGGAAATGTGCATGTATCACAGTGACGCTTTTTAGTTTGACTTGACACACACTTCAATCCCAATAAAAGTCAAATTTGTTTATTTTGTTTTCAAAAGAGCAGAAAATGATAAAACTTCTGTCTAGTTTTTATTGGCATCTGTGATAATAATAAAGAGATTTTAATTCTTTTTTATTTTTTTTAAAGAATTTTGCTGTTGACTGTTTCCAGTGACAGTAAAATAATTAAGCACTGAATGAGTGAATGAATGAGACACCCCACTGCGTTCACCTCCATTGACAGAGGAATTGACAACGGTCATTTCTGGTTTGATGCAGATTGCTAAACAACGTTGGGGAACTGCTGTAAACGTGCCTGAGACAATCCTAATCATTTTAGATGACAATCTGTACATACAGTAGCTTTAAAGACAGAAGACACATGGTTTAACCCCTTCTTTACTTTAACGCATAAATTAGAAAGTAGGACAGATGTGGGAAAAACCAGCTAAGGCTGGGTCTACATGGACTTTTTTTAAAAACGCAACGTAAACATTCCTTTTGGGTTTAAATGTGTTTTTTTGCACTTTTATTAGCGTTTTAAAGCTTGCCAATATTTCCAGTGTTAACCCTGCGTTTTAATTTTTTAAACGTTGCAAGCAATGTTTAAGATAAATGTCATAAACGTGCCTCAAAGAAACGTCTTGGTGTAGATTAACCCATTGTATTGCATGGGGTTTCCAATAAGGGATTTCAAAGCCTCAAGTTAAACGTTGGGGAAACAGTCTGTGTAGAATTAGCCTAAGTGTAATATGTTTAAGTACTTGGTCAAAAAACAAAAAAAAAAAAAAAAGGAAAAAAAAACACTTAACAACAGTTGAGGTGACATAGCAAGTCTGGTAATGGGCAGTTTGTACTTATGTTTGAAGGTTATCAGAATCTAATGTTCTGCTATGAAGATATGGGTATGCTTCTATTTCCAAGCATACTTGTTTCTACTGGAGCCAATCTCAACTCTAGGAGTGGAATAATGTGTTGTTGATAGTATATTGTGGAGGCCTAAATATTTTATTATCAATCAATAACAGTGTGAGTGAAATAATAATATTAAATATTTAACAAAATAAATCATAAAATGAACTAAATTAATAAATCAGAACTACTATCTCTCTTTCCCCCTCTTTGATATACATCCAAATCAGTTTAGGGGCTTCTGCTCCAAGCCCAAAGGAGGGTTTTGTCTCTTTTCTCTCTATAGTTAAAATCTTCAGACAAAAAAAAATCTACCACCTACCTCTCTTTCCCCCTCCCACCTTCGTCTCACCTACTTTTCTCTTACTCATTCTACATGTTTTATAGTGACACTTATTCTTGATATCAACAAGCATACAAAAACTAAATATGTCATTCTTGACAGCACATTTTTTTCTGCTGATGCTCACCATCGCGGGCCAGCTAGTCTCTGAAAGTCCCCTTGCACTGTTATTACTTCTTTTTTTTTATTGTGAGTCCAATCACTGGACACAATAGGAAGTGTCTATTTTGGGTATACAAAGCTTCCAGGATCATTAGATGCCTGGTTACTCCATGCGATCTGTGATTCCTTCCACTGATTCCAACACTATCACAGGACACAAAAGTGATGTAGGGTCTGGCGAAAGTAACTATAACACTCAGTGGGGGATTAGGCATCTGACATGCCTAGACAAATATACAGGCAGCAGTATTACCTGTGCTTTTTTACAGGCTCTGCACTGTTTTTTATTAATTTTTTTTTCAGAAGCAACAAACATTTCCTATGAACTAGTAGGAGGTTAAAAACTTGCTTACTCCCCACCCCTCCTTCTAATTGTTCTTGTGTTAGTGTTTGTATGTTTCCACCCAATGCAACATTATTATTATTATTATGTAAAATGTTTGAGGTACCTCCGGTTTTTAGAAACAGAAAGATCAGAGTTGGGTTGGAAATCAATCAGAAATGCCTTTTAGTTGCCAGTGTGATTGTTCTGGGTTATTATGTGAAAGCAGTAATATCAGGTGCTGTGGCTTGTTCAGTTTCATGGGATTGTTCCTTTACAAATTGTCATCTTTGTACAGCACTGTGCTATATGTCAGAGCTATATTTGGATGAAACGCATGGAGACATTTCAACTAAACTTGCTATGTTCCACTATCACTAGGGAACGCATCACTAAACTTGCTAGACATATGACTGAACTTTGTACAGCGCTGTGCCATATGTCAGAGCTATATTTGGATGTATGTTTGTATGTTCCACCATTGCTCGAAAATGCAAAGAGACAAACCAAACTTGCTTTACATATGACTGAGACACATGTGAGTGCACCAGTCCTCTTTGTACAGCACTGTGCTATATGTCAGATCTATATTTGGATGTATGTGTGTATAGTTAGGTACATAAATATGTGGACATGTGGACTAATTTTGGTTCTGTACCACAATAATTTTAAATGAAACAACTCAGATGCAGTTGATCTGCAGACTTTCAGCTTTAACTCAGTGGGTTGAACAAAAAGGAACTAAATCTTTTTTTTTAAACAATCACTTCATTTCAGGGGCTCAAATATATTTGGACAAATTAAAAAGCTGAAAATAAAATGTTCATTTCTAATATTTTCATTTCAGGGGCTCAAAATTAATTGGACAAATGACTCAAAAGGCTATTTCATAGGCTGTGTGGGCAATTCCCTACAGAGCTGTTCTATATGTCGGAGCTATATTTAGGTGTATGTATGTGTTATATATATAGATGTGTGTATGTGATCCCTAGGAAACGCATGGAGACATTTCAACCAATCTAGACATATGACTGAGACTCATGTGAGTGCACCACTAATCTTTGTACAGCGTTGTGGTACATGTCAGAGGTATATTTGCATCTATTTATGTATGTATGTATATGTGTATGTATTGCTCAGCACAGTGTGCCTTTTACTTATATTTTTACATGCTTTTTTGAACTATAATATAGGATTGCAATAAATAAATACCTGGGCAACGCTGGGTAATCAGCTAGTATATATATATATATATATATATATATATATATATATATATATACTCATGTGAGTGCACCAGTCATCTTTGTACAGTGCTGTGCTATATATCAAAACTATCTTTGGATGTATGTATGTGTGTATGTCATCACTAGGAAACGCATGGAGACATTTTAACCAAACTTGCTATGTTCCACCTTCACTTGGAAACACAATAACACATTTCAACCAAACTGCTAGACATATGACTGAGACTGTGAATGCACCGCAGATTTTTGTACAGCACTGTGGTATATGTCAGGTATATTTGCATGTATATGTATGTATATATGTGTGAATGTATTGCTTAGTGACAGTAGGCCTTTTGCTTATATTTTTACAAAAACTTTTTTGGACTCTTTTACAAATTTCTGGCCTGTAATAATGCCTTCGAGTAAATGTAAGGCAATTTGCCGAGTGCAATCAAAGGCAAAAAAAATTAAACAACACCATAGACAAGAAAATCCCAAGGACAGGAATAGAAACTTGCCACGCTGCACGAAAGAGCTACTACATCTAGAGCTTGAGAGACAGTAAATCAATGTGGGACCCGACCACAGGATAGCAGAGATAGAGCTACTATATCTAGAGCTTCAGAGACAGTACAACAGCGTGAGACACCAGTACAGGAAATGAGAGAAAGGACTAGTACATGTAGAGCTTCAGAGCAGTACAACAGCATGAGGCCCAACTACAGGATAAGAGAAATAGAGCTATTACATCTAGAGCTTCAGAAACAGTGCAACAGCGTGAGACCTGAGTACAGGAAATGGGAGAAAGAGCTACTACATCTGGAGCTTCAGAGACAGTACAACAGTGTGAGACTTGAGTACATGAAATGGGAGAAAGAGCCAGACGATCATTTATCCCATGGCTCACAAGAAAGCTCTCAAGGCCTTTCGTGTCACTCCGAAAGATCTGAGAGGAAATGACAACCTGATGGGAGGAGCTCTGGTACTCCTCTGTGAAAACTTTCATAAGACTCTGCCAGTCATCCCAAAGTCAACAGCAGTTTATGAGATCCACGCATGTTTAAAACATTCATCCTTGTGAAGACATGTGCAACAGATAACTTTAAAGCAAAAAATGAGAGTACATCTGGGAGGTGAAAGTGCTCTAAAAACTACTCGAAATTGGAAAAGGTAGCTTACCAGTTTAGTTTTCTGGCAAGATAAAATTGCCATCCGATTTCTGTAATCTGGTGTCATCCATTGCAGAGGATATAGATGCAGTCTATCCAGCAGTTTTACAAAACTATCACAATTTTTACTGGTTCCAAGAAAGGGCCATTCTTGCTGCTAAAAATGAAGATGTCTAGGAAATAAACAATCAAATACTTGCCATGTTACCAGGCGTAGTCACTGAATACAAGTCTATCGATACTGTAGTAGATGCTGATGAGGTCATCAATTTCCCAACAGAATTCCTAAACTCACGTGATCCGGCTGGATTACCACCACATCTTCTTTTACTTAATATTGGCTCTCCAATTATTTTACTACGCAACCTCGACCCACCAAAACTTTGCAACAAAACAAGGCTTTGTGTTATGAAGCTGTTGGCCAATGTAACTGAAGCCACTATCTTAACAGGAAAGGGAGAGGGTGAAAGTTTTTATCCCACGGGTAGCACTCATTCCCACTGATCTTCCTTTTCAATTTAAGAGATTACAAATTCCAGTCAGACTTGCGATCTCTATCACAATCAAGAAGTCACAGGGGCAGACTAATATGTACGGCGGAGTGGATTTGAGACCGGCCTGCTTCTATATATATATATATATATATATATATATATATATATATATATATATATACACAGTGGCTTCAGAAAGTATTCAGACCCCCTTATTTTTTTTTATTTAATCTGCACACTTATAGTACCCTATAATGACAAAGTGAAAACATGATTTTAGACAATTTAGTAAATTTATTAAAAAGGCTAAAACTTGAGGTATCATATTTACATAGGTATTTAGACCTGTTGAAACTACACTTAATAAACAAATAACAAATTTTAACAAACACAATTTAGCTCGGGTACCTCCCATTTGCCTTGATCACTGCTGAGATGTTTCTGCACCTTGATAGAGTCCACCCGTAGTAAATAAATTGATTGGCAATGATTTGGAAAGGCACACACCTATTTTTAGAAGACCTCATAGCTGACAATATGTGCTGGCATATCAGAGGAAAAAAACCAAGCCATGATGTCAAAGGAACTGCCTGCAGACCTCAGAGATAGGATTTTGTTGCAGAGCACAGATCTGGGGAAGACTACAAAAAGGTCACTAAAAAGGGCACAGTGGCCTCCATAATTCTCAAAGTAAGAAGTTTGGCACAACCAGGACTCTTCCAAGAGCTGGTCGACCAGCCAAACTGAGCAATCAAGGGAGATGGGCCTTAGTGAGAGAGGCGACCAAGAACCCAATGGTCACTCCAACTGAGTTCTAGAGATCCTGTGTGGTAATGGCACTAGGTTTCAGAAAGAACAGCCATTACTGCAGCCCTCCACTAATCTGGGCTTTATGGCAGAGTGGCTAGACTCTCCTCAGTGGAAAACACATGAAAACCTGCTTGGAGTTTGTAAAAATAAACAGCTGAATGACTCCTAGACTGTAAAGAACAAGACTCTCTGGTGTGATGAAACCAGATGAACACTCATACATTTCAAAGTCATTTTCCTTCAAAGTGAACTGTAGCATTTTAGACATTGCCCCCTTTTCAGACCATTGTCTAAAAAGCCTATAGGTTGATATGAGTAAAAATCCCTGCAGACTCACAATTCCTGAAATCCTGAGGCCAGGCCAGGCTGTTGTCAGCAGTTTGTTTAAATTTTAAATATAAAGATAAAGTTTACCTTGCATCTATGGCCTATCACCGTTCCAGCGTATATTATATGCATTCATCTGTATTAACGTACTATTACAGTAAATCTACCTGCATTGATAATTTAATTCTGCATGAAAGTGTTGAGGTCTTTTTTTGTAACCATGAAAGCACTTTGACTTTGTACATGAAAGAACACAATAAAAAGAGGATTACAATATTAAAGTAAAATGATTAAACTATTGGCGTTCTTATTATAATATTTTGCATATCTTTGCAGTGTAAAAAAAAATCTTTAGTTGTAATGAATAGATGCTTATCTTTACTGACAATTTTGCTGTAAAAGAATTAAGATATCTCTGCAGTCAGCTTCAGCAGGCAGTACGTTTTCTGGATGGGTAACCAACTCATCATGCTTCACTCACATTATGACTGAACACTAATCCCTATTTGATCTTTAGATGGAGAGAAAACAAAAGTTAAGTTCCCACTGGCCTCAAAGCAAAAGCATCAGTAAGCGGCATTCTTGCTGCATTGATCAACAGGGAAACCACGCACAATTTGTTGTTACTACATGAAGGTCAGCACGATAAGTCTTAAGTAGCCTTGACATGACCCTATTACATGAATGCCGATTAATCTAGGCTCAAAATATAAACAGCATACTGAATATTAGATCAATTGGCAGTCTGATCCTAATAGAAACACAACAAAAAAGCTGAATTTTTTCCCTTTCATATTTTCTACAGTATTTGTACTTGGAACTGAACCATATTGTTACACTCTATGTAAGGTTGTATTTGAGACTGTAGATATACATTACATCACCAATGCATTTATGAAGTTTCATCGCTTATTTCCTTAAAATTATGTGATGGGATTACATTTAAAAATCACATAAAAAGTGTGCTACAGATCACCCCTGCAGATTTGATGTTATTTGCATAGAATGCATACAGTCAGGCCTGGAATGAAGGAACATGGAGAGTGATAGGGAAAGGCTTGCAAGACTGTGGAGGACAGGGAGCAGACAGTCAGGGGTTAAAAGGAATTATTAAAAGTGGAAGGAACAGGAAAGGGAGGTACAATTTTTGGTGGCCTTGGGGAAGGAAAAGTTTCCCACTGGCTCGCCTATTTGTGGGGGGAGGATAGGAGCTAGTGGTGAGGTCCTCAAGGGAAGGCAGTTTTAATGGTGGTATCAGTAGGTGGAGCGCAATCATTGGTGTGGATGATGGTAGAGACATGGTTGGAATACTTTGGGGTGCAAGGGCTGTGGTTAACTATGATACCGTTCCCAAGATGGGTTATGAATGCGGCTAGGAGGATATGTGTTTATGGTGACGCTCTTGAGGACCAGAAACCAAAATTATCTGAATGGTAATGTATGTTTAGTTATTTATGGTTATTTGTATTAGTGGTTACTAAAGAAGGTAATTATTTGCATGTAATAAAAGGCCTATGGGCCTTCAACCAATATCTGAGTTTGGGAATTACTTGGGGGGTTAAAAAAGAATGGTGGGAAGGGTGGGAGGTGTTTTGGGGTATACTGGATGCTCTTTCTCTGTCTTGACACAGTCTTGCCAAGAAAAAAGTTTACAAAGACTGATTACGCTAGTACAGGGACAGCACTTCTGCAAAATGCAAATTTTGTAAATGAGCCTGAGCCACACTCGGGGTAGCTAAACAAATAAAAAAAAAATGACTTACCTGGTCCCACCAGCGTCCTCCAGTGTCCTGCCCATCTGATTCCATCCTCTGGCTGCTTCCTCTTCCTTTGATCTGTCCCCCAGCAATTGCACTGACGTTCCCTGGGAATCCCCGATGACATCAGTGCATGCAGGAGCGTGGCGGGAATTTACAATTATTTTGTATTGGATTCAAGTAATCATTATATATAATATATATATATATATATATATATATATATATATATATATATGCTACTGTACAGTTGTATTACAGGTTTCAGTATTTTTGATTTATTTATCGTGTTAACAGATTTTGTGGGGTTTTTTTTTAAAGATTATTAATAAATTTATTACATTTAAATAAATATTGGACATATTTTGTTGAGTTATACCTAAAAATTACAGGCCTAAAATGTAAAATAAATTTTCATTAAAGACAATGTACAGCTTTTAGACATATAAATCCAGATAGAAATTAACTGCCCAGGAGGTTAAACAGATATCGCAGCTTCACAATATTTTTTTTCCCAATTTATGCAACACAATTAACATGTACCAGTAAATTCACATTGAATATAAATCTAAATATTGGCTGGAATGTCCTGATGGATATGAAAAGATTTATGAGTATAAATGGGTTCTTAGAGGAGTGACAGACTAAAGGGCTGAACTGCACTAAGCATTGCTGGAATTAAAAATCAACTGACTACAAACTTAAGACTCCAGATAATATTGGTTAGCTCTGTCCCTTGAAGATATTATTATCTTTTCCTGTCAAAGTTCTTTAGTTCAGTTGGTGGGAAGATGGCTCACCTGTGTCATATATTGTAATGGAAATGCATTAAGAAGTTTCATGTAAGAGCCCTTTTTCCTTCAACCACAAGAACTCCACCCCCGTTTCCCTTTTACCTTCCAGAATAACAACAACACACCTGCGGGTATGGTGAATTGGACCTTTACGGACGTTTATTAAATTTACAACTTGTGAAATTAAATAACTTATGTATAATATACAAATTAGTTACAAATCAACATTAACCAAAAATAACACAAAAAAATATGACAACCCCCTTTCTTTCCTCATCCTTTATAGACTCATTAATGCTCACCCATTGTTTTATTTCACAACCTATCAAAATACAACTGCCCCTGCCATACCCCTTTTCAAAGTATCACCCGACCTTTTGGCCTTCCCCCCTAGTCATGTTGGCCCCTGCCTAGCCTCCTTCTCACTGGCTTAAGGGCCTCTCTAGAGGTGGAAAAGCATAGTAGACAGAAACAACATGCCACTTCAAGGAACTGTGTCACAATCCAACCACATCACAATTGCAATTGTGTGCACTACATGGTTTAACGGTATGATTCTGCGCTCAACCACAAGTCTCAAATGACCCTAAATCTTTTAGATTTTAAAGTTTAGATGCAAAATTGCCTACACTTGTGAGGATACATAGGTTTATTAATATTTGAAAGTTTACATAGTTCACAGAGTGTGACTCTGGGTGGATTTTACCTGCAAATACCAAATAATCCCAAGTCACATTCTGGGTAGCTTTAACCTAAAAACCCACTAACCTTGCTCCATTGTCATCCCCCGTCATCCTGTTTGTTCCTGCAGGTTCTGGGGACATGTCTGTTTTCTTCGATCTTCAGCCGCAGAATGCAGAGACAATCTCCGGGGTTTCCGGGGCGGATCAGGGGGAAATTCAAATAAATTTGTATTGGATTCAATACAAAATAGCTGTATTGAGTCCAATACAAAGAAATGTAATATATATATATATATATATATATATATATATATTATATGCTACTGTACACTTACATGTTTACCTATTTTTTTTATTTATTTTTTTAACAGATCTTTGTATTTTTTTAAAGTTTATTATTAAATTTATTAAACCTATTAAATATTGGACATATTTTGGTGAGTTATGCCTAAGAAATTTAGCCTACAATGTAAAATAGATTTTCATGCAAAAAAATGTAACGCTTTTTGCATAGAAATTTGGACGGAATTAGAACGCTAGGGAGGTTAAAGCTGATAAATACTACCCTGCCCTTCTCAACACTTGTGCTATAAAGAGAACTGACTGTATGTAATCTCTAGAAGAAGGACATAGATAGATTTTTTGTTTTTGCATATGCCCACTTTGATCCATAACATTGTACATCTGGAATGTACGGCATCAGCAATGATGCATAAATTCAGAATACAACATACAAGGAAAATAATATAATAAATAACTCTATATAAAAAATGTATACGGTATAAATTCTTCAAGAGTTTAAGCTTTCTATCACAAGAAAGTGAACATTTATAAACATCCTAAATGGCAGGGGGAGAAAGCTATCTTTTTAGTGATGCCACTCAAAAAATATATACAGCCAGTTTTCTGTTTACAGCTTGATATCTGTATAGACAACAAAATTGAATATGCCATTTTGCTAGACACAACTGTGATTTGCTGTCGTCTGAAGCTTTACCAAGCAATCTCGGGTACAAAACAGAAACTTCAAGGTGAATAACAGCCAGATTACTAGGCAATTACTCGAAAAGGATGATTATGTGCATATATGCTTTGCATCACTTTCTCAGAGAAATATGTGGCAAAAAGATTTAACATTTACTTACCTTACTTGTATTTTCATATTGTTTATATATTTTGCAACAATAAAGTGTAGCTAAACCCAGGAACAAAAATGTTGCAGCTTATCGGTCCTGGTGTCTGCATTCATTGTCCTCTAATTCTAATTTACTGCGCTATGGGCTAAAGTAAGGAACACTATATGATGGCCTATAAAATGGTGATCATGCTTACTTTATAAATGTCCTGACATGTCCTTACTTTATAAATGTCCTAAAAAAATGCTGGTACATTAGATTTGTTTTTGTTTTGTTTTTTTTACCAAACTGGTGTTTGTTTAAAAAATTTGTCAGCTGATTGCCACCATTATGAATGTGGTAACCTGAAAAGTGTGTTATTCTAGAAACAACTGCCTTACTTATAGAGGAACTTAACATTTAATAACAGTGAGTAGGCTGGTAATTTATTGCAGAAAATACAAACTATGTATTTTCTATAATAAAATGTCCTTACCTGTCTATTCCCTGCATTCTTCATATTGTACTATGAGCTTACATTCTTGGTATGCACAGGAGTTGCACCTGTAAGAAGACCAGGCAAAGATGTTGGCACCAGCGAGGGGGCTTGCAGAAGTTGTACACAACTTTTTGTAGATTCTGTAAACTTTTGTGTTGTATAATAAATTATTTTTTCAACCATTAGACATTTTTCCCTTATATTAGTTGTCTTATATATTCTTGGATTTTGTGGGCTTACATTATTTATTTCCTGAGGTAATTTCTCGCTATGATTTATTACATTTCATATATAAGACTTTTTTTCTTATTCTTTCATTCTATTCTTATTCTATTCAATTATTATACCCTTCATATGTATTTTCAGCTGTTTTACTGATGCACACTTGCAATGCTCTCCTGTTTATTTGTTTGGTAGATGTATTGAGTTCTTTTAATTTAATATTTCATAACAAAAAATATATTTCAGATTTTATTTTCTCACAAAGAAAAGTTAACTTGTTTTTCAAATATTGCCAGTTTTTATTTCCTAGTGCTAAGAAATGGGGATGTTAGACCTCATGACCTTGTTTTCTGGGTCTGTTTACCCATGAGACATCTACAAGAAGAAATACTTTACAGATGGCACTTAGATCTTTAGGTTCTTAATCAATGCCAAGGTTGGCCTTGAGACGGTGCCTTGACAAATGTTACAATATAGCTAAATGTCTGATTCTGAATTCATACTGGATAACTTTGACATAAAATTATTTGCTCCAGGGCTGAGGAGCTTATGTGAAAACTGCACAGTTCACAGAGTAGAAATGACAAAATCAAGTTTTGCTTCAATTATTGAGAAGTTTGTCGATTATTCTTGCACGCAGTGCTTGTTATATGTGATTTTCAGTTACATTCACATTTCTTCATCATTTTCATGTTTTAGGTTGTTGTTATTGAGCTCTAGAAAGTTGAAGACTCAGTTGCAATTTTATGTGGACTCAATAGAATTTGGTTTGCTGAACTCTTTTCCAACACGGTGGGGAACATTTTAAACTGTATTATATCCACTTGTTCTTATGGGGAATTTATATATCCAAATGTAGTTACATTTAACAGTTTGGAAATTGAAAAAATCAAATAAAGGAAATCTATTGCCAGGCTTTGGGAAGATCTGTATACATATTTTTTAATAGTTAATGCTTTAAAAAAACATTTAAACAAACATAACCTCTGTAGCTGAATGTACTGTGGAATAAACAATTCCTTACCAAAACTCACAAAACTGCAGTGACTATCTAACTACGATCAGAATCCATTTATTAAAATGAGGAAGGGGGTATGGGACAATTTCCCAAACTTTTTACTGGAATGACCTCCTAGCAATCCACAATCCCTACCCCTGCTATTTCTCCATCTGAATACCAATAAGGTAAGATCCTAAATTTGTGCACCGCTTCCTCAAATTTTCAGTTTTCTATCCCTCCCCCTTTGTCCATGAAACTTTTCTGCTAACTTATTTCCTCCAGATATGGTTGTGAATGACAAGACTTTTAGGAGCAAGTGTAGGGAAAAAAAACAGGACTGGATAGATAGAAATGTAAATCTTTTGGCAGTCAAAACAACTCCCTGTATTTATTTAGTGCATTTGGTTGTAGAGTTGCTGTAAAGAAGCTAATATGCCATTCTAGTATCATAAGAGTAATTGTGGAAATGCAGTTTATAGTTACATTATACAAATGAAAACCTCTGTTAAATTAAATTCTGTAACTTACAGTATTTTCATCCCACCAAAAATGTCCCCGTAACAGATAAAACAGCTGAAACATAAAAACTCTGCTAATGTTTGAAGAAAGAGCTAGCTAATATTCAGGGCCTATTTGCCCTAACCTCTCATGTTTCATAAAGTTTTGTAAATAAGAGGGGAATTGGGATAGCAAATACAAATACAGTGGTACCTTGGTATAAGTCCGCTTTGGAATAAGTCCAACTTGGTATAAGTCCTGTTTGGACATCAAAAATTTTGCTTGGTATACAACCTTTGTGCTAGAACTTGTATGGGTCAAAATGAGTCATAACACCGCGGGCTACCTTTATTTACCTCGCTCGAGACCACTGCAACGACTGCCCACGAGCGTCAGTACGCCAGTTGCTACCATTCAGTGAACAACCTGCGCTATAACTCTTTGTGAATAACATAACATCTCCTCCTCCTCCCTTCTCAGCACCATCCTAGTAGGCACTCGACTCTTCTCAGCAAGGTAAAGTGAGGTTACATTTTCATTTATTTCATCCAATTGCTTTTGTATTTATGTATTTTAGTATTAGGCAGTGTTTAAATTATTTTATACAGCCCCATCAATGTATATTATGCCAAAAACAATAGGATTTTTTTTCATGGGAACGGATTAATCTTTTTCCTTTTATCTCTTATGGGAAAAATTTGTTTGGTATAAGTTCTTATTGGTATAAGTCCAAGGATCAGGAACAGATACCACTGTATAATCAAAAAAAGCTATGTGTGCTTTATGCACGTCAGAAAGTGAGACTCCATTGCTGTTAAACCTTTTAATGGGGAGGATAATGGTAGTCTGGGTATTGGTTTTAAACCTAATGGCTCATAAAAACCATATTCTAATATTAAAAAATTAAATGAAAAAATTTATATATTTATATATATAAAAAAACATTTGAATTGAGAATAGTGATGAATTTATTCCCCATGTTACAGTTTTAATTAAAAGCACCTAGGGCTATTGCACAATAATAAAGGATATTTTATTTGTCTTCATGTTCTCTTCCAATAGCCAATCCGATCCGGTAGAATTGAACAAAATAAAATCTTCCCCTGAAACCGACTGGATGTTTTCAGTAAACACAGGCTACGCTGTAAAAGTAATCATTTT
This sequence comes from Pyxicephalus adspersus, assembly GCF_032062135.1. NCBI lineage: Eukaryota > Metazoa > Chordata > Amphibia > Anura > Pyxicephalidae > Pyxicephalus > Pyxicephalus adspersus. The sequence continues at coordinate 85,202,704 of NC_092861.1, read as the reverse complement.
TTTCTTTAAAAGCATATAACAGGGATTGTTCACACACTGAGCATCTTAGTTTTGATATGCTGAACATAACAGATAAAGTGTTTGGAGCACAATATCTCCCACTACCTGACTGCAAAATGGTTGGCACAAAGTACTTATCCATGAGTGGGATTTAATAATGTGATTTGGCAAGCAAATATGTGAAAGCTATTCTTTCCTTCTGCAACACTAAATTTCTATGACTCAGAAAACTATTCAGTGACAACATTACTACATTTGTCTGTATTTATGGCTGCCAAAAACATACATTTATTCTGCACTGTAAACTGTAAAAGCATGTATATAGTATAATGCTACTGTAACAAAGCATTGCATATCAACACTTTTCATATGCTGCTAAAAGCAGGTAGCATAGTCCTTTACATTAGATATCATAATAATAAATGTAAAATGTGGCAAAGTATAAATCTAGATTCCAGGGGGAACACTGATAACTAGTGTTGGTCGAATAGCTCACTATTCGATTCGGCAGCTATTCGCTCGAATACAGCAAAAAAATTCGGGTGGTCGAACATCGAATTCGAACACCATTAAAGTCAATAGGAGAAAAATTTGGGTTTGTTTCAGCACTGTGTAGAGCTTCTACAGCCTCCCAACAGGTGTAAAAAGATACATTATAAAAGGATACATGAAAAGATACATTGTAAAAGTATACATAAAAAGATACATTGTAAAAAGATACATTGTAAAAGGATACATAACACTATTCCATACCCCTGTGCTTCACATGAAGAATAAAGTGCACCTGTGAAATCTATTTTAGGCTAAAGCTAGGTACACACTTCCAATATTTTTGTTAGAAAATGAACGATTGTGACCGATCAACGATTATGCACGATTATACTTGAACAATCATATTGTGCACAATTCTGTACATGCTGTAAGAATATGGTCGTTCATATATAATCCAGTAACAGTGTCCACACACTAGATACAATCGTTTGAGCGATGCAGGGAGGGACATGTAAAGGAGAAAGTGTACCGCAGAAACATGCACAATCACTGAACGTCACGATACTGTACACACGATAGATAGTGAAAGATCGTCGGCCAATCAGATCCACCGTGGCGGTCGTTCATTTTCAGCGACAATCCTCGTTCGTCGGCGTCCTTGGTCACTTTTTTTTGGCCAATCAAATGTTCATCGGTCGTTTCTAACGATAATTATTGGACGTGTGTATGCAGCTTTAGTCTACACGGACTGCATTCCCATGGGCTAATCTACACCAGGACGTTTCCTTCAGGCACGTTTTTGAGCGTTATCTTAAACGTTGCTTGCAACATTTAAAAAATTAAAGCGCTGGATAAACGCAGGAAAACACTTCCATTGAACTCAATGGAGGCTTTTTCAAGCGTTTTTAAGCTTTTATGAAAGCTTCCATTGAAAACAATGGGGGCTTTTATAAACATTTTTAGCAGGACTTTGGAATCTGGAAGCCCCCTTTAATAAGGAGACTCCCAGATAAAGTTCCCACGGTCCAGGAATCCCACAATGACATTATGATTCATAATGTCATTGTCGGATAACCTGTAAAAAAAAAAAAAAAGAACAAGTTTAAAATAAAAAACATACAAAAAAAAATTTAATTTAAATTTTATTTTTTTCTCCCGAATTTTTGCTGTCGAATGCAGCAAAATTCGGGTCGGGTCTACCTGAATTCGAACAGCCATATTCGGGTCAAATATAGGGACAACCCGAATTCGAACATCAACACTACTGATAACTTTCTTGTACTCAGATGGCGTAAGAATGCGCAGTGATGAACCTCAATACATGTATGAGAACACTACAGCATGGAAATAATTTATTCCTTCCTCTGTCCTCTTCCACTGTCATGCAGGCCCTGCACCTAATGCTTACAGCTATGGGCCTCACTGAAAATGACTAAGCTTTCAAATTCATCCACATATGCACAAGCAGCATCTTGGTCAACTGAACGTTTTCCACCACTCACCACATGAAACTGTAATCCATGTAGCCACTTGAAACGATGTAGCCAACCTTCTGAATATTCACACTTGTGTTGCAATCCCAGCTCTTCATGAAACATTTTGGCTTGTTCCTCCAGAAATTTCCACCTCTTTACTTACATGAAGATTAAACCAGGTTATGAGAACTTGGTCCAGTTCCAAACTTTTTCCCTCCGTTGAGTTCCCTTCCTCCCATTGACTTCCCTACAAACATTTGCTTTTTTGATCCACTGTCAGAAAATAATTTTAGCAGCTTTTCATTCTGTTTTTTAATATCATATATTGTTGAAGAGCCAAAGTTGTATATTTCACAAATAGTTTGCACAGACACGGCACTATCAAGTTTTTTTTTAGCATTTCCACTTACTCTGCGATTGACAAGGCATGATGTTTGCATTTTATACCACCTCTTTTGTTTGCTGAATTCATACTGGGGCTATACAACAGCAAATAAATGACAAAATGAGAAGGAATGGGCAGAAATGCACTGCTCATTCCTTCTCAAAAAAAGCACTTGCAAGCAAGACCCAACAGCTGATTCTGGAGTACAGCACCATCAAAACATAAACGGCGCCTTCAGAAAACAGTGGCGCGCCAACACAGTAAATTTGAAAATGCATTCCGAAATCCATGCCGGAAATCTGAAGGACCCAGATTATCGATGACCGGTGTTTTGAATGTCAACCTGTTGTTTAGGATGGAATGTTTTTGTACCAATGTGCTGCGAACTGGTAAATTTGATAAAATTGTTTTTCCCACAGTAATAGTAATATTAGAAGCCTTAACAAAGCAACAAACTGTAAACAACATTTCAGCAAACTACCTCCTGACCAACTGTGAAGCCTGGTGATTGAAAAGCTAAAAGATTTTTTTTTTTGTAATTGGCTATTCATTTTTATCCTGTTATTTTCAAGTGGACTTCTGCTTCAAAGTGACCGTGTTGCTACCATAGAGAACAGAATGTCCTCTGCAAAAAAAGACAAATACTTGCCTTTCCAGAGGACTGTCGTTTACTTGTAAACTGTAAGTCCCCAAAATTTTTCTTTTTGAAATAAACTATTTAATGTGTTGTTTAGTTAAAAAAATGTCATATTTCTATTAAAAATAGCATCCTAATTTAGAAAGCATTAACAATTTTTCACAATAAATTTTATACACTTGAATGCCAATTACGCCAAGTTTTTAACTTTTATACCTTTGTTTAATTTTCACTTTTTCTCTAAAAACCTCAAAGTGTTTTGCTTTTTTAATTTTCCCATCACTCACAGTCATTCTCTCCAGGAAACAAATGTCATTTGCAAATCTATCTTCCTCATTTTGCCATGGAAAGATGACAGCAAGGGACCCAGCTTGTCTAAAGACTTCATCACACTTTCCTTGCCTTTACAGAAACTAGACTCAAATGGTGAATTACTTAGAAATGGAAAGATGTGTGCACAGGAGGTACGTCATTTACAAATAACAAATACAGTTGTAACATACATAATATGTCTTCCCTACCTGCCTGTCCTAGTGACAGCCATCCACACCACCATTTCTTTTTTAGACGGCACACAGCAGCCTGAGGTTAAATCAATAACTTTGCTTGATATAGACAATGTTAAAGAAAGTATTAATGTCTGGCTTACAGAAATGGGATATTCAGCTTTCTGAGCACAGGCAGGTAAAGGCCAAGAAGATTGGATTGAGGATTCTGAAGCCATTCGATTAACAAAAAAGTGTCATCAGGGTTTAAAAAAAGGAAGGGTGCAGAATGGATTTGGCTACTGAACATACATCAAAACTGAAATAAATTGTACCAGGGTATGCAAGGTTTGACCCTGAAGAGGTCCAACTAAAATCAGATCATGCACTTTACACAGATTTTCATGTCCAAGTATTTGTAGATCCACTACATTTTTTTATTACCTAGTTAGTTGGGATATAAAATATTTTTGACAGACTGAATTACCTAACATTTCTAGACAAAAAGTTCCAGCAGGAACATAAGTATATTGGATCACAAAAACCAAACCTTCATCAAGGTCAGCCTCCGCTCCAGTGGATCAAACCTAAAAACAAAGCAAAGTAGGTTGGGCGGAGGGTAGTATTGCTGTATGTATTTGGCCATCATAAAACTGGCCCATGAACATTCAGTTGAGTTCCTATACAACTGAACAATAGCACTGTCCAGACTAACTTCGGGTAGTTCTTCAAAATATATAGTAGGACTACTGCTACTTTTGTTATTAAGGAATGTCAGATCTTTAAAATTCTAATATTGACACTTTAGTATTTTTTACTTGTAACACTTGATCAGTTCTGAAGAGAGCTGCAAAAATAGGTCAGTGTTTTACAGTCTACATCTAAAGGTTTCTCACACTTTTCTTGGTCTGCTCATCAACTCCACTCATTAAAAAGGCTTTTTGCTTATTGATCAGAATGATTCACATATTGATATCCTGTCTAAATTATAATTAAGAGTCCTTTGAATGCCAGACAAAATAATTTTCCTCCATCCATATTTATTGAGACAACCACTTTCCTCACCAGTCATTGGTGCAAGAAGGTACTGTTCAATGCAATAACTACAAAAGATGCAAGTATTGGACTATCAAGCTGTTTGTATAGGATCATTTATATCATGATTTTGACTCATTAAGACAACAGCTATCTATTGCCAACAGTTCACACAATACCTGTAGTAAATTTGTTTAGTACATTGGGTATTTTTTTTTCCAAAGTTGTAACTGTAATTTTATATTCTATGTATCTCCCTAGAGCTCCATCCATGTCTGCCTAGATATCTTTAATCCTCTAGGGAGATCATGACACTAACTTAGCCTTGTTCTTACTTGAAGATAACTACACTCCTGAAAAGCTCATTGTACCTGTGAGAATTGCAAACATCTAACCTGGCAGTGCAGTTCTTTCTCCATTCTCCATCCATGTCTACAAAGCTAAAGTAGAAACAAAAACGACTGCAGTATATTTTCTAATACTTCTTTATTTTGCAATACTCTAGCTTTGTAGACCTTCAAATCCATATCCTGGTCACACATACTGGTTCAAGTATCCTGCAGCATGACATTTATTTAAGAACGTAATCCCTTTTTAGAGAAATGGCTGCTTACAAAAGGCACACAGTCATTTTTCATAGTGGGTAGCAGTGTACATGGAGAGCACACAGAGCAGACCCCGCAGTGGAGAAACTATCCGTCAGTCCTTACAGCAGGAATTAAGTGGCAAAGCAGACTAATATGACACACCAAGGACAATTTAAGAAAAACTGTAGTGTGCTCTTTTCGTACAAGGTGTTCCTGAAAATGCCAGATGTAAAAAGATTTCCGTAGAGACCAATAAAAAAAGCTTCCTACTAAATATAACCAGAACACAAAGCAACAGCCTCAAGCTAACAAACAGCTGTGCAATCTTTTACACTGCTTCAACCTAAACTGTAGCACAATCTTGTTAAAAAAAAGAAAGAAAAATCCAAATAGTCTCCAAGATATTAAAAAAGGCAGGTGCCAAGAATCTGGCTTGGGACACATTATCCATTATAAGGGAACATAACCATATGATAAACTTAATATAAATCAGAGTAATAAAACTACTGCCACATATACTGACCCATTTTCATAATAAATAGCATTAAATTTGAGATTGTACATTTTGTCCCAAAATCCTCAATTGTCTCTTACAAAAGGTGCTACAGTAACACTTATTTCATAAACTGGCAGTTTAATTTGACTTTGAAGCGTCTTTGTGCATTCAGCCATATCAGAAGTTAAGTGTGAGGTTAGAGGAATCCAACATTTCTCTAATGCTTAAATACTATGTAGTTGATTTATTAAAAAAAAAATAATAAAAACGTTTAGGCTGCTTACTTAGTAAAGTGAATTATTACACTGCAAGGGATAATTGACTTAACTCACTGAATGAGATGAAAATTTACATTACAAAATCATCTAATTACCTGCCTATATTGTAAAATAACAAGACTTTTGCTTAGTGATAATTGTATTGGAAGTCTGCACAGCTCCAGTTCATTCACTAAACTAAATGAATTATTCCACACAGAGAGATGGTTCACTTTTACAAACATCTTTTGTAAATCACCTCTACATAATTCATACCTCTGCTACCTTACAAAAATGTAATATATATATATAGTAATATGTATGTAATATATATTCTCAGCGCTCACCCCTTTATAAACTGCTGTTTGTACCCAGATTCTTAGTGTTGGAGTGACTGCAGATACTTACACAGGCTTCCAGAACTATCTTTTTGTAGGTTTATTATAAAAGTCTAACAAACACGAGAAAGGTTAAGGGTAGCAGAACATTAGGTTGGCCAGTCTAACTTTTTTCTATATGTACAGTCCCAGTACAAGTGACATTTATAGGGAGATCTCAAAGCAATTATTAATACTTTCAAAGCATAGTCAGTCTTACTCTTTATTCCCAATTCTGAATTGAGAGCTTCTGCAGGATTCTATCTTTAAGTATACAAACTTCCAGCCTTGGCCTAGTCAGGCCCCAGTAACCTTCAGGGCTGACTGCCCTAATTTCTCACCCTATGAGCATGCCGTGACTCCAAGAGGGTCCCTAAAAGGCACTTATTTCTCCAATATTTTAACAAATTTGAAAGCTAGGCAACCTGTGTGGTGCAGGCAGATCATGGCTGGTGATGCTGTAAACAGCTTCCTGAAAACAAATCACCCACCTTCATCCCGAATACAATCAGTGGGCTACTCTTTTGAGGAGTTGTGTAAATATCAAAATACCTCGATTGATAAATATTAGTCTGAATGAGTGACCATTCCTAGGCAAAGTTTATTTGCATGCAGACTGACCTAAGTAATGGCCACGTGAGATGTTGAACCCCCATGATTGGAAGAACTGAAATCCAATGAATGA